>NC_034591.1:111895970-111945459 GCF_900095145.1 Mus pahari
GGGGGAGGGTATAGGGGACAATTGGGATAGCATTTGAAATGTAAATGAAGATAATATCTAATAAAATAAGTTAAAAAATAATATGGTGTGTGGAAATTCCATGGTGAAACCTGTCACTTTGTATGCTGCCATTGAAACTGAATTTAAAATTATAGTCTAGTTCCTGGCATAGTTTTGGCTAGAAAACTTGTGGCAGTGATCATTACTTCAGTCATAGAAGGAACGACGTCTGCGATAATGATGGTGATTACACTAGCTGTCAGCTTGGATGCCCAGTGTTCTGTGTGCTGACTTCTGCTGTGGTCACACTGGACTGATAAATGTCTACCTCATGTCACTCACAAGGAAAGAAAAGAAGCCCTGAGTCTTTGATAGCTTACACAACATCACATAGGCTGTGTGATGTATGTGTGTATGTGCAGGTGCACATGTGTGTGTGTACATATGCAAAGATAGGATATATTTAATGTATAATATCTATCTATCTATATATATATATATAGTAATATATATGTATATATAATGTATCGGTGTGTTTATGCTAATGTAGAGGTGGGGTATTACTCAATCTTCCTCCTCTTCTATTTTTATTTATTTATTTATTTATTTTACTCTGACACCTGCTTTCATCCTCCATACACTGTAATAATGATGTGTTGCTAAGATCTTTGAGGGATCTGTGCATAAAATCTTTGGGGCTAATGACTTAATGTGATGTGCACTTCTGGGAATCACAGGATCTGACCACTTCACTTCATGGTCAAGCCCCCCCGGGAGATTAACAATTTTGGAGGCAAAGAAGATCTTTTGACAGGTAAGTCATCTTAGATTCTTATGGGCAGGAAGAGCCTGTAGTTTTGACAGCATGTGGTCTTTGTTATAGTAGTGAGTATTCTTGCACACTCGAAGTATACTGGCTCAGACTGGAACAGTTCACTCAGGTCCTGTCAAAGCTGCTCAGAAGCCATGTGGAGAAGGAATTCCTTCTTTTGTTGGTGATGGTGGTAACAGCTCATTGTATTTGCCTAAATACCCTTCTAAAAGCACAGTCCCCATTCAAAGTACGTCTTCTCTAAGAGATTAGATGCTTACAGGAGATAGGAATCTAAAGTGTGTAGGAGTGGATACGTCTAGAAACGCTGTGTGTTTAGACATGCGGTCATTTTGATAGAGGCTGGCATTTTAAGATGGAGTTACACTAACGGAAGAGCTGGAGAAACACATGCTCTCTCTATTTGATGCTTTTTGAGGAATGAGCCTTGTATACATACCTATTTTACAGTCTTAGTTCTACACTTGGCTTGGCATCTGACCCAGGGGCTGGTAGAACTTTGAGGTCTACTGGGAATTTGGCACCCAAAAGTTACCACAAAAATACTACTGTCCACGGGAAGATGACAGTTTCAGGCTGGGAATTCCCCCAAATGCAAGAGGTCACATCAGGGGGACTTTACAAAGTTTACATAACAAAGAGCAATTCTGTTAAGTGAAGCGATTCATTGCAGTCAGCACACATCAGACAGAGAGAGCTCTCACAAAACATTATTGTCGGGGTCCACATCATATACTAAGGGTTTTTCACGAGTTCTATTTCCAATAATCCTTCGGACAAAGCCAGGATTTTTTTTTTTTTTCGTGAGGGGGCGGTGGCGAGTAGACATTAAATTCCGGAGGAATCTATGAATGAGGACTGAGTAGGCTGCCTTTGAAGTGTGAGATATATCACACTGGTGTTGTGGCAGGAAAAAGACAACAGCCCTTCTAAGGACTGAAGGCCTGTCTGGGACCCAACAAGGACAGAAAATGCCCCCGAGGGACAAAGACTGGATTGTCCTCCTCTCTGGAGACAATGTAGTATTTAGAAGACTCCCAGTATCAAACTCCTACCTTAGCTCTTCAAGACTTTCTCTAGTTTTATGTCTCACTGCTAAGAGGAAGGATAGAAAAAGCAGGTTTTATGAACTCTGGCAGGGAGCAGGAACCTGATTTTGAAGATTATTTATTGATGTATTTATTTATTTTGTGCCCACAACCATAATTGTTCTTAAGTTCCCTCACAGCTTAATAAGTCTGCTTTCTGCTACTTAGAAAGTAGAAGCAGAAATGTGGACAAAGCAGTGACTCCCCAAATCCAGAGGCCTGTATCTGCCAGTTAACTGGATGACCTTAAACACACAATTTCCATTTGCAGAAAAATAATATCAACAGGCCTGGATTAAGAGCCCTGGCTGATTCCAGAGGACCCCCGTTTGATTCCTAGCACCCTCATGGCAACTCACGACCATCTATCAACTCCATTCCTAAGGGAATCAGTGCCTTCTTCAGATCTCGTTGGGTACCAGGCACATGTGTGGTGACCAGACATACAAGCAGGGAAAACACTCATATGTGTAAAAACATTTAAAAACCTTTCATCTCAAAAATCTAAGAAGGGAGAATAATTGTCAGTGTAGGGTTTTTAAATAGCCCATTTCTCAAAAAATACTGAGAAAATCAAAAGCAGTCCTGTAAAAACAAAACAAAACAAAACACTGATGGTTTTATTTAAGAGTTCTGACATACAGATGGCTTTGTATTTCTCATTTATTTATTTTTGAGACAGAGTCTGTCTATGGAGCCCAAGCTGACCTTGAACTCAAGACCCTCCTGCTTCAGCTACCTGAGTGCTGGGACTCCTGGCCTCGGGGTTCCTATAGTGACTCTTACTCCCCCTTCTTAGATTTTTGAGAAGGAAAGTTTTAATAGGCAAGTCAGAACCTTTTTTTCTTTAATCGATTTCCTTTTAAGGTTCCAAAATCTCCTAGTTTCCTAGTCATTTGGTTAAAATTATCTGTCCCAAAGTATTTACAATAATCGGATAGGTAGAGAGGAATCTGTAGTTGATAACTTGATCCTAGAATTTATTCTCATTTTCAAAGGGAAATACATCACACATTAATACAATTTCTTTGCATTCTTCTTTGGCCCATTTAGTAAAAGTAAATTTGTCCAGATTAGTGTGGTATCTTGCCCAAAAGTGCCTTGATTGACTTAGCAATGAGGACGGTTGTACAACCAAAGATTTTAAAGCTGGAAGAAAAAAATTCACACTTAAACACTGCACAGTTTTCTTTAGATGTCAAGATACATATGGGTGGTCATATGCCAATTAAGTCCCGTATCAACCCCGAGGATATCTCCTATGTATGTGATTTCATTTGTACAGCTTTGGGGATGGGGTCTGATGGCTACTAGCTCTATGGGACTGCTTCCCTCCTTTACTTTAGCTAGCCAGTCATCTTTAAGAATCAGAGCAACAGGCTGGAAAGATGGTTCAGTGGCTTCAGTGCCTGCCCTTGCAAGAGTGAGAACTTGAGATTGTATCTACATACCCCTGTGAGAAGCCAGGCATAGCATTTTACATCATAACCCTAGTGCTGGGGCTGAGAAGACAAGACAGTGTTTATTCACCAAGCAGTAAGCTCTAAAGTTAGGGAAGAAGATCTGGCCTTGGTAAATTAAGAGAAGATTGATAGAGGAAGCCATCTCCATTGGGATCTGGCCTCTACATATATGTGTACCCACACATATAAACATATACACACATATATATACACACACACATATACCTGCATACACAGATTTGTACACATACACACATATACACACATCACACACATACAAATATACACACACATATATACACATACACACATATATGTACACATATGTACACATATATACACATATATACACACATACACATATATGTACACATATACACAGTATACATATACACATACACACATATATACATACATGCACACATATACACACATACACAATGCACACATATACATAATACACATACATGCGTACATGTGTATACATGCACATACATACACACATATACACACACATATACAGACAGAGACAGAGAGAGAATCAAATAGAAATATTACATCAAACTTCAAAGTTATTTCTGGGAGAAACAAACACCACCCCACTGTGGACAGTAACAGAGAAAACAGTGTTCATTTAGGATTCTGAGAATGCTTATAGCAGGTGGCCTGAGAAAGGTCAAGCAAACTGTGAATGTTCTTGCTCTAGCAATAATGGTCTTGGAAGGTCACCTTGATCATTGTTAAGAAAAAAAATTACCTTTAAGCTCTGAAAGAGAGGAAAGAAGACTTGCAGGCAGCTGAGGCAGGTGCTGTTAGAAGAGTGTGCAGCCTCCCTGATAAGTGGACATTAGTCCAGAAGCTCAGAATACCCAAGATAAAATTTGCAAAACACATGAAACTCAAGAAGAAGGAAGACCAAAGTGTGGACACTTCGATCCTTCTTAGAAGGGGAAACAAAATACCCGTGGGAGGAATTACAGAGGCAAAGTTTAGAGCAGAGACTGAAGGAATGACCATCCAGAGAATGCCCTACCTGAGGATCCATCCCATAAACAACCACCAAACCCAGACACTGTTGCAGATGCCAACAAAAGCTTGCTGACAGGAGCCTGATATAGCTGTCTCCTGAGAGGCTCTTCCAGTGCCTGACTAATACAGAAGTGGATGCTAGCAGTCGTCCATTAGATGGAGCACAGGGTTTCCAATGAATGAGCTAGAGAAAGTACCCAAGGAGCCGAAGGGGTTTGCAGCCCCCTAGGAGGAACAACAATGTGAACTAAAGTAACCCCAGAGCTCCCTGGGACTAAACCACCAATCAAAGAAAACACATGGTGGGACTCATGGCTCTAACTGCATATGTAGCAGAGGATGGCCTAGTCAGTCATCAATGGGAGGAGAGGTCCTTGGTCCTGTGAAGGTTCTATGCCCAAGTATAGGGGAATGCCTGGGCCAGGAAGTGGGACTGGGTGGGTTGGGGAGCAGGGAGGAGGGGGAGAGAGGATAGGGAATTTTCGGAGGGGAAACTAGGAAAGGGGATAACATTTAAAATGTAAATAAAGTATCTAATAATAGATAGATAGATAGATAGATAGATAGATAGATAGATAGATAGATAGATAGATAGATAGATAGATGGATGAAGGGTGTGCAGCATACACCAACACTGGTAATAAAGAATGTAAGAAATCAGTTGTTTAAGTGATTTAAACCCTAGACCCCAAGACTGAGCTTGACCAGCATTATAGGAGGGAGCAGATGTTTGATCCACATAGATGGAGCATTACATGTCCAGCTCCCAACCCAGGTAAAGACAGAACATGGCAATGGGAGAAGTCCAGCTGAGAAAGGCCAGCTTTGGGACATGTCATCTAACATCCCGATGATAGACATCATCTGATACTCTCCAATGCAGTTTCATTCCCAAGTTAATGCTCTCTCTGGGGTGACCTCCAGAATTGCCATCGGCTTGCTCCCAGCTCTATGCTATCTCTGGGGTCACTTCCAGAACTGCCATCAGCTATGCCCTGGTAGCTCCCAGGAGGCCACTTGAAGACACACAATCTGGGGACAGGTAACGGTGCCTCCCCAATGCAGGAAGTAGGAGTGGAGTATCACCTACATGTGTTTCCCACATGGTATATATTGCCTTCTCTAACTTCAGGATTTAGGGAGTCATTCTCACAATAGCTACTTGAAAATTTTCTTGCCTTTAGCATTTTTACCTAACTCTCTCCCATCCTAGGAAGATCTTTCACTGGTCACATTCTTTTTCTTTTTTTTGTCTGTCAGGGTGAATGGGAATGAAATGGTGTCCAGGGTGGCTGCTGATGGTGGATCAGGGCAGCTGAATGAAGCACTTGATATGCGTCTTGTGTCTTTATGAAACTAGACTGTAAATTCTCACCTTGCCTCTTGGTTCTTTTACCACAGTCTTATTTACTAATGTACTTCTAATGACTCTTGGGCATAGCTTCAAAATCATGGTTTCTAGTTATACAAGGGGTCACCCTTTTAAATGTTTATCAGATAACAGAAACAGCTTCCTTTAAACGAGAAATCAATGATCAAATATATCGTTTGCAAACCAGCTCCTCCAAGCTCCCATTCTGTTCACCCATGAGCTATATCTTCCAGAGATATAGACTTCCAAGGTAGAAAGGAAAGCATGAGCCCGGATCTGTGACCTTGGCTGTAACATGCTTTGATATGATGCTATGGATTTATCATGAGTGACATTTGTTTGACTACAACCATGGGCAGTGAGAAAGTCATTTACTTGGGAGGGAAAATCTGGGGTTTAAACCAGCAGTATGGGGCTCAGCCTAATGACACATGTCTCTGTGTGTGGTGATTCATAATCAAGTAGGCACAGTTTCCATATGATGACCGATAGCGTAAAGAGCACCCAATGGATTACATATTTGAAGCAAATCAGGTCAAAAATGACTGAGTACCTACTGCACATAGGACAAGACTAGAAATCTTGTGAAACATTATTTCTTATTCAATACATGACTATTTAAAAAAAAAAAAACAAGTTCCAATTAGTATTTATTTTCTATTCATTTGATGATGGAAGCTCTTTCAGTGCACCCTGTAATCACACCTAAGTATTTACTATTTCTGGAACTTAATGAAACGTTTCAGATACTGACTATCGAGAAAGTGGACTGTACAAATGTCTCCGTCTGATAACATGGCTCCAGGGCTCAGCAAAGTTTCCACCAACTCCCCACTTTGCTCCTCCTTACCTGACTGAAGGAACATGGAGTCATTTCAAAGACGGAGACCAAGGTGACAGTCCTTGCACACCTGAGGACCCCGAAGCCTGCAGAGAAGAGACATATGTGCAGTCACAGTTCTAATGCTCTGCCGGGCTGGTGCCTTGGTGTTAGTCTGAGCCTCTCACCTCCGTGCTCCTTGCCTCCTGTTAATCTATATCACCTTCATTTTTCTGACTTCTGGATAAACTCCATCTCCTTTTACCTTGAGATTGTCCACACACACACACAAAAAGCCGCAAGTAATTGAGTGAAGAAATGCTGAGCTGAAGAGAATTCCACCCAAAGTCTCTCTCCAGGTGGCTGGAGGATGCCCGTAAATTACTCATTAAGGCTCTTGTCAGAGCTGAGTATATTTTGGTGAGGTTTGGTCTGTTGTTATGGATTACAATGCTAAAAACTGGCCTCTGAGAACTGCCCCTTCCCCCATGAGGAGGTCCTCACATATAACAGGTGATGCCCATGTAACCTTGCCCTCTCCCCAAGTTATCCCTGATTGGTCAATAAAGATGCCTACAGCCTATATCGGAGTTTACTTTGGTAAGGTTTGGTCTGTTGGTATACTTTGTAATGTTAAACAAATAAATAAATAGTATTGTGGTAAATTTTATTTGGGGGTTTCTACTCCACTTTAGATCATCCAGCTCTTACATAAAAGACACAAAACATTTATATTTACAATAAACCTCAAACACTAGAGCTGGGCAGATATCAACCCTCTATGCTATTTTGTCGACGTCCTTGTCAATAACCCTGAGTTATAAATTGCCATGTTCTGCCTGGGCCACTCCTACTGCAACTGACTGCCTCTCGTGGCCACGCTGTCAGTATCCATGGCATCCTCTGTGGCATCTTCCTTCTCTCTCCTCATGGTCTCTGCCTCAGACCCCGAACCCTGGGAACCAAAACCCCACCCCCTTCTCTTCAGCCTAGCTATAGGCTTCTACTTTCACCTTTGCTGTTGGGCGAGTCCTCTCCAAGAAAGATAAAAAACTAAAAATATGGGACTTCTGCATTGGTTTGCTAAGCTTGCTCCAGCATATCTGGGTTTTCATGATGAATGGGGCACAGCAAATATTTGAGAGAAGGCTGAGCTTCGGAAAGACTTTTGAAGTCTTGACAGAGTAGTGACGATTTCTTTATCAGGTGTAAAGTCTGAGACATCGCTTCTGCTTCATGGCTTTTCTTAAGTAATAAGACAGATAGAGAGTCAGTCTTCCTCATTTAGCTGTAGGTTTAGGTTACATAGTGCTGGGGTCTGGTAAGACTGAGGTGTACCTTCATGTGTGGAGGCCTGTGTACCTGGTATTGCAGACTTAAGATGATAGGGCCTGAGGGAGACAATTAGGTCACTGGGTGACTTACCTTCAGAAGGGATTAATGTAGTTTTTTAGTGATTCTGTCTATCTTCTGTTAGAGTAAGGAATCATGGGGACAGAAACCTATCCCTGGTCTGGCTTTTCATCTCAGTATGCAATCTTCATCACACACATATTCCTAGCTATGCGCCATTTGTTACATAATGATATAGCTCAGAAAGCTCTCAGCAGAGAGGAATAAAAGTTGGTAACATGTTCTTGTATCTTCATGACTGAACAAAAGCAATATTTAATTTATAAAGCATCTTCTTGCTTTAGGTATTTTTCCATAGACAAAGAAAATAGATGCTTCCCATTAGTAGTCAGTGGGCATTTAGAGATTTGGAAAGCATTGTCTTTGCCCTGTAATAATAAGAGTGAGTTGTGGGAGATAGCCCACGTTTCAGGAGCTCTGCCATTTCTAGAAAAAGAAGGGGAGGGGAAGAAGGGCTATGACTTTTGACAGGTCAAATGCTGAGTGAGACAACTTTAAATGTATCTTCTTTACTTACTTAATGCGTCTAGCTTACTTTTATAGTAAGTATTTATCAAGTGCCCATGATGTGGCAATTATGGGGTATATCCTTGTTCTAAGCATAGGAGATAGTGGTGAACAAGACATAAAGTTAAAGCCCAGACATTCAGTGGGCTATGGGTGGATGGGGTCTTGCTCCTAGACCCCAGAGCCACCCATAAAAAGGGAGTGACTTGACACTATGATGTTGAAAGAAGACTAATGTGCAGAATCTCACAGCTCAGCATTCCACAAGTACCAACACAAAGCCTTGGCAGATGTTGCCCTAGGCAACACACACCAGGGAGCTTGTTGAAGAGAAAGCTCTGGTTGATGAGGGAAACAACACCACATTTTGGGAAAGGAAGACTGGAAAAAGTCACCCTTGGGAATTCTTAAAGAAGGAACTGGAACAAGTCTGTGACCTGTACTTTCTCAACAAAATAAAATCAAAAGCAAATATAACAACTATGCTCTTATTCTCCTGTATGTATGTATATATGTATGTTCCCTTGGAGTTGGAGAAAGGGCTTTATAAAGTGTAGATGGCTAGAACTTGCCATGGAGACAAGAGTGGCCTCAAACATCTGGTGATGTTCCTACATCCCAAGTGCTGGGATTACAGGCATGCACTGCTGCCCCAGTCTGCTCCACGCATTGGGTTTTATGATATGTAATGTTACTAGACATTTCCCTCCATAAGCACAGTTATTAGATTATTAGATCAGCCCCTCTGACAGACCAGATAGGTTTTCCTCTTGGCCTTTGATGAAATGCAACAAGAACACAGGGAACATGGTGATTGATATAGTCTGATTAAAGGTCCTGAGATTAGTTCCCAACTCTCTACCAGATGTGAAGAGAAGGCCAGTAGCTAGGACTTACCCAGCTACCAAGAGTCACCACTCTTCACAAGGGCAGGAGATGAGAAGTTCCTTCTCTTCTTAGTAGCCCTTTGCAGTCTTGTGTGGAGGTGTTCTCATGCTCATTTTTAGAAAAAAAAAAAATCATTCAGAGTCCAGAGTAAAACCCAAGTTTTCTTAATCTGAAATCCCTCGAAAACAAACAAACAAGCAAACAAACAAACTCTAAAACAGTTATAAAAAGTTTTCCCCTGCCCAGTCAGTCTTAGAGCACTGGGCAGGGTGAGTATATAAGTTTGCATGTTTATCTACCACATCATGTCTTTTCCATTTTCTTGGTACTTGTGTGTGCATGCACGCACACGCGCACACACACACACACACACACACATACACACACACACACACACACATCTTCAGAAGAATGAATCCTTTGGAAGACCTTGAGGGACAGAGAGAGTAAGGCATTTGCGCCAAGTAGCTTAGCTCCTACATCATAAGAATGGATTTATACTAGGAAACAGAGCCTGACTTCTTGCCTATATTGAATGATCCCTTGTACAATATTAATAAGGTTAATATGTAAGATACATTGGGCTTCCCAAAACATAGCTCAGTGGATAAAAATAGAAGAATCAAGGTTCAGTGAAATCACTAAAAAAATGTACATGCTATAACATCTAGCATTTGTGCCCACTATGTTTCCTTTAACAGACAGAATTATTAGCTAGGAATATAGTTCAATGGTAGGCTTGAGGGCCTGGGTTCAATCCTGAGGACCACACAACAAGAACACCTTGTTAGGATAAATCCTAATGGGTCCTGGAAGAGGAAGTGATAAGGAAACCGTAGAGTACAACGAATTCACAGCGCAGCACAATGGTACTCACAGCTACAAATGGGAGACAGAGCTTCCTGACCTGAGCACCTCACCCAGCCTCCAGGATGCACATTCTCCATATGACATCATTGGCTTTCATCTTCTCAACCAGAAACTGCAGTGGGGCTGGAAAGACAGTGGGGTAGTCAAGAGCACTGGCTGCTCTTGCTGAGGACCCAGGTTCAATTCTCAGCACCCACATCACAATCATCTGTAATTCCAGTTCTAGGGCATCTCATGTTCTCTGGCCTCTGTGGGTACCAGGCACACATAGGGCGCACAAGCATGCAGGCAGGTAAACATTTAAGCATATAAATAATAACAAATGATTCTAAGAAAGAAAGGAAGGAAGGAAGGAAGAAAGAAAGGGAGGGAGGGAGGGAGGGAGGGAGGGAGGAAGAATCCTGAAGACTGGTTCTCTTACACCTGTGAGCTGGTGGAAGACCCAAAAGCTCTCTTTAAGCATGGTGAGAAGATAGACTACCTTTTCTTTTTTTATTTATCTATTTCTATTTTATGAACATTGGTGTTTTGTATGTCTGTGTGAAAAGGTAAGATCTTGCAGTTACAGACAGTTGTGAGCTACCATGTGGTTGCTGGGGTTTGAACCCAGGTCCTTCAGAAGAATAGTTAGCATCCTTAACCACTGAGCTATCTATCTCTCCAGTCTTGACAGCTTAACTTCTTTTTTTAAAATTATTTTTAAATTTTTCATTTTTTTATTAGATATTTTCTTTATTTACATTTCAAATGTTATCCCCTTTCCTAGTTTCCCCATCCAAAAATCAACTATCCCTCCCCCCTCCCACTGCTCCCCAACCCACCCACTCCCTTCCTGGTCCTGGCATTCCCCTATACTGGGGCATAGAGCCTTCACGGGTCCAAGGGATAGCTTAACTTCTTAAGTCAAGACTCCACCTTCAAGCTTGGACTTTCTCATCCTTCCCTCTGGTCCCTGGATAGGTTGTGTCTATGTCCCTGTTCAAACGTGAATATGCCTCAGAACTCAGGCTTTGTCTGTTATCAGTCCTTGTGATCCAGGGGTCAAGGTCTCAAAGTGGGAATTGAGGCAGGACAGAAAGACAGAAAAATTAAGGGGAGATGGGAGGGAAAGGCAGTTCTAGTCTCCAGCCTAGAGAGTCAAGGCTTCCTGCATGCTTCACATTGGCAGTGAAGACTGTTTACAAGAGAAGGTAATCCGTTTATATGCAGATATTTCAAACAGAAATGTGAAGACAGCCATAAGCCTGTTAAAGGCCGAATCTTAACTGCATTCCTCTTCTGGCTGTAAACCTGTGATTTTTCTGAGTATTTTACAAACAAGATTACACGTATTATTTACAGCAAAACACGTTTTCCTTCCCTTGTGACTTAGGGTAGTAAGGATTCCTTGCACTCTGGTGACCCGTAAAACCGTTCTTTGATCTCATTTACTGGAAAAGAAAAGGGGGCAGGGCAGCCCACAGCAGCCTTTAAGCAGAGTAACTCTGGACGTTACTTTGGAAGCCACAGCCATTGTATGCTGGCTACTGCAAAGAAACTCACACCACACCTGGGTCTGTAGTCCCCTCAAGAATTGCCTCTCCTACCCCCCAATAATCTCCATGTTTAAATCTCTGAACAACATTTTCACAACCAATTAAAATGCGGGGAACAAGTGATCCTGTGAGGTCTAGCCCCAAGTTATCGATCTTCAGCACAACTCACGCACCTGAGGCTGGGGGACACAGCAAGAGCACGGGACGAGTGTACGAGGAGCATGAGAACCAGGAAGTCGGCTGTGAGACTGTGTCTCTTAGGAATGTCTGGGGAAAATCTCACTGAGCCTTAACCCTAGACAGAACTTCATGCAGCTAAGGAATTCTGAGAGCAGGAGAAATAGTCTTCCCAGAGGTTACTCGGATCGGTTATCTAAAACCAAGTGATCAGCCCTAAAACCCCATACATGTAAGGAACATCTTACAGACTGAGCAGACTGTGTTTATATATTTAGAAATACGTATTACCAAGCCTCCCCAGCATTACCATTTATGAGCCTATAGGACAATGCCAAAGCCAGCAAACTGACATAGCTGTAATGCATCACTGCTGTTTCCAGCGTACCTGGGCTCCTGATCGCTCTCGTAGTCTAATGTCTTCAGTCCCTGGGTGAAGACAGAGCATAGCATCGTCACTCACTTACGACGTCCTATTAAAACCATCTCCAGCTCCTTCTTACCGTGGTTTCCAGTCATCCAAACTATGACTAATAACTTTGTTTGAATTTTTCTCAATTCAGAAGTGCTATGTAAATGAAATCGCCAATATGTAATACTATGAGGGTTGTATGTATCAATGATTTGTTCTTTTTCTTTTAACTGAGTAATATTCACCAGTGTGTGTGTGTGTGTGTGTGTGTGTGTGTGTGTGTGTGTTAGTTTGTTTTGCTGTCTATTTGCTGAAGACCCTCTAGGTTAGGTGCAAGTTGGAAGCTTTTATAAAAAAAAACAGCTATAAACATTCATATATAGTTTTCCTTTGAATATAAACTTTTATTTCTCTAAAATTAATAGCTAAAGAGTATAACTGCTAGCCCGAATGATAGCTGGAGGTTTAGTTACACAGGAAATAGTCAAATTGTTTCCTAGAGTAAATGTCCCATTTTCATAATGGTGTCTACAGTGCTTGGATGATCCATTCTCTCCTCATGACCCCACCCACTTGGTGGTATTGCTATTTCTAGTCTAAGTAACAGGCAACAATTGTATCTCCTTTGGATTTTAGTATGCATTTCCTAGTAGCTGATGCTACTGAATACATACTGTCTGGATGCCCTCTCTAGTGACATAGCCACTCATATCTTTTATCAATTTTCTCAGTCCTTGAGATTCAGCCTGTAGCTTATCGTCTCACTCGGTTAACATGGGCCTTTTCAGTGCAAAAGTTTGTCTTATAATTTTAAAATGTTACTTAGAAGAATAAAAATAACCATGCTTATTGTTTCTTACAGTAATTTAGCATGTATTATCCTTTAAAGTGTTCTAGTTTCTGTTCTCTATGACTAGAGAATAAAGAGAAATTGTATGCCATGAGATTATTTGGAAATAGTTTCAGACGTGAATGAGAAGTGAGCTTGGGTGAATTTTCACACTCTGTTTCTCCTTTAGAGAACAGAACTAGCAATGAAGAGTCCTCTCTCACAGGCTGAGAAAATAGATGTAACTTCAAAAGAGAAAGCACACTAAAAGGTAAACTGTAGTTTCTGTAAAGGGAAGAAAACTGCATTACAGGAACTGATTCAAATGGTGCATTTGAATCACAAAAAGAATGTAGTAACCAGCTCCAACTACAGAAGGCTGAATCTCTGGAAGATGGGAAATCCACACCCATGACGCATCATAGCCACAACCAGAAATGGTCGGTTAGGACATCCTTGTGATATGCTAATATCCAGGTGTGGTCTGGTACGCTTTATAGGCTTGTAATTCCAAGGTTCAGCTGAGCTACATAGTGAATCTAAGGCCAGCCTGGAACACATTGTGAGACCATATCTTAAATACAAAATAAAACATACTTATATGCATATATAAAGAGTTTGAGTGGAGTTGACCTCGAACTGGGAAACAATTCCTCTCTCAGATGACATAGGCTATCAAATAGAAAGCTAATCAATGTAAAATATGGGGTACCTCTTTTCAAGTTGTGGTTAGCAGGGTCCCATAGACTGTCTCTAAGTGTTACAGGCTATTGCCTTACTCTTAATTGTCTCCAGATGGTAAGACTCTATTGCAGAAGCCACACCCTTCAGTCATAGAATGTTGGGAAATCAAAGTGGTACTGGCCTGGAAGCTCCCTCTCTACTGACTAGATGTCACAGTGCTGGAAGGTGCCACGTACTCTACTGAGGGAGAAAACTAATCATCTGTGAAGCCTATGAGCTCTAATAACAACTGCCCTGGCAAGACAGGCTCACTGGTGCAATACTGGCATGAATGCCATGGTGGTAACCAATCGTTTTCTGGTTATATTTAGGGCCTACTCCATAAGAGGTAACTCATGCTCAGCAGCATCAATGGAGCCAAGAACCTATCAGCTAGCTAAGTCATAAGCTCTAGAAGAGAACTTAATACTGTTGTTCTGCTAAATGGATATAGCATCTTCTTTTCGTGTCATGGACCAGTGCATCTCTCAAGTCTCATCAGAGAAGCTTATTTTTGCAATGGGTACAAGTTAGTGCAGAGACCCTCAACTAGTCAGGGCTCAGAAAATAATGACCCACATGTGTTAAATAGCACATCTATATAATAGCTCTTCCTCCCAGGGCTTTAGGGCTCATTGCAGAAGAGGGAGCAGAGAGATCGTACAAGAAAAACAAAGGTAGTTGATGAATACAGGGAAACGGTGTGTTTTTGGACATGTCAGGGCAGCTGCATATATAGGAACAGTGGCTAAGACTATATGTTTAAGACCTATGCAAGATAAAACCAGACAAAATCCTAAGCATGGATGGGGATGAAGTCACCAAGTCCTTTAGTAACTGAGGGCTTAGGGACGTGGGCCCTGAGAGAATGCCCATGTTCCAGTAGATGGCCTTATACTCATGCACATAGTGGCAGCACTAGGCAACTCCATGGGGGGTGGGGGGGAAGAGCACATGAAACTGGGATGGAATAGTGCTGGTGGAGATGGAAGAGAAATTGGAAAGATAAAATAAGAACAACAAAGAAGAAGGTTGATGGCAGTTAGACTGCCAAGGTGTTGTATGAACTATTCTGAGTCTCATGGTGTGTGTTTGCAGAGAATTGGTTAACTTATTCAATTTTGCATTTCAACTTTCTATGTTTTAATTTAGGCTTAAGAGTTTGAAAGAATGTGTCATACTCAAGCCTGAAAATATCCAATTTATGAAAATATAAACACAAACCATTGTCCTTCAGTTCAGGACTCCCTATAGATTCTAACCTCTACAGATGCATAGTAACAAAATTTACTTGCAAGCAACCTACCAAAATTTTCCCCCATGCTTTCGGTCATCTGTAGATCACACAGAATACTTATTGCAATGTCAATGATATATAAATAGTTGTCATATTGTCCCACTTAGGAAAAAAATGATGTTACAGCTTGACTATGAAGTGCCCCCATAGACTCATATGTCAAACACTTGTCCCCCAGATGCTATAACTATTTTGGGAGGTTCTGGAAACTTTAGGAGGTGTGACAGGGTTGCATGAAGTAGGTCATTGGAAGCATGCCTTTGAGGCTAGAACAGGGCCTGGTCCCTTCCTGGTTCTCTGTTTCCTGCCACCTAAGATGAGCAGCCTGTAACACATGTTCCCACTGCCATGGTATCCTTGTCTTAGCACAGGCCTGCAAATGGCAGAGAAAGAGACTATGGACTATAAAACCTCTAAACCCTTGACAAAGAAATCACCTCTGCTTTAAGTTGCTTATGTCAAATGTTTGTCATAGTGCCAAGAAGACTAATTAACAAGACAAAATAGGCTGCATATTTCTAGCGTGGAGGCAGTTTGATTGTAAAGACACAAAATCACAGATGACACAGGCTACTGCCCACTTTCACATGCTATGTATTAGACACAAGACAGTGATGAGCTGTGTTGATAATGGGGTTGTCTAAGTGATACAGAAGGTGTTCAAATATGATTTTTCTTACTGTTTAAAAGACCGTTTAGAAGAGTCCATAGTGTGCTGTCTGCAACCCTCCAGTCATTCTCAATGACAACACTGACCTCTAGTGTTCGCTTCTTTCTAGAATGAATAGACAGTCTAGCAGTGTGTGCATACTCAGATGCATTGGTTTCAGGGACCACCACAGCAATGTTTGTCACATAGCTGCCCGGAAGTGAATTCTAGTGATTCAAACCTGCCTCTTTCAACAGCTGCTCAAGCCAAGTAAGTTCTTTTGAAAGGACATTTACTAGGTATGCACAGCCTGGAACCCTGTGGGACTAAGACTGCAAAATAAGGGCTGAGATATCACCAGTCAAAGCAAGATGTAGAGGCAAACCTCCATGTCTGTTTGATGCCTTTATAATACTATTTCTGTAAAGTGTACCATTGTGAACTATCTTACTCATGGACTGATCTCCCCTCTTCTCCCTGGAAAACAAAATGTTTTTCAAAAGTACAATTTCCAAAAGACAACACACATGATAATTTTTCATTAAGATGATCAGATGCATCTTAAAGCAAGTGTCAAGTATTTGCAATTACCGTCACCCCAAAACCAATTACCATCCACCACCCATATACTGACAATCCAACTCGATCTGCATTTCCACCTTTACTCTGAGACCCACCATTTAAAATGATACTTTATCAGTTTCATTTCATATTTTAAACATCAGCATTATTTCCCTCATACAAGTTCTTTGGAAAGAGAAGTTGGCAGCATCTGTCAGCTCTGTAACTAGCAAAGTTGGTATTCTCAGAGTAAATTTCTCTTCATCGGATAATTTCTGTTAATCACATGCTATGTGGCAAAAGCAGGGGTGGGGGAGGAGAAAGAGAGGCGAAAAGGGAGAAATTTCCTCTTGGTCACCCTGCAGTGATCTCCTTGGGAACAAAATAATAAGTAGAAATATCAAGGAGAAAGCACAAAGGCCCTTCTGCAGTGGGTGGTCACTATCGTTAATTCTTCATTGTATTTCTCACTAACCTAAAGCTCTGTGAACTATTAAATTACTATGGGGATTTCCTCTGGGCTTCTGGCCCCAGCTGGTCTCAGGATGTTCTCGACAACAGGCAGCTTGGGTCGTGTTCTCTGAACACCTGTCACCTGCTCCACACAGTAATCTAAATAGAATGTGCATACAAAGGGCCTTTTATCAATTATGCAATGATCAGCTTGGCTCGGGCTGAACATCTGTGTGGCCTCCCTTAGAATGTGTTGAATGTTCCCCAAACAGGCGCATCGAAACACAGAGGGCAAGAAGGGGCATGAAGATAAGGTTGCTAACTCATTCTTCTAGCTTCAGTCAGAAGAGCCTGAGCACACGGTGCTTGATCAGTGAGGGGAGGGAGATGTCTGTGGGAGGCTCAAGGCATGGGGTTTTGGGCAAAGCACAGTTAGCCGAGCTCCCCAGAAAGGAGGAGAGATTGGGTGGCTTCATAATTTCCAAGAGCATTGTGTTTAAAACAATCTTTGTTTCTACATCAGTTGGCAGATGTCTTCAAGACTAAGTTCGGGAGATGACCCCATCAGTAAAGTATTCACCATGCAAGTATGAGGGTCTAAGTTTGATCCCAAGGACCCATGTGAAAAGCCGGGCCAGGCAGTATGTATGTTCCTGGAATCCCAGGGCTGGGGAGGCAGAGACAAGAGGGTCCCTCAGGCCTGTTGTATAGTCAGCCTCATTAAATCTATGAGCTTCTGGCTCAGTTAAAAATTCTGTTTAAAGAATAAACTGGAAGGTGATTGAGAAAGACATCTGATGTCTATCTAGCTCTGGCCTGCATATGAATGTGCACACTCATGGCATGATCTCTCTCTCTCTCTCTCTCTCTCTCTCTCTCTCTCTCTCTCACACACACACACACACACACACACACACACACACACACACACATACATACATACACACACACACACACACACACAAACAGTCTATACTGAAAATGTTGGCAAGACTATGGTGAAAAGTTGCACTTAGCCTACTGATGTGAAAGTTTCTGTAAGCTTTTAAGGAAGAGCAATTTAGGGGTGTCATCTAGTATCCTCATAACATACATTTAACATGGAGTAGGATGTTAGGGACCAATCTTGTTATTTCTCATTACTTCTTATGGGTAAGATACTTTAATGAAGCCCTACCATCAGATCCACTCCTATAGAAGTGGAAAGATGACTTGATCATGGGGACTTTAGAGAGAGAGATCTCAGTTAGTAA
The DNA here is from genome assembly GCF_900095145.1 of Mus pahari. NCBI lineage: Eukaryota > Metazoa > Chordata > Mammalia > Rodentia > Muridae > Mus > Mus pahari. The sequence continues at coordinate 111,914,142 of NC_034591.1, forward strand.
TCTAGCCAACTCCATCTTGTTTCTGACTTCATTTTGTTTATTTCCCTTTCTTCTATGCATTGGGTCTTAGTCTTCTGTTGTTATCTTAAATAAAGGAACAACAATTCTGACTGAAGAACATCTTAAGACAGAGGGCTATGAGTTTTCTGTATGCAGAACTGACTCTCACATTAACAGACTCCATATTGCATATCCTGAGACAATGGGTCAAGGGAGTGATTGGTTGGACCACAGTAGATCGTGGCAATCTGGACTCCTCTATGCAATACCTGGTACCTGCCTTTCTTTCTTCTCATTATATAATTTTAGGACCTGTAAGCACATTGAAGACAGATAGTCATTAGACTTCTGCTGTTCCCGGTATGGTCATGCTCTTAGTAAAGAGCTTTTGCCACCTCCACCTCTGTCTCTTTGATTAGGATTCCCAGAGCTGTGGATTTTACCCTAATTCAGGTAGTAAAATCAGGAGGCATTGAGGGTTGGAGGTGAGCTGAACCTGGAAGCACACATATTTTCATAAGAGTCTTTGTAGGGTTTGCTTAGTTCAGACCCCAAGTCACATGGGGTGGAAACCCAGAACTGATACAGCTTTTGAAGGTTTGATATAGCATTGACCTTCTCATAAGTCTTACACTTTGAAATCTGGCCAGCTAAGCATTAAGACAAATGCTTCCTGCTTTTGCTCTGGTTAGTCTAATCTGAAGACTTATTCATGGTGTTGAAGGTGGGTTCTAAACCAACACAATCTGAGATTCTGTAGCTAATATCTAGCTAATAAATATGTGCTTGGCCTGCACTCTATCCTAAATGTTTCTAGCTATTTGATACTTGAATGGCTTTATATTTTTTAAAAAGAATTTCTGGCTTCTCCTGCTCTATCAGAGAAGCTAAACACCTACTCACCTCCCATCAGAGACTGACTTAGCCATAGAATGTGATTGTGGTTGCCACCCATTCCACTTTCCCTAACTCAGTTCACTCTTCCATCTCACTTGCTCTTTCAAGGCAATGAACCTTGTGAGGCTCATACTAGATTTATATTCTCCAACAGTCACGTGCAGCTAATTACATTCATATTTTCTTAAAGCCAAATGAAGATGTCCTCTTTAGCCACACCAGCCACATGGCAAAATCTACTTAGCTACGTGGGATTAGTCCCATGGTCTTGGGCAGCACAGATCAGAACACCATTATCATTATAGAGAGGTGACTGGAAAACGCTGCTCTGTACATTATTTAGAATCACAGCCGACTCTAGTATACAATTCTCTCTTCCTCACACCGTTTGTCTCCTAAACGATATCTCACCCTAAAAATGATATCATGGAAAGAGCAAGAATAGACTCGGGAGGAGGGACAGAAGGGTTCCACTTTCAGAACACAACTTCATCGTTAGACTCCAGGGAAAGAACATTCTATGAATTGTCTCATTTAATTTCTTCAACAGTCCTATGATGTAAGGGACTGTCTGACTCCTCCTTATTCTAAACATGAAGAAACAGAGTTTAAAAGTTGATTGAAATCTGCAAGGACACCAACAATATTTCAAGGAGCTGGGATTTAAGCCACATGTGCTCAGTCCTACCAATCACAGTCCTAACTCCCCATTCCTAGCAGTGGATCCACAGTCTCTGTTAGTGGTGAGCCCTCTTGAAAGCCCAGGCCCCCATGGTATCTGGGTGCAACATGAACCAAATTAATAAAATTAGAAAAGTTACACACTCAACCCTAATGTTATAAACCACATGATATAAGACTGGACAGTTTCTATTTTGATGCCGACAGCTCTTCATTTCCTAATCATTGCGTTCCTTCTTTCTTGGGATTTGATGGAGAAGTCACAGCTGACAGATATTACCGACTTTTAAATAAGAATATTTACTCCGTCTAATTATCAAGAAGAGGATCCATTTGATATTCAAATGGAAATATCATTTTTCTTTTTCAAGCAAGTTTATCATTAAATGTCTCATTCCGTTCTTATTTATAAGCATCATTTTCATAAGCCACATTTAATGACATTATATTATATTTCTAGAGTTGGGGATAAAGCTGACTTTAGCATTTTTTGGTGTGTGGGAATGGGAATTAGGGGTCACTTGGAAAAGGAGAAGACATTAGAGTAATTAATCTCATTACGGGTAAGAATTCTGACACTTTCTTATCTTTGGGTAAAATAATTATTAAGGACCCCATGCACAAACTTCTCAGTAGCTTCTCTGTTTATAGGTCACACAATCATCTTCATGAGTGCTTTTCCTACTTTCATGATAATTTCATTATAATTATAATTTTTCACTATAATATCATTCTTGATCCTTTCAGTTCATTAGCCTTGCTTTCCATTTCCACACTTGAAAATTATAATTCTCCTTTAAAGAATGCAGACTGATTATGGTGAGCAACCATCAGTGGAGAAGAGTGAAAAAGATATAATGGAATGATGTCTTCTTTTAACTGTAACAAGGTAACGTTCATTTGGCTTGCATCAAGCTTTGACAATGCTCTGTTTGAAAAGTATCTTGTAGTTTTCTAAAATATAAACATCTACCAGAAATATTTTTATGACAGGAACTTAACTTTGTCAGGACCCATAATTACCATCAGTTCTGCTTGCCAGTGGAAAAGAATGCTTTTATCTGGTAAATGTATGCATGGGGATGGGGCAGGAGATGTTCATCACCAGCTCAGAGGCTGGAGGGCAGGGAATTTGAAAGCAGGTAAACAGGAGAGTTTTTTTTATATCGGTTCTCATTTTAGCTCCAGTTATAACCACACATGATGCCGACTCTCCTCTAATGCCTAGATGCTGGGCCTCCATTGTATTTTGTTTGATTTGTTTTCAACACAAGGTACTCCTGCATCCCAGGTCGGCTTCGGACTTGTACTCCTGATGTCCCTGCAACCTAAGTCCTGGGATTAGAGACATGTGCCACTGTATCTAGCTATTTTTCTTGTGTTAGATGAAGACTTAAAATATAGGAATTTTATCCAAAGTTGTTGGAACCGCAAGCATTTCGGATATCAAGGTTTTACAAGTTTTGAAATACTGGCATATCTTATCGGGCAAGGGTCTCTAACCTGAAAACCAGCTATTCTCCAAAATGTCTGAACATTTCAGGCATTCTATCAATGTCCAAATAGTCTGAAACTTTGGAGCATCTCAGACATTACCTTTCAGATTAGGGATACTTGACTTGTAAACTTCAGACTCATTTATGGACCAGATTTCTCACCAGTTTAGGGAGAATTTTCTTAAGGAAAATTTATTGGAATTCAATACTTTCAATAAAATTTGAAGGGAAAATGATTTTTCAATACAGGCAATCTTTACTTAATGTAACGGTTGAGCTGAAGTATGCATTATAACAAACATCTGTGAATATCTACCAAAGCTCATGACATGGCCCTCAGTGTGGCCTGTACCTGTGTTTATCAGAGTTAAGGAGAAAGGCTTCACTGGGGTATCATTAATCTGCAGACACCAATCCAATTCATCTAGAATATAGCCTGAGGGTTTTCATCTTTAAGAAGCTCTGCTCCCAGTTATCCAGAGATGTAAGACTTTAAAAACTATTAATACCAAACAGGCTAGCTCAGTGGCAGATAACTTGTCTCACTTATATGAGTCCTTGGATTTCATCCTTAACATCTCACAGGGAAGAGGAAAAGGAAGAGGAAGAAGAGGAAGAGGAGGACAAAGAAAGAAGCAAAGAGCCAAAATAGAACCCTGTCTCTGAAACACATGGAAAGGAGATGACTAATCAAAGAATTATAATATAAAAAGAATGAGAGGTTCATTTTTAGCACTATTTGGGTAGTTTTTATTTGACGAACATGCCAGTTATGAACAAATTAGAATAAGACATCTCTCTAAAGCCTTGGGTAACAAGAGAAAATGCTATTTGGTTAAGGTTTTCATTTCCTGGTGGTTTTCTCTGGGGACAGTCCCTTGTCCATTTGTGGTAAGTCAGATGCAGAGTGAAAGCTTACAGTATTACTGGCTTGCAAAATCAGTTGAGAATGTTCCCATAACTCTTGCGAAAGGAGTGTGCATATGGAGGGGAGAAGATAGCAGAAGGAAGAGGGGCAGACAGAGGGAGCCCCAAATGTGTAAAATGAATAAGCCGATTCCCATAACATACAGACTCTTAGACATCCAGGGAAATCACAAAGAACTGAATCAAAATTGCAGCTGTGATTCATAGCAGGGAAGTAAATGCTGACAGCTTGAACTTAGCCAAGTTAATGGCCAGTAGTTTCAAAAGGGCCTGGCAGATTTCAGACCCTCTCTAACATCTCAAAATCCAAGCATTACCGAGGCTTAGTTAACCTCTTCTATTAAGAACAAATATACTATACTCTGAAGGCCATGTATGACCTGAATTGCTTACTCTTCTTTTTTAATGAATTGCTTACTCTTTAGAAGAAAAAAAAAAAAACTCTGAAAAAAATATATTTTAAAAGCACAGTGCTATTGGAGGGCATACAGAGCCTGCCCACAGGCCACACTTTGCTGACTGATACAGTGGAGACACATGCAAGTACAATAAAAGCTTTAAGTAGAGTTGCTTTGGGGATATAAATATTAAGGTTTTGCATGATGAATGCTGAATTAGATTACGATCATATGTAGAACTTTCTGGATAAGCAGGAGATAATCATTTTGTTTACTGGATCAGAAAGAAGTATAGAAAATGGCTTTTCTGGTGTTGGTTTGCTCTAAGGAAGACATGGTTATTCCTGTGACGTGATCTCAGCCTCCAGCCTATGGTGCAGTCAGGCAGGCAGCGTTCAGGAGGCTCTGCTCAGTAACTCCTGTGTAATCATTGGCTCCAATGCAGAATACTCAAAATAAGCACCGTATGATCGTCCAGAATTCTATGGGTCAGTGTAACACTGTGCCCATGGGCACTCCTTGACAGGCTTGCTCTCGACCTGAAGCCTCTTCTAGCAAGCAATGCTCCGCTGGGGGCTAGCAAGTAGACAGCTATGCAACTTCTCCAGAGTGGCTGAGGGCAGCCACGCTTCCCGTGGTGTAGGACGCAGGAGTTAATGCTCCAAGAAGGATGGAAATCTCCTAAAGCCATGCCCTCCAACATGAATTTACCACAAAAATCCTTCTGGCTAAGGCAGCCACACAGCTCAGCCAGATGCAAAACAAGGGAAAAACCGCACCTCACAGTAGGAGGCATATCAAGCATGTTTAGAACTATTTTTAATCTGCCATCAGGGACATTTCAATATTTCATCAAGAACATGGTAATATAGAATGTTTTTAATGAAAATTTCTTAATGCTCCAAACATATAGGTAGGAGGCCACTCTTTCTTGGACTCACCCCTGCAAGTTCTTTAGCAAATTAAAAATATTTTATTATAATGCAGATATTGACAATTCTCTGTGAAGCAAAACCAAGCAAGACTTTGACTTCTGTGGTGGTTTGAATAAAAACGGTCCCCGTAGGCTCACATATTTGAATGTTAGGCCCCTAGTTAGTGGAACTGTTTGGGAAGGAATAGGAGATGACCTTGTTGAAATAGATGTGGCCTTGTTGGAGAAGATATGTCCTGGAGGTGGGCCTTAAGTCTTTTCTTCCCTTCTGTCCCGTGCCTGATGATCAGGATGTAAGCTCTTATCTACTGCTCCAAAGTCATGCCTGCCTTCTTGCTGCCGTGTTCCCTGTCATGTGGACATGGATCCTAACCCTCTGAAACTGTAAGCAAGTCCCTAACTAAATGCTTCTTTTTAATAAATTGCCTTGGTCATGTAGTCTCCTCACAGCAATAGAATAGTAGCTAAGACAGCCTCTAGAAAGAACTGTGGCAAAGGGTGGGAAGACTTAGGAACTTGGAAATGGGATTAGATAGGAAAACACACACAAGGAAAGGCTACATTTCAAATAAGAGAGAAACCAGAATGGAGGACAACAAGCTCACGGCAGGTGCCAAGGAGCCAGGAACCAGCAGAGAAAGAGAAAAGTCAAATCAGCTTAATACAAGCAAAGATGAAATATGGTATAAAAGGAAACTTGTGCTTGGAGCACCCCCCCCCCAAAATAAATAAATAAATAAAAGCAGTATGACGCAAGAATAAAATTCTGTGTAGAACCTACAACTAAAATTTGCATAATGTTTCTCTTTATATGGCACTAGAAAAAACTCATTTTTACTGTAGCAATTAGTAGTTTATCTAGACTTAATGAGGAAAAACTTACATGTCCATAGACTTTAAATCAAGTTCTGAAGAAAAAAAAAAATGCAGACAAACAAAGACCAATCTGACACCATTTTTTTTTTCCTGTTTCCTTCTTTACAGTCTGGTCCTCACAGACCTTCACCCACTGAGAAAGAACCAGAGACATCTATTTCCTGCCTGCAGGAGAGCGGAAGCTTTGTCCTTGCTTGTAAACAGAAGCCTTTTTCCTTTCTGTCATTCTTTAGGGCTCCTGAATATTCATTTGAACTGGGAAGTCAGAGAAGGTTGTGACGAAGGGACTTTCCCTCTAAAATAATGGATCGCAGACACTGGAGGCCCAACACCATCAATCTAGGGCAAAGCGTGCAGGGGAGAGAGGCTGCTGCGGCCTCAGAGAGAACACAGCAGAAGCCAGCAGGCAGTGGGAAAGGCAGCATCCTATCTCAGAAGCTTGGAAAGGTGGACCAGGTTGGGAGGACATACTCATCCCCTAGCAGCAGTGCACTCCCCAAAACAACCTGTGCCCACTGTGACCTTTCTTATCCCAGTGCCCTTGGTACCCAAGTTCACCCGCTGACATTTTCCTCCCACTAATATTCAGAGCTCAGCCTGTTAGGTTTTTGTGTTTGTTTTTGTTTTAAGATTTATTTTTGTTTAAGCATGGATGTATGTGTCTGTGTGAGTATATGGCAATGTGTGTCAGTGTCTGCAAAGGTCACAAGAAGGTGTTACATATCCCCAGAGCTGGAACTACAGGTGACTGTGAGCCACATGGGGGTGCTAGGAACTGAACTTGGTCATCCGGAAGAGCAGCAAGCACATTTAACTGTAGTCAGCAGAGCTAGATGGTCAACATTTAAAATGATAGTTTCTACCTTGAACATGGATCCTTTATGCCTTGTTCGAAGGAGAGTGGAAAGTCCTGGGTACTGCAGCCCAGAACAAGAGCCCCAAGTCTGAAGCACCATTACTGCGGTGTGGAACTAAGAGGAAAGACAAACACTATGACAGCCACACTGTGTCTTGAGAAAAGGGGAGTTTAGAGAAATCCATCTCTACAAGGTTCATTTGCTAAGTGGTCTCCTGAAGTTCACAAGGGTCAATACAGACCCTAAAATCCGAGATGGAATACATCAGTCAGCTGCAACCCACGTGCTTTCCAGTACTCAAGTTAGAGTTTGGGCCGTGGTTTAACATCTAGTGGTAGGAACACCCTCTGCATTTCAGACCAGTGATTTTTTTTTTTCTGGGCAGACCCTTCAATGTCACAACGATGCTTCTTTAAAATTAGACTCCTTTTTGGATATCAATCAGGCAGTGAATGAGCTAGTTAAGTACTAGGCAGAGCCCTGAAATTATAGCTCTGGACCTTTAGAACTTTCTTCACACATACGTTTTATACTGTTATAGGCATGTAGGGTGCCATGGCTCTTCACTGAGCCTGTATGTCTGCACAGGGTCTGTATGGCACACACTTAGCACCCTCAGTTACTCATGTCCTGGAATGGTGTGTTGAGAGGGAAGGACTATAAACTGAAAGGGTAAAAACACTTTGGGGTTTCACAGAGTTACATTACACTAGAGCTGGGCAGAAGGGATTGTAGCAACTAAGTGAGTGGTTCAATCTAACTCCACTTGGGTCTAGAGATGGTTAAAGATCCTCCTAGTGATACACATCAAGTCAGTGCTTGCGTCAAGGCTTGACCTGTGTCTTCTGACTTCAAGTCCACTCCTCTTAGATTAGACTAGTGTAATATATTTTTAAATAGTTTTAATCATTTGTGTGTGAGAGAGAGAGGGGGAGGGAAGGAGAGAGACAGAGAGAGAGAGAGAGAGAGAGAGAGAGAGAGAGAGAGAGAGAGAACACGCATGGCCCTGTTTTGCTAGCATGTATGGCTGTGCACCATGTATGTAGTGGTGTCTGAGGAGGCCAGAGAGAGCATTGAATCCCTTGGTACTGAATTTACAGACAGTTAGTTGTGAGACACCATGTAGGTGCTAGGAACTGGGTTCACCGTTGTCTTCTGGAAACGCAGTTAGTGTTTTTAACCATTAAGCCATCTCTCCAGTCTTTAGACTATCTTAATATTTCAGTTAAGAAACTCCCAAGGCCTTGATCACTAATGTTGTACTAGTTGGGGTTAGTAGCTCTAACCTCATGGTTCAGCAAACAGAATTGTTTGCTCCTGCAAGGTCAAAGGCAAGTCAGTGAGGATTCGCTCTGTTCAGTTAGGGAATCAGGCTCTCTTCATAGAAGCAGATGACTTCAGGTCACTGCAGCAGTGAGGAGAATGGAGACTAACACTGGTTCTTACTTCCATACACATTTCCTAGGCTAGGAATAGTTACACAGTTCCATTTTACCAAAGGGAAAAGAATAACAAATTTTTGTTTCTCTGACCACACTCCCACAAACATGCGGGTAGCACAAGGGCATTCTGGGTCATTAGAAGACAAGACTCTAACACTTAATCTCATTACTTGAGTCACACTGAAGTATGAAAGGCAGGCAGAACATACTAGTGGCTTATGAATTCACCTCCCTTATAGCAATCAATTTAAATTCCCAAGCCAGGCCTCACGAACCTAATGATCCAAAAATACTGACCACCTGCTTTGGCTATAAACTTTCCCAGATTGGAAGTTAAAATTGGATTTTTTTTTTCTTTCCAGGGCATTTTGTAGCCTTCTATTGGCTCAAAGTCAGAAAAGCTGGACCTCCAATAAAATGAACACAAATATTTGTGAGGCTCATTGCCTGCTGCTTGGCAGCAGGTCAGAGCTGGCCCCTAGAGAACACGTGCTCTGCTGGCACGTGGCAAGTCTGACTTGCATGACTCAGTGAGCCAATGGAGACTGTCACTCTGGAAAAATCCACAAAGTTTAGCCACCATTAAATCGCATTGACAGCTTCTTGTTTCCCTGTTTGTCGTATTCAAGACACAGCATTTCTTGATTCCTGTAGTGGTTAATTTTGTCAACTTGACAGGAGGTGAAATTACTTTGGTACCCTAAAAAGAGGTGGCACTATTCCATGGGCTGAGCTCTGAAACTGAACAGAGAGAGCAAGCATTTGTCGCTGTGTGCATGTGGACTGCACAAACAGTGTGACAAGTCATTTCCCCAGCTCCTGCTGCCCTCACCATGGACACACACACACACACACACACACACACACACACGCGCGCGCGCGCGCGCGCACTGTAGCCTTCTTTGTAAGAATGTCTCAAGTTTTAATGTGAAAATACCCAGGGACCTTGAGAAAGTGCTAATTCTTATCTCAAGGGCTGGCCTAGGTCCTACAATCCTGTTTCTCCAGTTCAGCTTCTGAAGTCTTTAAGAACTGCCCCAGAGCTACTGTTTCTGTCTTGCCCCTTTAGCCTTGAGCACTTTCTCTGCAGCTGGGCTTTCTAACAACCAGAGATATGGAGATATGAAAGCCTGGCCCGCCAGCATCAGTGAGACAAAATCCTAGCATAGTGAGTTTCTGCTTCCCAATTCCTTAGTCGAGAGGTGTTATGCCTGAGGAAGGCTTTGTCTGGAATCTCGTTTTTTTTTCCTCTACCTTCCTCTCTCATAAAGACTTCTCCAGAGACAGTTGCTTTGCCTTTCCCAGGAAACCTTCCTTGCCTTGGGATTCTGGAAGACCGGTGCAACACATTTTCAGGCCACATTTTGGGAAACAGATCTAAGAGTGATCCAGAAGAGCTAAAGCAAGATGGTGCTGGACTTTGGGTCAAATAGACCGGGCTTTAAACAATGTGTTGCCCAGTTCAAGCTAGGCTCAGATAAATGTCCTTTAGCAATATTAACTCATTATACATTCATGATAACGTTGAAAGAGGAAAGCTCTGTTTTGCAAATAGAACCGAGAGATCAAACGAAGCATTCAAGGCAATCCAGTTTAAAAGCAGCAGAGCTGGGGACCGAGTCTCCTTATTCTGGGTCCACAGTAGTGAGTTCAGTTGGTAAGTGGCTGGTTTCTGCTTCTGTAACAGCAGGCTGTCATTTTCCTGACCCTCAATTCCTGATGTTTAAAATAGGGATTGTAAATAGCTACCTTCAGAATTACTCAAGGATTAAATGAGGTAATTATATTAAGTGCCCAATAAGGAGCTGAGCAAATTCTGGGTGTGTTGCTCAGCACATTCAACTCATTTCTTTGGTACTCAGTAGCATGTGAACCACACCTCTGCCACTGAGAAGTCAGATTTCAGAGACTACTGGTCGACCAGTTCCTTTGGTCCACAGCCTCAGTTCAAGCCTGTTCACTTCTAGAGCGGTGGAATGCTTTGACCAGTCTTGTAACGCTACTAGATGAGGTTTCTGACCCTTTACTAGAGGAGGTTAATTGAGTCCAAGTTAAGTCCAAGTATGCTAACATTTCTCTTTTCAAAAGATCATGGGTGGTACCTGAAATAGGAGGGGGAAAATTCCTGAAGGACAGCATGCAGTCCCAGAAACATGGCAATGTCCCTGAGAAGAACAGAAATCAGTTTCTACTTTTTCTTGCGTTCAGCATGTGCATGTTCTCTCTTATTTTCTATACCTGTCTTCTGTCATATTGGTATTTATACTTAACTGCAGCTGTCCCTTTTGACTTGCTTCTTAATTTTTCTCCCATAGGAGAATTAATCTTAAATAACACAAACACAATGAGGTACTTTTTAACATAGAACAGGTAGTTTATAGAAAAGATGCAATAAAAAAGCAGGTGTTTTCACCCTCCTTCCAAGGTTCACAGAGCATCATAGGAGAGGACATGAAAAGATTGCTAAGAACCAGAGATCAGAGCAAAACTGAGTACAATACAGCCGAGGTGCTACACTCAGAACCTACAGTGGCTGTGGTTGCCTGCATAAAATCTGCATAAAATCAAGCCAGTCAATACTCTATCGTGCAAAGGAGGGAGGGGAAACACACAATCTCCAGCCTCTAGTTGAGGAGCTATTGACAGCTGATAACCAAAGAGGATGGAGATGCAGTTTTCTTTAGGGGTCTGGCTCATGATAGGTCAACCATGCTCGGGGGATGGAGCCATACCCACTCATATGTGTGCAGTACAAACTGGACTCGGTTAAAAGAAAAAAAGAATGTGAATTGGGAGGGAGTTGGGGGCTGGACCTAGGAGGAGTTAGAGGGAGGAGAATATGATCAAGATACATTGTGTGTATGTATCAAATTCTCAAAGAATAAAAAGCATATTAATAAAATAGGAGATAGGAAGTAGGTAGTGAGATGGCCTGGCATTAGAAAAATAAAAACAGTTCCCATCCCTAGGACTGAAGGACAAGGGGAAACAAGAATCTCAGTGCCAGGTTCCAGGACCCATGGCCTTCTGGGTAGGATGAGACAAGAGGATGATTTCTAAAGTGGGTTGGGGAGCTTTCTCCTACCATGGCCTGATGGAGCCCGAGGGACAGAATTTGTAGAAATAGTTTCTGTGATCAACAGTGGAGCAAAGGAAAGATGGTGTCTTGGCTAGTTTTTACATCCAGTTAACAAAGGCTATAGTCATTTTGGAAGAGGGAACCTCAACTGAGAAAATGCCCCCACCAGACTAGCCTGTGGTACATTTTTTTTTTTTTTTTTTTTTTGGATTGATGATTGATATGAGTGAACCCATCCCACAGGGAGTAGCGCCACCCCTGCATTGGTGGCCCTGGATGGTATAAGAAAACCAGATGAGTATGCCAGGAGGAGCAAGCCAGCAGGCAGCATTCCCCCATGACCTCTGCATCAGTTCCTGCCTCCAGGCTCTTGTCCTGTTTGAGTTGTGGCATGACTTTCCTGGGTTGTGGACTGCAGTGTCCAAGTGTAAACTGAAATAAACCCTTCCCTCCCCAAGTTGTTTTTGGTCATGGTGTTTTATCACAGCAATAGAAAAGTAACAAGACAGATAGATGGTGAATAGGTACCTGAACTAAATTTATGAGAAATCACTGCTGGGACAGGCATGCCATGGAAACTCTTGCCAGCCATCCAATCTAAATAGGTGAATAATTCAACTGAAACATCAACGAATAGAAATACTGACTTACTAGCCTATGAAAGCCAATGAAGTTCTGCTTTGTGTCAGACTAGAATCAGAGACCCTCTAAGGGTTTTTATCATCCTGTGATTTATTCCCAAGGTTCTGTGAGTCAAAGAAGGATTTTCCTTGATAGATTAGATTAAGTTTTAAAGCTGACCCACATACTGATGTGTGGATGACAGTTGGGAAACTGAAATGCAATTACTGCTTTGAGAAGCGATTTTATAAAGACACTGATTATAAAGACACTGACTACTAATAGCAAGAAAAATTCCTATTAAGTATGTTATTAAGATAAATTTAACATATGCAGGTAGAATAATTCTTATTTTTGACAATTACGCCATTAAGCAATTGTTTAACATCAAGTCTTCATGCTCTCCTGTCAGGTACTGCTTATAGACTGTATCCTCCTGGGTCCATCAACATTTTTCAACTCTTCCACTGTTGATACTGAATCACTCTTTGTCAGGAGGGATGTCTTATATACTATAATATTTTTAGCACCATTTTCAGCTTCAACCCTTTTGAGGTACCATTCATGCAATTATGATCACTAAAAATGTCTCCAAACAATGTAACAATGTCCACTAGGCAGTGATACAATGTTGCCCTTTGAGTCTCCGGTGTAAAGGGTTTAGTCCCTCACCAAGGGCCCAGTCATGAGCTCCTCATAGGGTTCAAATAAAAAGAATCTCACAGAGCTTCAGCTGCTTGCCCAAACATCAGTAGACAGTCTAGACCATTCAGGGTTCCAAGCCAGGACAATCTCTAACAATCCTCATTCTTAACTCCATCACTGGCTGCTTCTCCTGGTTAGCTCTTTTTCTCTGAGCTTCTGAGAAACATTTGTGGCTGGCTTTTGTCTAACTTGAGAGAAGTAGCAGGGGGAGAAGCTGTCATTTTGGGATCCGAATCATAGCAAGAAACTAATTGGGTTTCTGATGAAACAGTAGAATTTTGAAAATGTAAAATGTTCGGAGTGCACCTGCTCCACAAAGTTCTATTTGGACATACAAGCCTTTAAAGGCCGACCTGCCAGCATCTGATTCACCCCGGGTGGAGGGAGTGTGTCCTGAAAAACTGATGCTGACTGAGACTCCTGTTTCTATAATGTGCCACTGCAGTAAGTGATCAAGTTCAAGTTTGTGCAGCCAAGGTTAGGGGACAGGGGGGGAGTGGATGTGCAACCAGCACCACAGAGGAATGATTTATTGCATTCACAGAAGAGAATTCTTGACATTTTGAAAAAGCAACGTAGTGCAGGAGTAATTAAGCCAAAGGTACATGGTGAACAATTGATTAGCATTGTCAGGGAGACCTGATTAGCTCAGACGCTTCCAGAATCGATTTTGCCAGCTCTGAGTTAAAGGTTAGTAATTAAATTCATGGGCCATGGCTGCTGTCTCCAGGTGGCATTTTGCACAGTAGCATTTGTGTGCTGCCAGGACACACAAATGAAGCCAACTCCAGTTGCCTGTTTGCTAACAGCCTCTGGTAAAAGCATCTCTTCAGGGACACAAGGAAAAACAATGTTGAGTCAAAGCTTTTCTGAAAGTCAAAGTATTTCTTATAATCCCCAGTGATGTTTTCAAGCAAGTCTTAGGTTTCTGCTAGTGGACTACATGAAAGACAAGGAAGTCAAGTTTAATTTTAAAAGTATTTATATTCATCATCCCAATCTACTAGTGTCTACCTGTGTGTGTCCTGTTACGATTAACATGTTCTTTTTTTCCTCTTTTCTTTTTCTTTCTTCCTTTTTTCTTTTCTTTTCTTTTCTCCCCCTCCCCTCCCCACCCCCTGCTCTCTGTCGCTCTCTTTTTCTTTTGAAGCAGGTTCTTACTATATAGCCCAGTCCAGCCTGGAACTTACAATGTAGCCCAGGCTGACTGGGCTGAACTTTTCTAATTTCCAATATTGTACATTTTTCATGGGCTTATTGGCCACTTGCATATATTCTTTACATAACTGCTATTAGAGCCTTCATATACTTCTGGAAGCATTTTTTCTATGGGCATGGATCTTTTGCTTGTCTGTCTGTCTGTCTATCACTTGCATGCCTGGTTCTCATGGAGGCCATAGGAGGATTTTGGATCCCCATGGAACTGGATTTACTTATGTCTGTGTCTTACCATATGGATGCCAGGAATTGAGCCAGGGTCTTCTAGAAGAGTAGCCAGTGCTGATAACCACTGGGTCATCACTCCAGCCTTCTTCAGTCACTTTTGACTGGATCTTTATGTTAATTTCTCAATCTATAGTTATTGTCTGGAACAATTAACAATTCAGACTCAGTTTTCAGAGTATTAAGATTTCAGCCATTTACATGTTCTTAATACAAGTATATAATGCAAATATTTTCTCCTACTAACTGTCTTCTCGTGCCCTTATAACATAAAAAGAACCTTCCTTTTAATTCTGTAGTCCTACTACAGAATCTAGTAGTTTAAATTTATCTATTGTTTCCTCTGGCCATGTACTTTTTATATCTTATGAACAAAACCCAGCCTAATGTAAAGCCATGAGAATATAGTAATATGTTTTTTTCTAAAAGTTTCTGGTGTCACATTTAGGTTTTAAATCTCTGTCTAGTTAGTTTTTATGTTTAATGTAATATAGGGGTCCAGTTTCATTTTTTCTCATATAGATATCTAGTTGATATAGGACTATGCTTTGAAAATATTCTTTTCTTTCCCACTGAATTATTTGGTAGCTTTGTAGAATGCAAAATGACCACAAAAGCAAAGACTTATGTCTGAATTCTTAATTTTAGTGATTCCAGTAGATTTATAGCATCACATTGTCTTGATTACTTATATTTGAAATTCTACTTCAAGATTACCCTATATGGTAGCTGTAATACTGTATTGTGTGACTTTCCCTGGGAAGTTGTGACAAACACCTCTTCACCACAGCTTGATGTTGGATGAGGAAAACAATCCCACCCAAAGCTAGCTTAAGGAACCAGTGAGTTTAAGAGTTATTAGTAGTATTACAAGTGAGAGGTGACTTATAGGAACATGGTGACTGAAAGGCAATTGTGTCACAAAAGCCCATGCCAGCATGAGTGACAACTCATGCAAGCCTTATTCCTGGAGTTCCCTACATAACTTTCAGGCAGCTTGGCTGGTTGGAGAATCTCTCATGCACATGGTCTTGTGAATCTTACAAATTCCAGGAACTTCCTATGACTTATATGTTTGGTTTATTTCCTGCATCTTAACTGAAAGGTTCAGTTCCAACAAAATGATACATTTCCATATGAATTTTAGGATGGCTTCCCACTGTCTGTAAATCTGGCATCTAGAGTGCTGACACACACTGTGGTGGCTATATATCTGCCTGGGGAGGCTCTTTTAGCAAATATCCTGTAGTTGGATCCATAAAGACTTTATAGAACGACAAGACCTCTTTCTTTCCCTTTATATCACTAACTTGGCAATATTTTATAGCATTTTCTTGTTAAATTTATTTTCTTATTGTTTTGATACTATTATGGATTGGCTCTTGGAAATTTGTAATTAATGACTAAACAGTCTCCACTTTGGGGGTGCCTATCTCTTAATGAAGAAAGGCAAATTTAGCTACCCTTGCTGACTTTTTTTTTTTTTTTTTTTTTTTTGGTTTTCAGTCCTCTATGGTACCACACATTGTTTTAAATATAGAACAGACATAGGAAAGAGATAGGAACAGCTCCCAGTATTGCTTCTGGCACCTGAAACTCCAAATTCAGCTAAGCTTTTAGTCCAGTTGCCCCTTTGCTTTTGTCCAGGTATTTTCTTGAAGGTTTTAGACATGTTTAACTGAAAGTCTCAAATAACATTACTGGCATCCAGGAACCTGTGGTCAATTCTGATGTTATGGAAGAAACTGATTCCAACGTCAGCTCTTACTATCGGCTCTCAGTTAACCACTCTTTTTTATCTCAAGTGGAAGAAACAACTTAATATTTTAGTAATCATCACCTATCCTGCCAAATCATCCAGTCACATAACACTTTTGGCATTCTTACCATATTAACCACCCAAATTATAACATAATAATAGAAGAACCAAAACATGAGATTTATATAATTGGGCAGAGGGTTTAATGCTGACCTCTGTGGGGAAAGAAGGAGGGGGAGGGGGAGGGAGAGGGAGACATATTGCTAAGATAAGGTGGGTTATGAACGGTAGTAAAGGGAACAATTTTAGGAATCTCTTAGCAAAGTCATCCTGCTAGCTGGCTTCATGTCAACTTGATAGAAGCCAGAGTCATTTAGGCAAAGGGAACCTCAAGTGAGAAAATATCTCCATCAGAATGGTCTGTGGGCAAACCTGTGGTACATTTTCTTGACTGATAGTTGATGGGGGAGGCCATAGCTCACTTGAAGTGATGCCACCCTTGGGATGGTCATCCTGGGGACAGTAAGAAAGTAGTCCGAGCAAGTCATAGCGAACAAGCCAGTAAGCAGGTCAGTTCCTGCCTCCAGGCTTCTGACCCATTTGAGTCCCTGCCCTTACTTCCTTCAGTGATGGAGCATCACTTGGAAGTAGGAATAAAATAAACCCTTTGCTTCCTATGTTGTTTTTTGGTCATGGTGCTTTATCATACCAGTAGAAATTCTAACTAATAAAGTCATACATCTGCATTCTTGTTGTCTGTGTGGGACCTAAGATCAATGTTCCTTAATTTTGGCCTACACACATTTGTCATCAATGATTTCAAGAGAAACAGTGAAAATTTCAGAACTCATCGATGCTTTATTTAATGATCTTAGAATTTATGTGTAATGTACAAAAACACCCTAGAAGATACATCAGAGTGATGCTTCTCTGCACCATGAGGAATACATATGGAAAGATAGACTCCAGTGCAGACATTTTATTAAAGTTAAAAAAAATATCCAGGATATCATAGCAATATAACCATGATATACAAAATAGTATTTGAATTCTACAGGTCAGTCTTTAATATGGTGATATTATGTCTATAAAACTATCTGAATGTAATCATAGGAGACGTACACTAAATACATAATTATCATCATCATCATCATTATTAGCATTAGCATTAAAACTGTAGTGAGGGCATTGGAGAGATGGCTCAGTAATTTAGAGCACTTGTTGCTTTTACAGAGGACCCAGCTTTGATCCCCAGCACCCACAGGTTGAGACATAACTGTCTGTAACTCCAATTCCAGAAGATCGGACACCTTCTGAAACAGGCATGCATGTGGTGCACATACATAGTTGCAAGCAAAGTACTCAAATAAACAAAGTTTTTAAATCTTTGGAGGAAAAGGGTGGTTCAGGGGCAGGGGGCATAACGTGGTCCTAGTGCTTTCTTTCTACTATGTAGGCACTAGGGATGAAACTCAGGTCGTCAAGCTTGGTGGCAAGTGCCATTACCTGGCTGAGTCATCAATATGACCCAATATGACTTTTGACAATGTGGAAGTTCCCTAACTCGCTAATATAAGCAACACAGTATAATATCATATCCTAAGTTTGTAAAATGAATCCTATGTATCTCCATATGTACGCACAGAGGGAAACATTGAAGAATAACAAATTATCTCGGATAGTAGGAAAGCAGTATGATTCTTGCATTCTTTTGTGTTTTCCATATAACATTTTGTATTATTCTCATAAGAAAAAATGAATCCCATCCATTAAGATTTATTTTCACATAAGTAATCATGTAGACAATAGCCAGTCTCTTTCTTAGCTATGTCTGGTTCTAATTGAGTTGAATTAAATAGAGTCTTAGACCTGACTTAGCTATTGAGTGTTTTATATAGAGGGGGAAAATTACTTTTTTTCCCCCAACCTGCCATTTTCCTATTGAAACAGCACCTGTCCCATATGACTTTAAGGGACCAACTAAAAACGCCATCTTGACAAACATTACTAAAGAGCAAGGTGTAATTAATAACAGTCATTTACCATGCTATGGGGGGGGTCCTCTGAAGGAACAGAACCAATAGAATGAATATCTACTATGAAGGGGATTGTAGGTCAGTACACACAGTAGGATATTGGTATGGTCAGAGGGACAAATGAAGATGCTTAAGTGGCAGCATAACTCATCATGTCTCTTACTGGCATTTAAGGGCAGAGTAAAGAACAATGAAATACAACTCTGTACCTTGCAGGGCTTGCATGTGTGTATCAAATCTGGGGCAAGTTTGAGGGCAATCACAAGTTGAAAGTCAGCCCTGAAAGTGGGAGCTAGAGCATCTGATGGGTCTGTGTTTTGAGTATGTAGTTAGGGTTTCCAACTGTGCTCAGCCTGGGAAAGAGTTCTCTACATTGTGGCTTTGTTTGGGCATCATGTTTTTTACAGAAGCCAGAAAGCAACATCCCCAAACCTTATATTCTGTATGAAGTATGTATTCTTGGTTGTTGCCTTAGATAGATGACATATGGCCTAAAATTGACTGCTATCCTGTGAAATATGCAGTTGTGTCATGAAACGTATTTGTCACCTTCTCTCTTTTATGTACTGATGTGTTGGGAATGCAACCAAGCCTCATGCATGCTAAGCAAGTGTCTTACCACTGTTTGACACCCCTTGTCATTAAACACAGTAATTCAGTCTGTGCAAAGTGTTGCACCGTGGTTAAGATGAATGTTTTCCGCAGCCGGGAATTTGATTTCTGCTTGTGTCTCTGACTAATGTATGACCTCTGGAGATTTGGTAATCCACCCATGCTTTCAATTTTCTCATCTGTGAGACAGTGATGATGAAGTTCTACTGCATGCCATTGCAGGGAGCAAACTGGCCAGCATAGCGCCTGCCGTAAAGCAAAAAAAAATTTCAATGAGGTAGACAAGGTGGGGTGGCTCAGTTGACAAAGTGCTTGCCATGCAAGTGTGAGCACAAGAAGGTCTGAGTTTCCCAAACTCAGGTAAACTCCAGGTGGGAGCTTGCCTATAACGCCAGTGCTCAGGAAACCGAAGGAGACAGGACTCTTGGGCAAGCTAGGAAGGTAGGCCAGTCGTATCTAGGAGCTCTGGGTTCAACTGAGAGAGCCCGCCTCAGTGAATAAGGTAGAGAGTAACCAAGGAGGACATCTGATGTGAGTCTTGGGCCTGCATATACACACACCCCATACACTCCTCACATGCAAGTGGACAAACATACACACACACGCACACCATTTACATATGCAAAGGGAAGTGGGAAATTTAGCTTCAGTGAGTTTCTGCAAGCCCGATACTTTTAACCTATAGAATGTGACTCTTAGGAGCTCCTTGATATCTCCTAAACAGAGCCAGCATCAGATGCCTGCCCTATGTATTTGCAAACTGTTCTAGAATGTTCTTCATCAGATTCTCAGAGAAGTGCTATCTATGCAAGGGCAAAACTAGAAAACTTACCACAGCCATGCATGCAGCCGATCAGTCTTACAACCTGCTATGCGAAGCTTTTGATCGCTGGCGTAACTTTCCTCTTCCCCTTTGCAGGCTCTGTGAGTGAACACAACAATAAAGTGCTTCATTTCCTCTGGGCTACCTATCAATGCAGCACTGGTACAATATGTATTTCCCCCCCCCCCCCATTGACTTGGCTGAACATCCCAACTCTGCACAAGTTCAGACTGACTCTTCCAGGGACACACTCTACCTGGGATGCTTTGAAGGTGTGGAAGGCAAGGCAAGGAGTTCATAGTGTTTAGAAGCCTCCAGTGTCCTGTGTCTTCAGATGTCCTCTGGACCTTCACAGTATACTGTGCTTTGCATATACATCTGGCCCCATTTAACATTCATGCAAATATTCTATCTTGTGAAGAGAGTTGATGTCCACTCAGTATGTGTGGGTTGGGGTTGTGACTGCAACAGAGAGCCTGTGACCTCTTCCTGTTTTTGACTTGCCCGTTCCCTCCAACTGTCTCTCAGAAACTGGAGGCAAAGATAGTAGATAGTAGAAGCATATTTCACTCTCATTCCCAGGAGTTTGGTAGAGAGACAACGCATAGGAATTGAAAGCAAATACTTGATGAATGGAAGGAAGGAAAGAAGGAACATCAGGCTGGCTAGAGGACAAGAGTGTGCTCACTGGAGAGGTGAAGCTATGCACAAATGGCCATGTTTGCCAAATGTCATTTTGCCTCTACGAAAGCTGCCCTTCTTGGGCTAAGGAAGGTTCTCCTCCTGAGCCAGATGAAAAGAAGGAACTAGAAGCCACAAGAGTATCCACTAGTCAAAAGACTTGACTTTGTTTCTGAGAGAGCCCTCTAATTCTACACGAATATGAGAACACCCAGTGTGTAATGAGATTCCTCAAGAAGGACCTGTCTGGGAGTGTGTGGATTTAGACAGATCCTCTTGAGGCCATTTTACACATCTTCCCTTATTTGACACAGCTCCATGGCTTTTTATGGTGCAGGCATTTCATCTTTACTTTGAACACAGGAGAAAGTAAAAGACCCCAGGCCAGGGGAGGAAGGCCTTGGGGTGCGCTTCTTTCTTGGAGGCAGGCAGGAGATGGTGGGAACCCCCCCTTTTGCCTTCCGCTTCTATCCTGCCATGTGTTCTCAGTTGCAATGCTGAGTGGCCGCCCACAATCCTGCTCAGGCTAGCTGATCCCTTTCTTCACAGGGATAGAGGTCGTCAGTGCATTTAGGTGTCACACCCTTCTTCAGGCAGTGATAATCACGCTGTGACTCTCACATCTACTTTCCCATGACCTCCCGAGCCACAAGGGACCGCTCAAGAGTCATTCTGGGCCTTCCATTTCCCTAACAAAGCAACAGAAGGCCCAGATAAAAGTGGCCTCTTTGAAACTTGAAAGGAGCCACCGTTTGTCACCGTTTAAGGGGGCAAACTGACTAATGGGCAGTGAATAGCTTGACACAATTCACAGATTAAATGCGTAGCATTGTAAATGCAGATTTAGAGCCCTCAGAAAGAAAGAAATGCAGATCCTTCCTGAGTCTGACTGAGTGTATGTGTGAGTTTCCTGTTTACAGTGAAAGGAGAAAGGCAAAGGCAGGTTTGGAAGGGACATACAGGGAACTGTGAACTGCAGCTTAAATTCTGCATATAGATGGCTTACGAAGTGCAATCTTATTACAACCCACAGGATAGTGCCAATGCAGAAAGGGCACAAAACCTGGACAAAGTTACCCATCCTCACGAAAAGGGCAACATTGCCTGACAGAATTTCCATAAGAGAGAAAGACTATGTAATTCTTCACATCTGAAGCTGAATTTTGAAAATAATTCATGGCTGCCCCCTTTCTCCATGGGCGATATTTCTCAAGATATGAAACAGATTCCAAACTCTATGTGAGCTATCTTCCCATATATACTGATGATAAATGTTCACTTTCTTCTTAAAGCAGGGATTTAATAGGTGCTCTTTGGTGTACTTGACTGGTCAGCAATTTTTAAGTAAAACAGAATGAATGCAAACATAGGTACTGTTGGCATAACAAGATGTAGCAAGATGGCTACTGAACAGTTCGTGGGATGCAAGAAGGGTCTCGGGACAAATTAGATTATTCAAAGACATGCTTCCCAGTGGCCTACTTCCCCTAGAAAGGCCCCATGTCTTAGTTTTTACTATTTTCCAATGGCATCAAATCATAAATTATCAATGGATTAATTAATACACTGATTAGGTCAGAGGACTCATACTCCAATCACCTTCTAAGTCTCTGGACACTGAATTCAACTCATGAATTTTGGGGAGAACACTTTAATGCAAAATAAGAAGGTTGTGTACGTAGCACGGAAACACTGGACAAAAAACATTTTACAGTCTGGGAAGAAACAAACAGGCTGAGTGAGTCCATTATATTATCAAACAGTATGTGAAGTAATACATTATGAGTTGAATTTCTGGAATTTTCTATGTCATATTTTCATACCATGGATGACTGTAGATCATTGAAACTATGACTAAGGTGAGGGTGGTGTTAATATAAAAATAGATGGTTATCAACCTAATTTTCAAAACTGAGACCGTGAGGTATATAGCTTAAATCTTATAAGTTATTCTGAAGTTCTACAGTTGGTTAGTAGCACAGCTTACCCAAATAGGTACTAATGTATTTGCTTTTAGTATCGTAATGGTACTATGCACCATGAGGCATGCTTCTGCAGTCTTGCAGACATCACACTGGTCACTGCATCTGTGAAGCATCTCCCTGGACTCTGGTGGTTCATGAAACTCTTTGTAAGGGAAGTAAACTCAAGATAGAGTTCTATCAGGGTCATTCAACTGCACAGTACCTAGTAAGCACTCACTGTGGCATGAGAGAGAAAAGAGGGTGGTACCAGAGGGCACTGCATGGAAGATGGCCATACCCTTATGTCCTGTCTTCTAAGAGGTGTATCTAACTAAAGATACTTGACCCTGGAGAGGCTTCAGCAAAGAAGCCTGAGCTAACATGAAGAGAAGCCAGGTGCGCTGGGGGTGGGGGTGGGTGGGGTGATGACTGTTGTTCAGCATCCTTTCACATGTTTGTAGTGGTACCTGCATTCTACACTCCTATTGTCTCCTATTGCAAACACTTGACAGAATTCAAATACTTGTCCATGTGGCCATATCTTCAGAGAATGATATTTATTCCATTAAAGAGTAGCAAACACTGGCCTGAAAATCAGAAGCCCTGACCCTGGTCAACTGCAAAAAGACAGTGTGACGAGCTGCTTTGCCCCTCTTGAGCTTACATCACATCTGTAAAGCTGAAGCAGGGAAGGGGAACTGTGAGTATTCCGTTACCAAGTCGGCTTTAGGAATTACTGAAGGATTGGGTAGCTGCATCACAACAATTCCTTTTGTTTCTGAAAATGAAGACGTGGGTCCCACGTGGGTGGTGAATGGAGATAAGTTCCAACTTGACACATGGACACTGGGAGATAAGTTCCAACTTGACTCATTACCTTGGGAGAGTTACGGAGGGTCTGGTATCTTTTGGTACCTGTAAGGATCTTTGCACTGAAGATGAAACTACTCAAGATAAGGATTATCAGGTAGCATCTTTATCACTCCCTGACTCTTGGTGATGGACCAACCTCAAGAAGGTGAGCAACAATATAAATTAATATAAATGAGAAAATAATTTCGGATTTTGGCTTAATTTGGATCTTCATAGGAAATTTATCTTGAAGCAAAACTCATCGTGAACTTAGGTTATTTTTGGCCAACTATTTCGATTTTATAGCTTCTATTTTATAGGTTTAGTTATAGTACTAAAAATCAACAAAGAAACCACATCTGTGTGGATGCTGAGATGCATTCACTTCTCATCTTACATTTCTCTGGCCTCCTAAAGCCACCTAAACCCCACCCTCCCTCAAGTGAGTCCTGATCCCTCTGTTTATTCTCAAGGTCACCCCTCTTGGAACATAAGGTATCGTTGCTAGGGCCCATGGTCAGCATCTTCAAGCTGCTGATCAGGATAGTGAAGTCATGTGGTGAATGAGACAAATGAGAGCGGAACTCATCAGACAGAACGTGATGATGTGAGTGATGGAAAGGTTAACTTCCTCCAAATACCTCCCAAAGCCAGATATGCATAGATAGGGATCATAGGAAATAGAAGAATATTTAGTCTTCTTCAAGTTTGTGGGTTTCTTTTTTTTCAAAAATATTCCATGAGCCAGGGAGATGGTTCAGTGGGTAAGGGTGCTTGCTGCCAAGCCTGATGACCCGAGTTCAATGCCTGGCACCTTCATGGTAGAAGGAGAGAATCAACTTCCGAAAGTCATTCTCGGACTACCACACCTGTACAGTGGCACACACACCTGCCCATACCCATCTGATAAAGAAATGTAAAACATTTTCCAGAAAACAATTTCAAAGGACCCAAAATGGCTCAGCAGATATACACTCTGGCCAGGCAAGCCTGAGGACCCAATTTCAATCTCTGGAACTCATGATGGAAGAAGGAAATGAACTCCTGAAAGTCATTCTCTGATGTTTGCACACATCCATGGCCCAGTGTAGCTGGTTCACAGACATTCCTCTTCAAATACGCGTGAACACACACACACACACACACACACAGATACACACATACACACACATACACACACATACACACATACACATACATACACACATATACATATATACACACATGCACACACATACACACATATACACATATATACACACATACAGACATATATACACACACACATATACACATACACACATACACACATACATACACATATATAGACACAGACATACACAAATGCATACACACACGTGTGGGGGTGCACACACATACATAAACATGCACACACATGTATACACATACATACACATACACACAGAGACATTCACATACACATACACACACATACATGTGTGCACACACACAGATACATGCGTGCACACACACAAATAAATAAAAGTGTAAAAACACATTCCCAGTTATAATTTTCCTGATTTCATCAACTGGCATAGATTACATGGAAAACCATCGTTTAGCATTCGCGACAGCCACCAACACTTTGATCTGGGTGTTGTGATGCATGGTACCAAGCTCGTGTCGTTTAGGCTGCACTGACCTCTAAAGCAGATGCTATTACTGACACTATTTCCTGACACGGACAGCAAGCTCAAAGGCGTGGAGGGCTATTTTATGGATACAGGTGGAGGAGCTGGGGGTCACATGTAGACTTCTCACTCAAAGTGTGCTCTTTCAGTTCCTTCGCTATGGTAACCAGGGCAAGTGAGTCTGAAGGGAAAAGAAGGCAGACTCTGGTTTCTTGAAAAGCCTTGAAATACTCTGAATGTTTTGTCAAAAGGAGGGGGCTTTGGCTGGGATGAGCCATGGTATGTGTTTGATATTGATATCTGTGAGCCACCCACAGACTCCGTGGTGAGTTTGACCTGTCCATCTGGGATCTTCCGGATGGCATGCTTTCCTGGGGGGGACTGGCGGACTGTCATGGCTCATGTGGGCCCCTCAGCACTGAGAGCTGAAGCTGCAGTCCCTGCAAACCAAACAAAGACCTCTGGAAACCTCTACCGCCTTTGGTTTAACCAGAGACTCCACCTGGGGGTGGGGGAGGAGGGAGTCCATCTGTGCAGGCTCCTAAGGAGGAACCACATATTTACATCTAGAAATTTTGACACGAGCCATTTGTCAGCCACCAGCTCCACATGAGCTTGCTGTCTCCACACTTTATCTCCTTTTAGGCAAAGCAATAACTCCTCGTGTTGGGAGCACCCACATGGGGTGCCACGTGGGGTGCCAGGTGTTGGTATTTTAGAACAGCAGTGGGGACAGCTGTGGTGGCAAGTCTCTCTCTTCTCTCTCTCTCTCTCTCTCTCTCTCTCTCTCTCTCTCTCTCTCTCTCTCTCTCTCTCTCTCTCTTTCTCTCTCTCTGATAGGGTACTCTGCTAGATGAAATTAGAGTTTTAGATGAGAAACCTTCCCATCCCCACAATAACATGTGATTTCCGATGCCCTTGCTCTGGGAGCCTCTCCCTGGAATTCACCTTCATCCTGAGGCAGCTGAGCTTCAAAGGATGACTGCCAAGGCTCCCACACCCCTGAATGCTGTCAGAGAGCCTTCAGATGTCCCCATGTGTTCCTCCATTGTGCCTGTACTCATTATCATTCATCAAGACGCCCATTCTCTTGTCAGCTCAGATTCAATGTGACATTTGCTTTCACTTTCCTTTCTGGGTCAAAGTCCTTTTGAGCCTCACAAGTGCTAGTTATGGCATAATTATTACTGCTTTGAGTAATATGCCTTGGTGCATTCTGATTTAATTTAAGGAGAAAGAATTTCATGAGTGTTCTATGGGTTCTTTTGTTTCTCCAGTAGAAGTAGGACTGGGTAAGCAAAATTCAGCCTTCTGCATTCTTTGATAGGAAAACCAGGTCCTTAACTTAAGTAAAATTTAATTTTTACTGCTGGGCTACTGAGACAGTACTTTGATATTTTAATAACTCAGTCGTTTTAGAAGATGGCTGTGTAAGCATTTTACAAATGCTAAGAACTTCTTCCTAGAAAAGAATATACAAATGTTTTCAGAGTATTAGGTATACTTTCAGATTTACATGGACCCAGAGAAAACTCTGCCATGTATCCTAGAGCTGTGTAGAGTGGACCTTCTGTGGTAAGATGGTTCTATCAGCTATAGCTATGTTCAGGGCTAGATACTCTTTAGCTGCTGATTTGTAAGACAAGATCTTATTAGGTAGGCTAGGCTAGGCTAGAACTGTGCAGCCCTGGCTGGCCTTCAACTAATGATCATTCTGCCTCAGTTTCCCCAGCGCCATGATTATAAACAAATAACACATAGACTAGCCTGAAACTGGAGTCATGCATAGGAGGGTCTGCACATGTATGGGCGCATGCATGTAAAGGGCAGAGGTCAACCTCAGATCATTCCAAAAGGCTGTCCACATTTCTGTGTTTGTTTGTTTATTGTGACAGGGTTCCTCACTGGGTCCTGGGGCTGATCATTAGGCTAGATTGACTGGCAAATAAGCCCCAGAAATTCCAGTCCCCACTTTCCAAGAGCTGGGATTACAACAGCTGTGTGCCACCATGCCCAGCTTTTTATATTGGTGCTGGGGCTTGAACCCAGGTCCTCAGGCTTGCATGGAAAGTATTTTACAGACTGAGATCTCTGTCTTGAGATCTCACTTTATTCTATTTAGTCTATTCACTTTAAAGAGACACGAGATGTGACATGAGGCTGGATATAAACACATGAGACCCTCATGCTAGCTCTTAGATAAGTCTTTGAAGTTGTGCATTAAAGGGTTTTCTGACTTTCCTTTATCTCTGCTTTATCCCTACACATACACACATACACACACACTCCTACATACATACACACATATACATATACACCCCACCACATACACCATACAGACACACATACACACCACATATCACACACATGTCACACACACACCATACATACCACACATCACATACATCACACACACACCATACATATACCATTCATACCACACATACATACAACATACATACATACATACATACATACACACACTCCACACAGCACCTCCCCATACCACATACATACAGCATACAAACATACAAACACACTATACATCACACACACATACAACACACTCACACCCACAGCCCACATACACACAAACACACCACACATCACATACATACCACACAAACCATACATACAGACATACATAGGCAGACATATACATATACAACACACATATCATACACTACACGCATACCACACACTGCACACACCACACATACACACACACACACACACAGTAAAAGGCTTCCTTTAAGTAGACTCTGTCCCAAGAGGACCACATCTGCTTTCAGTCTCCTCACCAGAACTTGAACTTCAATCACAGAAAGGACAATGAATGTCAGAGGACACACCCGGAGCCCAGAGGGACTTTGTCCCAAAGCATTATCTGTTCTTGTAGGCCCATTCATCTGCTCTGAAAGTAAATCACTATTCTCTGAAACTACCTTTCCAGTATGCAGCCAGCCTCAACTTCTGTCTGGCCTCTTCCTTCTGCCTGGAGCTGTGTGGGTGGCTCAATGTAGTTATCTGGATAGTTTTTCACCCTGTTAATATATCCATTGTCAGTTTGGTTACCGAGAAATCTAGGTTCTTTTTGGCATATTCTTATCTCATTAATAAAAGAATTTTAGAACAGACTTAGAGGATCAAGGACTATTTTAATAGTGCTGGAAAGATCTTATAGATGTGTAGACTTGGACAGTTGCCTGGAGGAGGGGGTAGAGAAGGGGAAGAGAAATGTATGCCTTCTCCTTGTTCTTGGTTTAGGGGGCACTTCTTTTTCCAGTGATTTTTTAATGTGGAATCTCTCTCTCTCTCTCTCTCTCTCTCTCTCTCTCTCTCTCTCTCTCTNTCTCTCTCTCTCTCTCTCTCTCTCTCTCTGTATTTTTCTTCTTTAAGTCTTGAATTTTAGTACTTTAAAAGTATGTTGACTGGGGGCTGGAGAGATGGCTCAGCAGTTAAGAACACTGACTGNTCTTNCAGAGGTCCTGAATTCAATTCCCAGCAGCCACATGGTGGCTCACAACCATCTACAATGTGGTTTGTTGCCCTCTTCTGGCATGCATATGTACATGCAGATAAAATACCCATATATGTATATGTACACACACACACACACACACACACACACACACAAATGATAAATAAATTTTTTCAAAGAAATGATATCGACTGGATGTGGCAGTGCACACCTTTAACCCCAGCACTCTATAGGCAGAGGCAGGTGGGTCTCTGAGTTTGAGGCCAGCCTGGTCTACATGGTGAGTTCAAGGAGAGCCAGGATTACAAAGCGAGACCCCGTCTTAGAACAACTACCAAGACATACTGAGTCAGCTTTCTGACTCTGGGCTTGTGCCTTCAACGCTTTCACAATCTTCTGTTCAGCAAGGAAAGCCTACTCGATCCTGTTACAGACACATTTAGCACACCTGAAATCACAGGCCCTGCTCCCCCAATTTTTGTTGCTGTTTTACACAATCTCATAAGGAATTTAGTTCTCACAACACAAGCCCCCAAAGTCTACCTGGCGCTTACCACTTAAGGATTTGAGTGCCTCCCCCCGCCCCCCACTTCTTGGCAGAAAGGTAGACAATTCTGCTTTCCGGGGTTTGAGATGGCCTAGCTTGCTAGAGGCTATGTCAAATGCTGGGTTATTCTGAGTCTAAACGCTGTCCCCAGAGGAGGAAAGAGAAAGGGTCTCTGCTGGCTTTTGAGATGGGATCTCACCATGGCTTCCACCTCTGAGTGCTGGGGCCCAGGCCTGGCTCTCCTCTCCTGGTATTGCTATGATTCTTTCATCTAAGAACTGTGTCAGGGACATTGGGTACATTGGACATGTTGCGTATTATTTTAATTTATCTCAAGTGGTTTTCTAATTTTCCTTGTGATTTCCTCTTTGAGTCACTGGTTATTTGCATATATAACTTCTTTTTAAAAGTGTCATTATGTTTAATAATCTAATTATAGAAGTGAACAACACTAGTATTTAATTTCTTGTACTTTGATTTAAAAAATAAATAAATAAATGATTGAAGCCTAGCAGAAACTCTGAGGACTCTGTGTTCACGGCATTAGTTCTCTCGTCCCCTCTTTGCCCCCACTTTGTTGAACTTGCAGGCACTCCCTACAATCCCCGGGTTTTAATTTCTACAGCAAAAGCTCCATCTGCTTTGAATTAGAGTTCTGTTTGTGCATGGAATTACAGCTCATTCATCTTCGTGTCACTCAGCTCACGCAGGGCAATCTCTCACGCACAGAAACCTTTTCATACAGGTTAGCGGAGCTGAAGCAGGCTTAACTAGATTCACAGCTCTGGGCCAAGGTATCCTACAGCCTCCTATCGCTCTGGGGAAACAATTATCTGCACACGAGAGGGGAGGATCTATTGCAACGCTGTTTGATGTTTCAGTCTCTTATCCCGACGGCAGGAGACATCTTTGAAACAGATGGATGTAGCACCTCTCCGATTACCTTGGCCAACACCTGACCCAGATAACGGCCATGAATGTGAAGAGGGAGGGTCATTTCGGGATGCAGAAATCAGCGGGAGAGGCAGAAAGGGCCTGGCAGAAGGAAATCATGCTTCTATCTGGAACCATGCTCATAGCCCCACGTGTTTCTCTTCTATTGTATCATAATAAATTTATGGGTGAATAATGCGGCCGAACGACAGAGCACCATGTTCTTAGTGATTTCTTCACACAACAGCCCCAAATCCATTCTTTTCCTTACCTTTCTGCAAGCACTTACTGAGCTAAGTATGAAACTACTGGTACTTACCAACCAGTGGCTTAAAAGACAAGGTGGAGCAGATGTAGAATCTAAAACGATTTGTGGGGACATTAAAAATATTTTCAGTATCAAATTCAAGACAGATCACGTGCAGACAAGCAACACCTGCAACTGTTGTAGTTCCCTTGAATTTTCATACAGAACTCGCAGCTGGAGCATACAAGATCGATAGTTCAGCTAATTATTCTAATAGCTATGTATTATAAGCATTCACTGGTCTAAGATGGTAATAATTGAAATGAATGTAACTTCTTCCAAGATGAAGACAAATATTAATATGGCCACTGCCTTTTCCACTAAGCTCATTTTCTTTACCACATCTGTGTCCTTCTGGCTGCCCACTACCTGCATTGGCTTTGTTCAGAGTTTTGCATGAAACTCGTTGGCTGAAACTGAAACATATGCATGGTGATCTTCCACTGCTTGTCTCTCTCCTTCCCCATCCGTGCAAGTGACCCTGTCTGTCCTTCATTCCCAGCAGAATGTCACTTGCTCGGAGCTCAGAAATGCCTCCCACAGCCAAGCTGTATCTTATGTCCATTTTACACCCAGGTCTTCTCTTCCAGAGCAGCAAGCGTCTCGCAGTTTGTTCTTCTGCCATCTTCTTCACTAGACCACAAGTTACACGACAGAACAAAGACAGCAGCTGCTGGCTCAGCATGGAGCAGCAGCGTAGCGGTCACTCAAAAACAATCACAGATTACTGTCAGGAACTGGAGCTGTAACTCAGTTGGTAAAGCGCTTGCCTTGCAAGTACAAGTACCTGAGTTCTTTCCCCAGAACCCATTTCAGAAAAGAAAAGGCAGATAGAAAAAGAGGGGAGGAGGAAGGAGGAAGGAGGAAGGAGGAAGGAGGAAGGAGGAAGGAAGGAAGGAAGGAAGGAAGGAAGGAAGGAAGGAAGGAAGGAAGGAAGGAAAAGAAAAGAAAAGGGAAAAGATGGACATAGTATTAAGTGCAATCCCAGTACTGGCAGTGGGGGAGGAGGGGTGACAGGTGGAGATGGGCAGACTCTCAGGGACACTGGCCAGCTAGCCTAGCCCATTTGATACATCCCAGGCCGATGAGAACCCCTGTCTTAAAAGGGGGTGGGTCTGGCGAGATGGCGCCATGGTTAAGAACACTAACTGCTCTTTCAGAAGTCCTGAATTCGGGCTGGTGAGATGGCTCAGTGGGTAAGAGCACCTGACTGCTCTTCTGGAGTTCAAATCCCAGCAACCACATGGTGGCTCACAACCATCCGTAACAAGATCTGACGCCCTCTTCTGGGGTGTCTGAAGACAGCTACAGTGTA
>NC_034591.1:111945884-111962173 GCF_900095145.1 Mus pahari
GAGATAATTTCTCAATAAACCAATGAGGAACTCGAGGCATCATGAAAGCTTTTTCTATAAAGGTTTATTGTTATGGTATTAGAGCTTGCATATGATTGAATTTATATATATATATATATATATATATATATATGATTTTTATTTATTTATAATATTTTTATTTTATTTATAAATCATATTTATTTATATGATTTAACTAGTTTATTAAAATGGTATACAAAAGTTTATGGTGGATAAAACCACAGAAGTGATGAAGATGAATCAATACATTCAAAAATACAGAAGCAGAGCAGACTCTTAAAATATGAAGGATCCGCAGGATATCTCAGATCCAGCAGGTATTAATGCATAAATCACAGGAACTTTGCCCAAAAGCTATGGTGACAGGAAACACACAGTTTGTGAGGCTCACACACTGTAAGGGAAAGGGTGTAACAAAGGGTGTGACATTTGAGGTAGAAATGTAGAATCCTCCAGTTTGGAGCTTTAAAGACAAGTGAGACTGACTGCTCAAAACTTGTCAATGAAAACTCTAACTGAATTCACCCTAGAGGCTCCCCAGTGTGAACTCTGAACTAACCACATCCATTATGCATTCGAGAGTGAAGAGAGGGTGTGAGTGTTCGGAAGTGAGATGCTGTGATTAATACACCTGTCAGAAGTCAGAATGCTATGCCAGCTGGTGATCTGCCTCAAACTCCTCTTCCTGAGAGTTACATTACAAACATGCCAGTTGTTCAACATGACACCACCATTTGTTTTTAGTGGGGACCACCTAGAACTGGTCCGTAGACTCACACTTCTGTGTTGAAATAACTAAGAAAATAGCATCTTCATCTTGGGAAAGCCCTGGGGATGCCAGATGATGTATATGATTTGATGGGGGGCACAGATCAACTACAAAACACTCCATTGTAAAAGTTCACAGGAATCTCTTGGCTGCGGATAAGATAGGTATTTGCTAAAGGTGGGTTTCTAAGTCTACAGAGACTTTGCACACAGAAGCAAGGTTCTTCCCACAGTTACAAAGTTCTTAAAAATAACTGATCCTAGGAAATTAGCTTGCATTCTAGTGATTTTAAATAATCAGTCATGAAACATTAGGAAGACTGCCATGATGGGAGATCTCCGGGCTCACAAGAACAAACTCTTTATAATGACAGTCTGACCTGCTTTCTGATTATGGTTATTCTTTCTTAATTTTCCTGGTGCCTGATGCCAGGTACCTTCATTGCTCTGTTAATTGGTGGGCTTTCCTGTAGTACATTTCTTGCAAAGACCCTGCTGAAGAAGAGCTGGAAGTTTGAAAACTCAACGACACTTCTTCATAAGAAACCCCATGTTTGCTCTCATCTTCTCAGAGGCACATGGACAGATTTGCTAGAAGGTTTGGGGTGGATTTGCACTTGGATTCTCTTTAGGAAATCTTCTGCAAAGAGTGTTTGTGCAGAAGCTGCTTGGATACACGATATTCAGTGGAATATATTTCACTGAAAAGGATAAATGTTCACAGAAGAAAAGCTAACAGTGCTCGTTAACTGTCAGATGATGTCTGTAACTTCTGATGCAGCAGCAACACTTGGTGTTTTAATAAGGACATAACACATATACTGAGAAAAACCATGTGCACACAAAAAAATACTCATTGCTACATTTTTATAACAAAGAAATAGAAACAACCAAGACCATATAGGGAAGAGGTGACATCAGATGTGGAGCATCTACTTGTGGATTACTATCAAGACAAGAAAGAAAGGTCGGGGTAGGGGCAAAGCTTAGGAAGCAACTGCCACACCACAATGTTAAATGCATACCCTGCCCATAAATAGTCCAACATGCACACAATACAATGCAAGAAGGAGATACATCGAGCTATTCTCAGTAAAGTTCCCAGATAGTGAGGCTATTAGCTGTTTTTAGACTTGTCTTCATACCCTAAATGTATGCTCGCATGAATATTGTTTATTTTATTGATTTAATTATTGGGACAGAGTCTCATGTAGCCCAGGCTGGCTTTAAACTCCTGATCTTCCTTACCTCCACCACCCAAAGAGTATTGATTTACTTTATTTTAAACATTTGTTCTTTGGCAAATTCATACAGGTGTATATTGACTATTGAGCATCTTTATCTCCCATTCTAGTATCCTATACTTATCCCTCTCCCATTGAAGCCCTTCCTCTTCCCAGAAAACTCCCCTCTACTTTCATGCTTTTTTTTTCTTTTTATGATTCACTGAGTTTAATTTGGATTGTTTGCATGAGCATAGGTTGGGGGAAGAACAAGGTTGGTTGGTTTGTTTTTCCTCTAGGAATCTGGTAACAAAAACACAAAAGCAACTGAGAGAGAGAGAAAAGACAAAAGAGAATATATATATATATATATATATATATATATATATATATATATAGAGAGAGAGAGAGAGAGAGAGAGAGAGACAGACAGACAGACAGACAGACAGACAGACAGACTGACATACAGACAGAGACAGAGAAAGAGGTCAAAATTTGAGCTTATAAAAGTGTATCTAGGACTGGTGAGATGGCCCAGCGGGTAAGAGCACCCGACTGTTCTTCTGAAGGTCCTGAGTTCAAATCCCCGCAACCACATGGTGGCTCACAACCATCCGTAACGAGATCTGACTCCCTCTTCTGGAGTGTCTGAAGCTTCAGTGTACTTACATATAATAAGTAAATAAATAAATAAATCTAAAAAAAAAAAGTGTATCTACTTTTAAGAGGTCACGTATTAGTGATTTTTGATAAATGCACGGTATTTAACTGTGGGTGCTCCTTTCCTGTATTTCTGTATTCGGCTGTATTTCTTCAGCCTTTCATTGAGCACTGTAAGTGCGGTGCTGGAGTAATAGATCACACTCAGAAGTCAGAACAGGGTGACCAGGCATCCCTCCCCATGCACCTCTGAGGGGGCCCCTCATCTCCTAATGGCTCACTCTATCTCAGCTCTGAGACACTGGCAAGAAGAAATCTATCCCTTTCTTGCTATTTTTCTATGTTGGCAATAAGCATAGACGGTATTTGCTTTTTTGAGATGCTTCTATTTTAGAAGATAGCGAATATTTTCTCATCTTAGAAACATATTATTCAGTTTTCTATTTCAGAATTTTTCATATTTTTGCAATCAATGTGCTCCTTAGTGACAGTGAAATAGAGCCCTTCCTGGCTATTCAGGGTCCAATAGATCTGCCTGTTTGACCTTTACTTTTGCCTATTCCATGAATGTGTTACTTAATGACATAATCCTATATTCCCACAGTGTCAGTCCCATCATTTAGTTTGTGCTTTGCTTTTTAAAAGCTACCAAACCTCTAGGAAACCTTTTAGTGAAGTAGGAAATGTATTTTTATCTTATGGAGAAAAGAAATCTATCACAGTAATTATTATACAGAATTTAAAGTAACTCTGTAAACAGGATTTTTGAGTTTCAGAGTTTACTGCATGTTCTTTAGAATTGTCTCCAGAGTGATGAAATTATTCTTATACTTTAGATAAAGACAAAATATATGCTTTCTTATTAACAGATGCTAATATCCTTAAGGGTCATAATTCATACCATTTACCCAAGATATTTGATGATTTCTTTAGCATCATAGACACACAAACTCATCAGACTTTTAGGGTGCTAAGCTCCTATATGTAGCTACATTTATTGGAAAACATGGCTGCCCATGGGGCTGGCAGATTGGCATAAGGATCATTTGGAAACTTTGCCTGGTGGAAAAACCACAGAAATCCTTGAGCATTATGCTCAAGAATTTTCTGAATCCAATAAAAAGAGATACTCTTTGGCCAGATAAAGAGTATCCATCTTCTTGAATCCTGCATTTGGGTTGACATAAATGTGTGGGTTGAGCATGTTATTGAAAATATCAGTTGGGGCAAATAAAAGACTGACCAAAGAAACTTCAGGAGGAAAAAAAAGCAAGAAATTAAACTTCCTTGGGGGATTCTGAAAACAATATATTCTAGAGCAGCCATTCTCAACTTGTGGGTCATGACCCCTTTGGGGTCAAACGACCCTTTTGCAGGGGTTGACTAAAGTTATTGGAAAACATAGATATGTATACACTATAATATACAACAGCAGCAAAATTATAGTCATAAAGTAGCAACCTAAATACCTTTATGGTTGAAGATTATCACAACAGGAGGAACTATATAAAAGTTTACAGCATTAGACATCTACTCTGTCTAGGTAGTTGAGAACCACTAACATAGAGAATGTACAGAAGCATATGTATATGCAGAGTTGTACCCAGGCCCAGCAGTCATCCAAGAGGGCTTTTCTTCTCCTCTAGCTGATCTTGAGGCTATAAGCAAGAAAAAAAAAAAGGCTAAAACAGGGATTAAACTTCTCCCAAAGTACTGAAGCTAAGACCCCAAAGACACACAGAACCATCAGCAATGACTGTCAAACTGGTTTGTTCAAAGTATTTAAGGAAGACTATGTAATCATTTACTGACCACTAGGCTAATCAAGCTGAGCGTGCTCACCTAGGAACACAAACACAAATGTCACAGAATTAGTTCAAGAATGTTACCAACCAGAAAAATAGCAACAAGAGTAAGAAAAAAAATGAAACCCTGAAAAAGATAAGCATAAGGACAGGAGTTTCCATCTGTGTGTGGAAATTATGAGATGTATAAAGAAATGGAGACGTTCGTATGGCAAACACAGGAGAAAGTAAGTGATGGAAATGGCTCCCAGGGAAGCCCATACATGTGTTCATGAACTTTTAAACAGAATAATCTGAAAAACTAAGATCCATGGTAACAAAAGCAAAGTATGAAAAACTAAAACAGAGTAGGTATACAATATATAAAAACCAAGGAATATCGGTGGGCAGTGGTGGCTCACAGTTTTAATACCAGCACTCTGGAGGCAGAGGCAGACAAAGATTTCTGAGTTTGAAGTCAGTCTGATCTACAGATTGAGTTCCAGGACAGTCAGGACTACACAGAGAAATCCTATATCAACAAAACAAAACAAAACAAAACAAAACAAAACAAAACAAAACAAAATAAAAGTCAAAGAATATAAAGACAAATGATTAAAAAAAAATTCCAGAAAGTTCTAGAATTGAAAGATGCAATGCCTAAAATTAAAAATTCCTAAGAGAGACTCAACAGCAGATCAAATCTGGCAGAAGAAGGAATAAACATACTTAGGGATAGGTCTCTTGCCATGGCCCACTAAAGAAAGAAAAGCCAGAACTGAGTAAAATTAACAGGGCCTGAGACCCTTAGAGACTCTCACCATGAGTACGAGCATTTGAATAGTGAGGATCTTTAAAAGGGTAAAGAAAATGGAGAAAAGAATATTTGGGAAAATAATGGAGCTGACTGTGGTGCTGCATGCCTGACCTCTTAGGAGCATGGGGCCTATGTGGGCTATGCAGCGACACTGCAAAGGAAAGCAGGTGGAGCAGGGCAGGGCGGGGACGAGGAGGAAGCCAAGTAAAAAAGGAGTGAAAGGAAGGAGGAAGGAAGGGAGGGAGGAAGGAATGGAGGAGGAAGGAAGGGAGAAAGGGAAAGAAGGAGGGAAGGAGGGAGGAATTAAGAGCACAGTTAAAATTTTCCAAATTTGAAAAAAAGAACATTAGCCCACGTATCCTAGATACAAAATGAATATCAATCATATAAGTTCAAAGAGAGCTGTAACAGGTACAGCAATCCCAAACTGTTCAGGGTCAAAGGCAATGAAAGACTGCAAAGTAAAAATCTTCCAAGTGTAGCAGTCCTCGGAGAAACT
This sequence comes from Mus pahari, assembly GCF_900095145.1. Lineage (NCBI taxonomy): Eukaryota > Metazoa > Chordata > Mammalia > Rodentia > Muridae > Mus > Mus pahari. Next base: position 111,951,657 of record NC_034591.1, read on the forward strand.
TAGCAGAAGCTATGGGAGTCAGAAGATAATGAACTTACAGTGTGGCACCAACAAGGTGGCCAACCAAGAAGTCTCTTTACAAAAATGAAGAAATGAAACACTGTCCTTACAAAGCAAAATTAAATTTAAAAAGTCTTTTAGGGTAAGAGTTTCTTGCTAGATGGCTTGACACTAATAGAGGCATTTCAAACAGAAGTGAGAAGACACTGGGGCAGGAACAAAACAGCATGCAGCTATGCAGAGCTCTCTGTGATATTCACAGGCAGCAGAACGATGAATAGAGCTGCTGGAGGCAGGAAGGCCATTAGTGCCAGCAGGACTCAGTAGCCAGAGTTGGTTCAAACACTGGGAGTCTGACCCCACGTTGGGCATATTAAAGCATAGCATGATCTGGTGAAAACTAATCTTGAGATGATTGTCTCAATCCTGAGTATACAACAAGGTATACCTAAATCTCTCTGAGAAACAAAGTAGGCTAAATACAGGTCAGAAGTGACTACATCGAAACCCTTTGTAAAGTAGATGTGACATCTTCCATAAGATAGGTTCTATAGATTGACTTAAAAATAACAAGGTTTATGAGAAGGGTCTGAAGGAGGGTCCACTGCAGGAAGTCTTCAGCTCTACAAACTGCAAACGTCACCAGACTGCAAGGCAGGTCTGCTGAGCCTTCTGTGTGAAAAATACATTCTGTATTCCTTCCATTGAAGGAACAGTCTTGAATGCTTAACATTCCAGGTTTCCCCAGCATATGTCTCTTAGTCCAAAGACCTCTGTGCCCTGCACAAGTATAGAGATGGAGGAAAGGCACTTAACTCCCTAAGAAAGAATGCACCATGAATACATGTTTTTGTTGTTTGCAAAATTTTTCTTCTGCTTTAAAAGGTAATTTGGAAAATAATAATGATCAACACTGATGGCTATATAATACACTAAGAAGTTATTTTATTGCTATAATTACATGAAGGAAAGGAGTTGAGCTATATAATAACAAAATTTTGATTAAATTGGTATTACCTTAAGCTACATTTTCATAAGTGACATTAGTCATAATTTCTAAGCCAAACAGTAAGAAAGCAAACCAAAGGTCAACCACAGAAGAAACTGAAGAGCTTAGAAAACAAATGTTTACTGTGCAACCATGAGAACCTGAACTTCATCACCATAACTCAAGAGCTCAGGTATGACCATGTGCTTATAATCTGTCTTAGTCAGGGTTTCTATTCTTGCATAAACATGACCAAGAAGCAGTTGAGGAGGAAAGGGTTTATTCTGCTTACATTTTCCACATTGCTGTTTATCACCAAAGGAAGTCAGGACTGGAACTCAAGCAGGTCAGGAAGCAGGAGCTGATGCAGAAGCCATGGAGGGATGTTCTTTACTGGCTTGCTTGCCCTGGCTTGCTCAGCCTGCTCTCTTATAGAACCCAAGACTACCAGCCCAGAGATGGCATCACCCACAAGGGGCCCTCCCCCCTTGATCACTAATTGAGAAAATGCCTTACAGCTGGATCTCATGGAGGCATTTCCCCAACTGAAGCTCCTTTCTCTGTGATAGCTCCAGCTGTGTTCATTGGCTAGCTAGCCTAGCTTACTTAGCAAGTTCAAGGCCAGTGAGAGAATCCATCTAAAATCAAGGAAGATGGTATCTAAAGTTGACTTCTGGACTCTACACACATAAATGTATGTAGGCATATGTAAGAAATGACAAGAAAATTAAAATGATACAGTAAAAGGGACCTATTTAAAATAAAAGCAAGTAATTAATTATAGCAAGGAATGAGACATGGAAAGAAAATAGCAAAATGGCAGATATAATGTCGACATTACTATTAGTTATACTAAGTAAGTATAATTGGGTTGAGTATTCCAATCAAGAGTCTAAAACTGTTTGTGTGACTGAGGGGCATGCTTCCTAGCACGCACAAGGCCCTGGGCTCCATCCCATCGGCATATACACAAGACAAACTTGTAGAGTGTGTTTTAAAATATATGACTCAAATGTATGTTCTCTGTAGGAGACAACTGTTACATCAAAACACATGAGTAGACTGAGAGTAATGGGATAGATAAGTATGTCAAATAAAAAAAGAATCAAAAGAGCCCAGGAATGGCCATGCAAAATATCAGTGATTAACATAAAAACATTTATAAACAAAAAAAATTACTAGAGACAAAGAAGGGCATTTTAAAAATAAACCAATGTCCAATCCATCACAACTGTTAAATAGTTATAAATATGTGTGCATCTAAACAAGAGTGATTCAGAATACAGAAAACAAGAACAACAGGAGCAGAAAGATCAGCTTTACAGTTAAACTATGATTCCTGGTGACTTCAAACCGTACTTTTAATAATGGATACAGGAGAATGTGGGTAAGAAGGTAGACCAGAGGCTGCCACTCTGTGAGTGGGTGAAGGAGAAAATCAGATTAAGAAAAAAAAATAGACTTGATCCTAAAGATTAAATAGAGAACTTCAAAAATACATGAAAGAGGGAACAGGCTTACTGGACAAGAGTTGTGAAGAGGCCTGGGGAAGTTGGTAAAGGACTGGTCAGAGCAAGAACGAGGTCCCAAGTTCAGATACCCAGGACCCACATAAAAGCTTTGTACAGTAGTGTGCATCTGCAAACCCAGTACTGGAAAGGTGGAGACAAGAGGATGCGCAGTGTTTGCTCGCTGATCGACTAGTCTAGTCAATAAGTGAGCTCCAGATTTAGTGAAGAAGAAGAAGAAGAAAAAAAAAAAGATGTAGTGCTGGAGGCGTGACTCAGTGGTTAACAGCATCAGTTGTTCTTATAAGGGATCTGGGATTGGTTCCCAGCACCTGTGTGGCAGCTATGATGGCCAGTTTTGGTTGGCAACCTGACAACATCAGGAATCAATTAAAATCCAAGCAGCTGGACATGTCTGTGAGAGATTATGTGAGGTGGGAGAAGACCTGCACTAACTCTAGGCCACACCTGGTGGCAGTGCACAGAGAAGGACGTGGACACTTTTGCTTTTTGTATACTAGTCCTCACTCTCACTGGCAAGGTCATCCATCCTGCTGCTGCATATATTCCTTATTGGTAGTAGAGCCCATTTCTTCAGGATTCGTGTACACTGAAGATCAGCAGCTCTCTAGGGACCCTCTGTGATCAGCATCAAACTGGAATTGTGGAGACATCCAGTCTTGTGGACTGAAGAACCACTGGACTCTAGGTCTTTCTATCAGGAATATCCATTGAACTTGGAACTTAGTCTGTAAGCCACTCTAAGAAATCACACACACACACACACACACGAACACCACACATTTTATTCTCTAAGTTCTGTCCCTTTAAAGAACCTTGACTAACTAAGCAACTTACAACCTTCTCTAATTCTAGTTCCAGGGGATCTGATATCCTGATATCCTTTTCTGGCCTCTATAGGTAGCAGGTACATATGTACATGGAGCACATACATGCAGTTAAAACAGTTATATGCATAAAACAAATCTTAAAAAATAAAATGGAAATTTATTGAGGAAGATTGTTGATGTTCACCTCTGGCTTCCGCATACACTCACGCATGTGCACAGAAAAACACACATGCACACACTCATGCACACACACAAAAAAGAAAGGAGATATTCAATGCAGAGAGGCTGAACAGGGCCTCAGTGGAGCAGTTCCCTGGTGGGAGGGAACAGAGGCCACTTCCAAAAGGTTAGCCACTGAAAGATGGACAGTCCCACCCTCAGAACAAGTCCACAGCCCTCGCAAGCCTCAAACACAGTATCAGGTTTGGTCAGGCACTGATCCTTTCCGATAACAGGTGGAAAGACAGTTCTGTTGTGCTTTGCGACTCGGAGGGCAGAGGCCAGGAAGGATCTTGAAAGGGAAAAATAGTTAGTGGCACCGGGGAGAGCCAGTTAAGAACATTTGCTGCTCTTGCAGAGCACCCAGGTTTGGTTACCAGATCACAACCACATATAGCTCCGGTTCCAAGGGGTCTGGCACCCTCTTTTGTTTTCTGTGGCCATCTGCCTGCACATGGTACACACATATGCAAATATATACATACAGAAAGACATGCACATTAAAAAATTAGACACCCAAACTCCCTAACTATTCAACAAATAAAAGGGATAATAAATAATAAATAAAAATGGCCAGTGACTACATTTTTTGGAAAAGTATTCAATATCTCTAGCCATTAGAAAAATGTAAATTAGGACTGCCTTTAGATTCCATCTCACCCCAGCCAGAATGACTATCATCAAGAAAGTAAATTAGAACAAAAGAGGGTGTGGATATGGGGGAAGAAAGGCTCACTCACTGCCAGTGGGGACTGAATTTGAGCAGGCGCTGTAGAAATCAGTATGAAGATTCTCCCTAAAGCCTAGAGTAGAATTATCATATGATCAGGTACAGTAGAGCTACATCAGTCTTGGATGTACTCAAAAGACTGTAAGTCAATATGCCACTGAGATACAAAATGGGAGGAAGAAGACAGAGGACACCAATTCCTACATCAGGAATGAACATGAGATCATTACCACTGGAAGAGAAGAAATAAAAAGCAAGTGCCAATGAATACTGTCAAGAGTTGTGGGCCAACCAATTACAGTTTAGAGGAGGTGGATGGATGCATGGAGAGATGCATGTGAAAACTGCCTCAAGAACAGTTAGAAAGTTTACTTAGACATCCTTAAATAGGCAAGGACTCCAAACATTTCCATTACGAAGGCACATGATTTCAAGGGGAAATCTACCAAATGTTCAAGGAACAATTCTCTCTAACATTTTAAAATGTATAAAAAACAACAGAAAGGGGAGTACTTCTCAAGTCATTTTATGCAGTCAGTATTACCCTAATTCTTCAACCAGGTGGACATGACAAAAAGGGAAAAAAATCATGACCAGTATCATTTATATTTACCAATACAAAAGTCCCTAGTAAAGTGTTAGGCAAACCAAATCCAGAAACATATAAGAAGTATTTTATACCACAACAGAATGCAATTTAACCCAGGAATGGAATGTTGATTTAACATATAAAAATCAATGTAAAATTTCTCTGAGGTCATGCGAGCAGGAGAGCTGGGTCTATCTTTCACCTGGGCAGGACAGGAGAGCTGGTGAGTCCACTACCTCAGCTTCCACCCAGCTCTAAGTTGGCCCACCCCGACATCTACCCAATCTGTGAACTGCAGGAATGCATGAAGGGGCTGGGCCTGCAGATACAAAGCTGCAGGATCTCCATGACACAGGGCAACAACAGGATATCTGAAAGGCGTCCAGGATTAATAGAGTAGCAGAAGCCAGAGGCCTTGCACCAGGCCAAGGACTCATTGCAATGAACATTTGCAAATAAAGATGTATGTACAAAAGGGTATAGTGTGGGACATAGTGTGATACATTATAGATTTCATGAAGAGATTGTGTTATTATTGTTGCTTTATTTGTTTTTAATATTCTTTGAGGTTACAAGGGTGGGGGGCAGATATGAGGGAGTGGGGAAATGAGTGGTATTGGGGTGCATGATGTGAAATTCACAAAGAATTAAAAGTTTAAAAAGGCTGGGCGTGGTGGTACACACCTTTAATCCTAGCACTTGGGAGGCAGAGGCAGGTGGATTTCTGAGTTCGAGGCCAGCCTGGTCTACAAAGTGAGTTCCAGGACAGCCAGAGCTATACAGAGAAACCCTGTCTCGTAAAACCAAAAAAATTAAAAGATATTATAAAGTAAAATATGAAGGTCATCTCTATTCACTTATCACATGTTCTTTAATACAGAGACCACAAGGGATCTGCATATATTATATCTAGCAAATTAAGTCAAAGGGACCAAAAGTATTACGGCAATAAAATAATCAGCTGTATTTCTACCCACTAGCATTGCCTATAAAGTTCTTGTTCTGTGACATCTTCAATGGCCAATAAAGTATAACAACAGGTCAGGACAGTTGGAGTCAGACGAGCTGAGAAAGATTTTCCCTCTCTTGGTTTAAAATCAAGGAAGTACATTCAATGGAGTGCCTTTCCTATTTCTCTATGACTGATGCTGGCCTTTGGACGATCACCTCATCTGGACTCTTAAATTATGGATTGCTTACTTTCAAGATACCAGACTAACAAGCTTCCAAGAATAAGTAATGAAATAAATATTTCAGGAAGAGCTGTAGGCCTAGATCTCTATCTGTAATTTCAGATTCCATTTCCTTGCTTTCTTTCTGACTTCTTATATTTAGTAGATACAGAGAAGAAGAAAAAAAAAGCCTAAGGCTATTTGAAGAAACCAGTTATTATACATTGAAAGATTCCTTTACGGCATCTTATATCTTTTGGAGTGCATATGAAAGGAACTGAGAACTTTGCATTTGAAAGTTGGTGGCACAGATAGACCAACAGTCAGGAGCTAGTTATTTTAGCTCTTTCATATTGGCAAAGAAGGTATTGACCTTGACATGACCCTTCTCTTGGACTGGCACAGGCTTCTCCATAGACAGACATCACCTTATAAGATGTGCAGTTGTCTGACTCACAAGCTAAGGTCAGTGCCAGTAAGAATGCAAGTCAAAAGAAGATTCCTTTGTGTTGTCTGATAGAAAACACACAAATACAGACAAAAGCATGACCCAGAAGATGTGCTAAGAACTGAGTTTGTTTTTCTATGCGAGCCCTCATAAAAATGGAAAACCATTCATCCTTGGTCATTTACTGAACAACTCCTACATCTGAAGTCTTTATATGAGTTATCTTATGAAATAGGTACCTTTTTTTTTTTTTTTTAATTTGAACAGATAGAAACTGAACTCTAGTGAGACATTGACTAATCAAAGGTAAAGAAATCAGTATGGCTTTTCAGGGATTTGCACTAAGTTATAGATTCTAAAGTCTACATTCTTAAGCATAATCTTGTGTTGCCTCTGTGACTGAAAAAATGGATCGCATCCAGGAAAGCTTTCTCTTAGAAGAACAATGGTAAGCACTGTTTGCTTTACTTTTCTCAAATCAGTCAGCACTGTGAAAACTTTCTTCCATTCCACAAACCTGTGATTAATGCCTCCTGTGTATAAGAAACATTGTCTTTAAGTGTGCACTTCCATTCAGGGGGGCAATAACTAGGGTGTGATGTCATGGGGAGAAAAGCACTGGGTTCTCCTAAACACTCTGAGTCAGCGCTTGCCTAGGCTTTGTGCTAAAGATCCCCTTACAGACAGGTTCTGCTATTAGTCTGCTGAATGGATTTTTGAAGGAGGGAAATTAGGAAGAATTGATGCGCTTAGCAAATTAGATGCTTGAAGCTGGTCTCCACCCCAATCACTTACGTGTGTGAGAGCAAAGCTAACCGTTCCAGGCTGAGTCTGAAAAGATAGGAAATGGCGGGTTAAGCAGGATACCCATCCACCTCCTTCTTCCACACAGCCTTCAGGAGCTTCTGAGGCCTCTCGACTTTGAAGTGAAAGGGATCACCTGCCGGTCTAAACAGTTTGACCTCTGGCTGCTTCTAGGTTGTTAGAACTTAAGGTTTCATGTCCATAGTGTCCAGAATACTTCTTTTCCATGAAAAAAAATTTTGTTTTAGTAAAAGCTAGAAAGTAACATTTGATCAAAGGTCAGCCCCCTCATACGGTCTGATAAAGACATTTCTGTTTATCCCATGGCTCTCAGGGAAATTTGGGAGCAGGCTGCCTCAGAGACTTTCTGACACATACCTTCCTGCTTTCCCACAAGGTTATTTCTCCTTCTTGTAGACCTTAAGGGTGTTTTTAATTGGGATGTTTCGCATGTTTTAAATGCTTCAGTGGAATCCTTTGGTCTGCTGGAGGAAGAGACGTGGACTTGACTGTTTACTGAGGTCGAAGCGCTTACCAGTTAGGCAATCAACAGCGCTAGCCACCAACCATTTTATCAGCAGTTTCCTGTCTTGTTTAGTTTGCGGGATTTGTGTATAGATGTGTAAGAGGGAGGGTCACAGAGGAGAAAAGGCGGCATTGCTTTCTTTCTCAGTGCTCTTACTAGGTTTTTTTCTAGAGAGAAACAGGGAAGAGCGACAAAGAAAAGTTTTAGTTTGTGGAATTATAAGATTACCCTGCCGTTACTCTACTTACGCTGCACAGCCAAGTCGTGTGAACACTCAGGCCCTTCCTACATTTTCAAGTCCTAGAAGGAAGGAGAGCCCTGAGATGCCATGGGGTGAGGACGGGTCTGCCTGGATTTTCCTCAGGACTTTTGGTCATAAATGGTGTTGAGCACAGACACGCCAGCCTGTCTTCACACCAAACTATGCTCTTTTAAATTGATTATTTTATTTATTTACATCCAAAATGCTACCTCCCCTCCTGGTCTCCCTTGATGCTCCAGAGCGAGTGTCCACCCCCCGCCCCCCATTCCCTTCCCCTGGAGCATCAAGTCTCTACAGGACTAGGCACATTCTTTCCCACTGTGGCCAGACAAGGCAGCCCTCTGCTACATATATGTGGGATGTGGGGGGGCGTGTCAGGCCAGCCCATACACGCTCTATGGTTGGTGGGAGGTCCCAGGGATCCAGGTTAGTTGGCACTGTTGGTCTTACTGTTGGTTGCCCTCCCTTCATTTCCTTCAGTCCTTGCCCTAACTCTTCCTCTATCCCATGCTTGGCTGGGGTATCTGCATCTGTCTTAGTCAGCCGCTGGTAGAGCCTCTCAGAGGAGCCATGCTAGGCTCCTGTCATCAAGCACAACATGGCAACAGTAATAGTGAGGGGTTGGTGCCCACCTGTGGGATGGATCCCAAGTTGGGACAGTCACTGGTTGGCCTTTCCTTCAGTCTGTGCTCCATTTTTGTCCCTGCATATATTTTAGACAGGAGCAGTTTTGGGTCAAACATTTTGTAGGTGGGTTGGTTTCCCCATCCTTCCACTGGGGTTCCTGTCTGGCTACTAGAGGTGGTTTCTTCAAGTTCCATATCCCCACTGTTGGACATTTTGGCTAAGGTCATCCACACTGAGTCCTGGGAGCCTCCCCCATCCCAGGTCTCTGGGACTTCTTAGAGATTCTCCCCTACCACATTCCCACCCCTATTTCCCCCACCGCTCACAGTTACACATTTCCATTTATTCTCCTGGCCCTCTGGGTCTCTCTCCTGTCTCCCCCCCATACCTGATCCTGCCTCCCTATGCCCCTCCCTCTTCCATCTTCCACCCAGGTCCCTCCCTCCCTCTGCCTCCCATGATTATTCTGTTCCCCCTTCTAAGAGGGATTTAAGCATCTCACTTGGGCCTTTCTCCTTGTTTAACATCTTTGAATCTATGGGGTGTATCATGAGTATTCTGTATTTTTTGGCTAATATCCACTCATCAGTGAGTTCATATCATGCATGTCCTTTGGGTCTGGGTTACCTTACTCATTGTATTGCAAGTCCAGCATTATACTGCTTACGCTGAAAAGGACAGGATTCTTCATTATAATATAAACTCTTACCAGAGGCTGTGGGCAAGGTTTTTTTTTTTTTTAAAGATTTATTTATTACTACATATCAGTGCTCTGTCTATATGTAGACCTGTATGCCAGAAAAAGATCATATCCCATTATGGATGGTTGTGAGCCACCATGTGGTTGCTGGGAATTGAACTCAGGACCTCTGGAAGAGCAACCAGTGCTCTTAACTGTTGAGCCATCTCTCCAGCCCCAGGGGTAAAGTTTTTATTGTGGGTAAGAGAGATAAAATATCCAGAGGCCTTTGAAAGAGCCCAGCGCAGGGAGAAAAGAAAAGACTGGACCCTGCCAGGCTTAGGGAGGAGAGCAATAATAAGAGATACCAATAGAGTAGCTAGGAAGTCCATAGCACAGGGACGGAGGAATGAGTGCATCATGAAGACAGTAAGTAGTGAGAACAGGATTACCTAATAGAAAACCAGTTTCACAAGTTTCTGAGGAATACTGGCTTTTTTCTATGCACCAGACATCCTGTAGTCCGGCTTGAGCTCATTTCCAGACATATGGGGGCTCTGAGACCTGACATGGAGAACTGAGCACATTGTTAACAGAAGGGGCAGTGAGCAATAAAGGAAGAGACTCTCAAAGCAGACAGACAGCAGCTGACCCCCCAGACCCTCCAATTCCTCCGTTTTGACATGATATGGTACATATGAATGGAAGCACCATCAGTTGCTTTTGAAGACAGGTAGAATCAGCTGCTTTCGAAGACAGGTCTATGGGTTTCTTGGTGCACACATCTGGGGGAAAAAACATAAAGGTGTATATTGGGGCCACCGAGACAGCTCAGCAAGTAAAGTCACTTGCCATCACATGTGATGGTCTGAGTTCGATTCCAGAGACCTACGTGGTGGAAAGAGAGAACTGACTTCTAACCTACCCTCTGATCTCCAACTGATATATGAGCCTCCCTCCCTCCCCCTTCTCTGTCTCTGTCTCTCTCTCTGTTTCTGTCTCTCTCTCACACACATATACACACACACATGAGAAAACATAAATGTCATTTAAAATAGATAGAAAGATAGATAGATAGATAGATAGATAGATAGATAGATAGATAGATAGATAG
>NC_034591.1:111962218-111967013 GCF_900095145.1 Mus pahari
TAGATAGATAGATAGATAGATAGATAGATAGATAGATAGATAGATAGATAGATAGCTCTGTCCTTTGCTCTTTGGTTTATGACTGGGATGACGTAAGGCAAAACTGCAGTAGGTATGCAGTGCTGACCTTTGGGTTGTTTAAGCCTTTGCTCTCACCCTTTAAGTTCAGAAACAGAGAGGACCCACAGCCTCCCTCCCTTCCCTGGTCACTTCTTTCACCTCGCTGGCCTTTAATTTCTCACTGTCTCCAGTATCTAGCTCTTTTCTCCCAAGCCCTCCCGTGTTAGCACTCTTCTTGTCATGTCGACTTAGAGGCGCGTTTTTGTCCCTCAGCATCTTCCTCTTGATGAGGGGAGCGGGGAGGGAATAATCTGTAAGCCTGGGCTCATCTTCAGTGAGCTGAAGAAGTGGAGAGAGGGTGAGGGGAGGTCAAGTTGCAGTGCTTCAGATTCACGGGACACCCCCTGTGCTGTCGTGTGCACTGGCTCTAGACTTATGGGTAAAATGGCAAAAGGGTAAGGATGTGTATATTAGGACTGAGGGGCCCCTGGGCAAGCATTTAGTCAAAGTCACAGGCAGGAAGTATACAGTTCAGCTCAGCCGGACATTTAGGGAGACATTAATCAAGGTGCTGAAGGAACAGGGCTAGTAGAAGCAGATAGTTAATGTTCTGTCCACACGAGCTGTCTTCCTTTGACTTGATTTCCTTCCCCTCGGTACCTGAGTTTGTTCTGAGTCTCCATTCGTCAGTGCCAGAACCATGCTCCGACCACGCGCACCTTCACGACAGTCACCATCAAATCTCGGGGCGAAACTGATTCCCTTCTCTTGCTCCCTTTCTCTCTGCTTTGGTTTGGGGACTCAGGACAACAAGCTTGAGCTTTTGGGGGAGGCAGTGGGGTCACTTATGGCAATGACACATTTAGATGTGGTTCCTTGGTGGTAACTCTTTGCAATGTCGCTGGCAGGCATTCAAATGGTCTAGTGTTTCTTTCGGAGGCAGATGATCTTCCAGCTCTTCTCTTCTAAAGCGACCAGAGAGTCAGGCTGTGTTCTGAACTACTGGCAGGCTTCTAGCTATGGGTCTCAGTGAGCCTGTGCCCATTAACAATGATTTGAAAAAACACCTCTTGGAACCCGAAATCCTGCACCACACAGGTACAGGCCAGTGACCACAAAGTGACTATGTTTTGGACAGTTACTGGTTGTAAATTTGATGGATAGTGGCTTCCTACATCTGCGTTATATTTGTCTGTTAAATATTTAGAGGCTGGGACTGGGGATGCAGCTCAGTTGGCTTCGTGTTTGATCCCCAGTGCTGTTCTTTCTTTCTTTCCTGACCTCTTCACCAGATTCTCTGGCTATATAATGAAGAAGATTTCTTTGTCAATTCCATGGCCTATGGAATTGACAAATGGCCTCGACTGATTTTTAGAACCCTTAAATTGGTATTATGACTCTTTGTTACGGTTTTATTTGTAGTTGAGTGGAAGTGGACAGATGACTAAAATAACCCTTTTATCTTCTCTTGTAAGCAACTCTTTAGATAATACGTCATTTGCCTATTTATTTTGAGGTAGGGTTTTATGTTGCTCTGACTGGCCTTAAATTGGAATGAGCTTGAGCTTCAGATCCACCTGGGTACTGCCCCCCCCCCCCGCCGCCTGATTTTATGTGGTGCAGAGCTTCATGTAAACTAGACAAGCACTGCCTTAACTGAGTTACACCCAACCCCTCAAGTTAAGGTGGTTTTTAAAGACAGGGTCTTGCTATCCCATTAGTCCATTCTCAAGTTAGCAACTGTCCTGTCTCAGCCGGTGTGATGGAATTTCAGGTGTGTACCACCTTGTCTTGATGAACTGTCTCATTTTGGGTCTGGGCGTTTCTAACTTGCCTTAACTTCCTCGACATCATATACATCTTTCAGTGAGCCTGAAGGCCAGCTTGCCTGTGTAACTTTAGTGTCACTAGAGGGCAGCAAAGACCTTTCAACAGGGACATTTTGCACAAAGAAACAACAGGTACAGCAAAGACAAACCTTTCCAGGAGCCACCAAGCTAAGGAGCCAAGCTAAGGAGCCGGTTGTTTCTAGAGTGAGACTTATGGCAAAGATACGTTTTCTTCTCTAACTACGCAGAGGATTCAAACTGCTGAAGAAATGGAGTTTGCGTGTTTGCAGGCATTGTAGTCTCATCAGTTAATGCTCCCAATCTTATATCAAATAGTTATCTTATCTGAATTTTAATTTCCTTCTTCTGGTTTTATTTATAGTTTGTTGGGTTAGTCAAAGGCTGCAGGATTTTAGTAGTTTGATGTTGACAAATGCACATATTTTCTGTCTATTCAGTCACCCGAGACATTTTGGAATAAAACTGGCGTCTTGTGTCCCTGAATTTACCGGTGATGATTACTCTAAACCAAGGATGGGCAGTGCCCCCTGCAACTTCACAAATGGCCCTGGAATAAGTATCTGCATTAACCTGTTACCACTTCAGCACAGAAGGTTTTAAAAATACACACAAGCACACTCACACTCACACGTATGTGCACACACACACATATACTCCACACACCAACTGGTTAATAAGCACTAAGTATGAGACAGATAAATACTTGCAGTTTTAACGAGTGCCAGCCAGTTTTGCAAATATGCTTCCTACAAACTTCCCAAATCCTATTTTGAAAATCTAGTAGAGGACATGGATATTTGTAAAAATTACAGAATATCCTAGTTAATGAATGATTTTACAATTTACCTGAACTAGAAACTTAAGCAGGCTGGCAGTATAAAGTTGTTTAACTTTCTCTCTCTCTCTCTCTCTCTCTCTCTCTCTCTCTCTCTCTCTCTCTCTCTCTCTCTCTCTCTCTCTCTCTCTCTCTGTGTGCAAATGGAGGTCAGAAGTAAATATAAGGTATCTTTCTCAGTTGCTCTCTCCTTTATTTTTTGAGACAAGATCTGTCACTGAACTTGGAGCCCCCTGGTGGGCTATACTGACTGCCCAATGAGTTCCCCATCTGCCTGTGCCCATCTTTCCAAAGGTGGGATTACAGCCACTATGAGCTCCTCATAGCCATGCCTGATCCTTTATATGAGTGCCGGAATCTGAACTTGGGTTCTCATGTTTCTGAACTGAGCCACCTTACTTACTACGTTTTTAATTCACACACAGAAAGAATCAGAGTCATTTACCTATGTTCATGTTTGTGGTTCACAGTTTAGTTTAGGAGAGAGGCCTTTGGCCTTGATATTTTGATCTGCAACGTGGGAAACTTTGTGCTAGAAACTCAAAGCTTCCTCCATTTGCCACGCATACTGGGGTTCCATGGTGATACCGTTCTATTGCGTTTCAGTGACAAGGCTTTCTTCAATCATGACATCTCTGCTCAAATTGTGTCCTGCTGTTTTGATACCTGCTACTTACACAGGTTCACTATCAGGCTCTGGTTTCTTTTAGTGGGAGGACTGATATAACCTCTAAACATTCAGTTTAGGAAAAACAGCCCCAAAACTCTCCAGGCCAGAGGAGAGACACTTGCCTTGCTAACGCCATAATCATAGTTATTATGCCAACAGCCAATGGAAGACTTGGCTGCTGTTTATGGCCACACAAATCAGCCTCAGACAAGATGATCTGTGCTTTGTTTGAGTTTGATACTTCACTGTGAACTTTAGGTTTTTAAAACTTCCACTCAAGTCTCTGCCACATAACCTTAGGAAATTGGATTCTCATGAGAGAGTTGAAGATAGTGTCGAGTCTGTCTTTTAGACACAAAGTAGGATTAAAGAGTTTCAACCCTGTCGAAATTATTTACCATTACCATCTCGGAATATAAATGTGTTCCTAAAGGCAGTGAAGTCTCAGGCAACCATATGAAGATGAACAAGTGAAGAGCCCCATTATTATACGTAAGGGATGCTGAGAGATGAGGGAAGGAGAAAGGATGACAAGAAGCCATAAAATGGATGTAGAACAGACATCCAGTTTTGAATTGATGAAGATATCGTCAGGGGAAATTCTATAAAAATTCTATGCAATGCACACAAACCAGCAGATTCTTTTTCAAAAGTCTAATCCAGGTTTAAGAAGTAGGGGAAAGCTTTGCATTCTGACTCTGCCCTTGCAGTAAGAGAGAACTGAATTATGGTGGAACACTGTTGCTAAGCAGGGACTGAGTAGCCGTATAGGACACCTGAAGTATGTAAGTTCCCTAAGACACAGTGACACTTCAGGATGATAGAGTCGGTGGATACAGATGGGGTGTTGGACATGCTACCCTAAATTATTGTTCCTTGACATTTGACAAAACTACAGAAGTGGGGACTGCTCTGGATTCCTCCTGCTGCTCTCCCCTGAAGCACCCCACAAAGGGAGCCCCTGGCCATCCTCTAAAGTGGGTCATGTGTATCAGAGGGTCCTCCCTACAAATGCATGAAAGGACTGAAGACACAAAGACATCCAGAAGAATCTGAACAGCAGCACTAGCTACGCCCACCACCAACTTCATCTCTATAATATGAGCCCCCCCTAGGCCAGGCATGTTTCTCTATGTCTATCCACAGTCATCAAACCTAAGCATAAAATACATGGTTTTTCTGTCCTTATAAGCGATTTCTGAAGGCTATATCATTTTGACACACTAAGCTTTTGAATGATTTTCTCCTCAATGTGGTGGTGTGTGTATCTGTGTGTGCCTGTGCCTGTGCCTGTGCCTGTGCCTGTCTGTCTGTCTGTCTGTCTGTCTGTCTGTCTGTCTGTCTCTCTCTCTCTCTCTCTCTCTCTCTCTCTCTCTCTCT
>NC_034591.1:111967109-111968248 GCF_900095145.1 Mus pahari
TCTCTGTGTGTGTGTGTGTGTGTGTGTGTGTGTGTGTTGGCACAAACCTCTTCCTGATACATATATGGAGGTTAGCAGACAACATTGCCTTCATCTTGTTAGACAGGACAGTTTTGTCTCTCTGTCCCACGGGCCAGGCTGGCTGGCACACAAGCATCTGGAATCCCTCTGTCCCTTGCTCCCATCTTACAGTGCTAGTGCTGAGATCACAGCCATGGCCTACTGGGTCTCTGCTTGCATGGGCTCTAGGCATGTGAACTCAGGTCTTCTGCTTGCATAGCAAGTACTTTACTCACTAAACCATTTTCCCAACCTCAGTGAAGCTAATCTTCCTTTTTAAAATGATGTACAAAGGAATGGGTTTCAGTACGGAGTTTTTACGCATGACTGGTTTTACTCATGGTCTCTTCTTTCTTTCTTTTGCCTCCCTCCCTATCTTCTTCCACCGCAGTAGTGCCCTTTCTGCTTTCTTGTTGCAAGTGTTTTATGGCTCCCCCCTCCTCCTCAGAACCTTTCTTCCCTCTTACGGTCAGTTTCGAGTTTCATGACCTATTCCCAGACTCAACACCCACATATATAAACATAAAAAAATCAGAACCTAGGGTACATACATGAGAAAGAACATTCAACATTTGTTTTTCTGAATCTGATTTAATGCGCTTCATCATTGCCAGATCCATCCATCTTAAATGAAAGTTCATTGTGTATGGGCACCACATTTTTACTATCCATTTACTTGTTGATAAACATCCAGACTGATTCCACTTCCTTACCACTATAATGAGAGCAGCAGGAAACACAGATGTCCAAGTATCCCTGTAAAAGGATATGAAATGCCTTTTGTATGTGAGTGGTAGAGGTGAGTCACATAGTAGTTCTATTTTTAGCTCTTCCAGAAGCTTCCATAATGGTTTCTATAGGAGCTGAACTAACCCCACCTCCTACCAGCAGGGTATAAGGGTTCCCATTCCTACATATCAGTCCAGAATTTGATTAGTATTTCTGATGGCCACTGTGACTAGGGTGAGAGATGGAACTTTAAAGAAATTTTACTTTACCTTTTACTGTTGGCTAAAGAATTTGAGTACTTTTAAAGTATTTGCTTACCTTTTTTTTTTCTATTTAATTGCGTGAGTGAC
>NC_034591.1:111968294-111972666 GCF_900095145.1 Mus pahari
TTTTTTTTTGGTTTTTCGAGACAGGGTTTCTCCGTGTAGCCCTGGCTGTCCTGGAACTCACTCTGTAGACCAGGCTGGCCTCGAACTCAAAAATCCGCCTGCCTCTGCCTCCTGAGTGCTGGAATTAAAGGCGTGCGCCACCACGCCCGGCCTTTGCTTACCTTTTTATTTTATTTTATTTTATTTTATTTTATTTTGGGAAGTCTCTGTTGTCCACAGTCCATTTTTTTCACTAACATAATATTTTTATTGATTATTTGTGACTTTTGTGTTGCCCAAATACTCATTGGAGCATGGTCAAACTCTCAGTGACCAACCCTTTAAAGAAAATTGAGTCCTTCCGCATCTGTATCCCAAACCAGAGGTCATCAATTGTGGAGAACTACACTTCAGCGTCCTTACCACAGTTTTAAATCGTTTTCTTCCATGGCTTCCTATTTAGGCTGTTCCTTTTGTGGGGAGGTGGGGTGGAGGTTAAGGTCGGGTTGTCACAGAAGCCATCTATGACAGTCTATCTCAAGTGTGAGTCTGCAGTTATCCACACCAGTGCAAAAATAGCTTTCATGCCCTTTGTAGTCAGCAGGAGCATGGAGCATGGATCATGGAGCATGGACATCGGGATGGTGTCTGGTGGCAGTACAGACCACAGATATCAACCTGGACCTCTGCCACAGCATAGCCTCAGGGCATGAGCTGTAGACATCAATACAGTCTCTGGAAGCAGACTGTCCCATGGATATCAACACAGCTTCACAGACAGCACAGTCCATGGACATCAGCATGGTCTCTGGTGGCAGTACAGACCACAGACATCAACCTGACCCTCTGCTGCAACACAGACCAGACCATGGACACCAACATGATCTTCTGAGGGAACACAGATCACAGACATCCACACTGATCATGCACCTCAACATGGTTTCTATTGGCAACTCAGACTATGGACATTTTTAAGGCCCTCAGCTGCAGCATGGATCACGGATGCCCTTATGAACCTCAGTGGTAACACAGGCCACGGGCACCAACCAATATGGACTTGGGTGGCAGCACAGACCATCGTCATCTGCACGGACTTCAGTGGTAACATAGGCCACAGTCATCAACACACCCCTGC
Organism: Mus pahari; assembly: GCF_900095145.1. NCBI lineage: Eukaryota > Metazoa > Chordata > Mammalia > Rodentia > Muridae > Mus > Mus pahari. The sequence continues at coordinate 111,969,409 of NC_034591.1, forward strand.
TGTAGCAGGACCATGGACTCCGACATGCCCTTTGGTGGCAATTTGGATGACAGATCTCAACATGACCTCAGATGGCAGTACAGGCCAATCACATCAACAAGGCCATGGTGGCCGCACAGCCCAGGGACACTAACATGACCTCCTATGGTAGCCCAGATCATAGATGTTCACCTGGCCTCCAGTGGTAGCATGGGTCTCGGGTATAATATGTCCTCTGGAGGCAGACCAGGATATCCACGTGGACTTCAGGTTTCAGCATGGTCTAGGGAAGCAGCATGGACCACAGACACCAATACGACCTCCAGATACCAATGGACTGTGGAAATCTTTCAAGAAGGTCCAATACAGTAAATCTCAGACATCCTGTTGTTACTCAGAGTTAGGACAGTGGTGTGTCTGGGCTCAAGTCTGTGAGAGCTCCAGGCTGCCTCAGACCCCCCTGCCAGCCCTACTTAGCAACAACATATTTCCTCATGCCTTCTCTCACACCTGTCACTATTGTCATGTCTCTAGTTCTGCCTCTCCCCACCACGTATGTGGTACATATGCACCACTCCATATCTCCATCTTTCCCACTGCTTCTTCACATATTTGTTCATTGTGGCATTAGAACCAGCAGTGTGTCACAACACACACACACACACACACACACACACACACACACGCGTATGTATGTATGTATGTATGTATGTATGTATGTATGTATGTATGTTTGTGTGTGTGTATGTGTACATGTATGTGTGTATATGTAAATATTCAGCTTTACATGAAAATAGCCATTTCAATGAGTTATTGGGCTGGCTCAAGATTCCTGGTTTCTGATACACCACAAATACTAGACCATCACCAAAACTCATCTGTGATATCCTGCAGTTGCCTAGAGTCAGGGTGAGCTTGTGACTAGGCGTCTGGAGCAAGGCTTCTGGACACCTCTTTGCCCTTGCCCTCTATGTCTGCCATCCTGAGGCATCCTGGGCTCAACCTTTGTGCTTATAGCCTGCAGGCTGCATCACTCACTGCAACACACTCTCTGTCTCCTAGGAGGGCAAGTAGCACAGGCTGCAGCCACAGTGGCTCCATGCTAGGGGCCAGCTGGTGGACCAAGGACCAGCCCTCTTCAGTAATGACACCTGGTTCTGTAGGACTGGCTCCTTCACATGCTGCAGCAGCTTGTAGATGGAGTAGATGTTGGGGTAGACTGACTCAATGACTCAAAGTGCTATATCTGGGCTCAGAGGGCAGCCAACTTGGTCAGCCCGGGTGCTGTCCACCCATGTGGGCCTGCTAGACAGCATCCTCCAAAGGCCATTTTTAAAAACTGGGTAGCTTGTTTCCCCAGTGTTTAGATTTTGAGTTATTTGCACATCTAAGATACCAATCCTCTGTCAAATATATGGCTAGCAAAGATTTTCTTCCATTCTGTGGACTGCCTCTTCACTTGATTCTATATAGCCTTTGCTATATAGAAGCTTCTAAATTTAGTGAGATCTCATTTGTCAATTGTTAGTCTTATTTCCTGTGTCTCTAAAAGTCTATTCAGAAAGTCCTTGTTTGTGTCAACTCTTGAAAAGTTCTTTCACCCTTTTCTTCTAGTCATGTTTTAAAAAAATCAGGATGTATGTTGAAGTCCTTGATCTACTTGGAGTTTTGTTCAAAGCAAGAGATAAGTATTTAGTTTCTTCCCCATGTGAGTATTCAATTGTCTAGCACTGTTTGGTGAAAAATGCTTTCTTTTATTCATCCAGTGTGTATTTTTGGCCAACTTATAAAAAAAAAGTCAGATGCTGTACTTGCATGGCTTTATATCTAGTTCCTCAATTTTATTCGACTAAGCCGTGTGTCTGCTTCTGTGCCAGTACCGTGTTGTCTTTGTCACCATGGCGCTGTAGTGCAATTTGAGGCCAGGCACTGTGATTCCTCTAGCACTGTTCTTTCCGTGTCAGGTTGCTTCGGCTACCTTTTCCTGTTTCCGCATGAGTTCTAGGATTGCTTCCTCTACCTCTGTAATGACTATCATTGTGATTTTGATGGGGATTGCATTGAATCTGTATGGTGCTTTGGTTGATATAGCCATTTTCACATGATTAATTGTTAATCCAGAAGCCTAGAAAAATCTTTTCACCTTCTTTACTTTCTCTTTTTAATATTTAAAAGTTTTTATCAAGGAGATCTTTTACCTCCTTAGTAAGGCTTAGTCTAAGCACTGCTTATTTTTTACCTCCTTTACTGTCTTATTTTTTGAAGCTACTTTGGATTAGCTATTTTTCCTAATTTCATTCTCTGCCAGTTTGCTATTGGTATGTAAGAAATCTACTGATTTTAGTGTGTTGGTTTTGTAGCTTATTACTTTGCTGAAAGTATTTACCAATTCTAAGAGTTTTCTGGTAGAGACTTCAGGGTCCTTTAAAAATAGGATCATGTCCTCTGTAAGTAAGAACAATTTGACTTCTTCCTTTCTTATTTGTGTCTCTTTTGTTCTTCTTGTCTTATTGCTTTATCTAATTCTTTGAGTACTGTAATGAAAAATAGTAGAGAAAATGGGTACTCATATCTTGTTCCAAACTGTAGATGGCATGTTCTCAGTGTTGCTTATTTTGTAAGTATGCTGTTGGGTATAAATTTGTCATATTTACTTGGTTAAGGTTTGTCTCTCCTAGTCATAGATTCCTCAAGGCTTTTTATCAAAAGGGGATATAGAACTACTGGAAGGCCTTTTCTGCACCAATTGAGATGATCATGTGACTCAAAATCCTTAAATTTATTTAAGACGGATTACACTTATTGATTTGATTTTCACGACACAAACATAACTTCGTCATGGGATATGATTTTCTTATTCTTTTAATGTAAACTTATATTATTGCAATTGTTTTTTGAGACAGAGTTTCTCCATCTAGATTACATATACATATGCATATACATATTCATATACATATATATGGTTCTGGAGCTCATTCTAGACCAGCCTGGCCTCAAACTCACAGAGATCCTCCTGCCTCTTCTTTCATATGAGAGTGTCAATGTGTTATTGAATTCAGTTTTCAATAACTTTATTGGAAATGTTTATGTTTTTGTTCACTGAGGAAACCAGNCTTATAGTTTTCACTCTGTGTTGTGCCCTGATAGAGTTTTAGTATTATAGAATAGATCTGGTAGTGTTCCTTTCCTTTCTGTTTTGTGGAAGGGTTTCAGAATTATTGGTGCTAGGTCTTCCTTAAATATTTTGTAGAATTTAGCAGTGAGCCCTTCTGATCCTGG
>NC_034591.1:111973655-111980770 GCF_900095145.1 Mus pahari
TAAAAAAAATCTTGCTGGCGTATGCAATAGTGTCTGCGTTTGGTGGCTGATTATGGGATGGACCCCTGGGTGGGGCAGTTTCTAGATGGTCCATCTTTTCGTCTCAGTTGAGATTGTTCTTAATGGTTTTAATGATGTCATCATCATTTCTTTTTCCTGGCTATTTTGAACTGCACTATATAAGTTGCCTCGCCCAAATAGAGTTTTCACCTTACATATTTTGGAGTTTGTCCTATAGCACTCAACACTAGACTGGCATATAACAAAGTTGCTTTAGCTAAAATGAATTTAGATATGTTCTTATAGGGCAGATGAAATGGCCATTAAAAAAAGAGGTTGCTCTCTGGTAACCTCTACAACATAACTGGATGAAGTAACATTGAAATGAAAAGTTTTAAAATATATATATTTTATATAGTCAGTTCCCATTGAATAGACTATTTAGCTTTAAAGAGCTAATCTCACAATTCCATCCCTTGATAATGGCTTCTATGTTCAGAAAACATATTCTAAATAATGAAAAAGCAGAAAGTTCTGCTGGATGGATCAATTTGGTATTTATTCAACGTATTTCATCTTTGTATGACAGAGACTAGATGATAAAGCATTGGGTATATTTAGAATAGCCTGGTCTAGGATCTGGATGAAGTGTTTACAGTCTGCAAGATATTTTAACTCTGAACTGTTCCTTCCCACAGAATGACTGTATTACTTTTTATAGGGATAGTTGCAAATTTTTTTTTTTAGTTTCTTTTAATTAGGAAAAGAAAAACATCTTATTTTCGGCATCAGCAAGCAGTTAGGAAATTTATTTTTTTCGGTGGCATTGGCTCTACTTAGAACTCCCCATCCCCTTACCATGTCGTAGATAACTGCCAAATAGGTCAAATTAAGATTGGGCTTCCCAGGGCTGTAGGATGGTTCAGTGGGTAAAGACACTGTTCACCAGGCTGATAATCTGAATTTGATCCCCTGGGATCCACATCGTGAAAAGACCACCAACTTCTGCAAGTTGTCCTCTGACTTCACATACACCATGGCACACAGAGATGTACACAGACATGAACACATAAATGCACACACATATGAATGTGCACACATATACAAACAAACAAATAAATGCGATAAAAAATTAAACAAGAAGATAGGACTTTCCAAACGGCTGGAGCTCTGTTTTCTCCAAGCAGCATTCCCGAGACCAAAAGTTCTTCACAAAAGGGGCCACCTCCACCACTGTGATACAACCCAGGGCTCGCTCTGCTTGCAGTCATGTGAGAATCACAGTAATCCATATTTCATGAAGCGCTTTCACCATGTGAGAGCTGCAGTTTCATAAATAAGAGCTACTCTTTAAACGAAGGCCGGGGAGATAGAATTTAGAAGAGCCGAGAGCATGGATGACCAGGTTCCAGTGAGAGTCTCCACTGAGCAACAGCGTCTTCTTTATGACAGTGTCTCCCCAAGTCTGAGAAGATGCTGCAACTTCATGGCCCTACCTTTTGGGTGGACTTTCCTAACTGCCTAGAGCAGCTAGATACCAAAGCTATGAAGCCCTGTAGGATATAGTTCACAGGATTAGCTAGTGTTTCCATCATTGAATTGTTCCTAAGTCTTCTGAAACAGTCTTCTGAAACAGTTACTGGCATTCTATATGCTCTATAAACATAGTCAGAGAGGTGGGTATGGGAAGGGAACTATGATTTAAAAGAGGAAAAGTACAATCTACTTGCAGAGAAAAATGCTATATACAAAGGTTTAACTGATGTTAGAAGCTTATCTAACAAATACTGATAACAGCCTGCAGTTCCAGGAGGAGGGTAAGGAGCTTGGTCTGATGGATAAGTGCTATATGCTCTTCTAGAACAGTGGTCTGAAGGAAAAAAAATGTTGCTTGTGATGATGAGATAGATCAATTAGTAAAGTGGTTTGCCTTGCAAGCATGAGGACCTGAGTTTGAGCCTTAGAACCCACATATAAAACAAAACAAAACCAAAAACAAAAAACCAGGAGTGGTGCACAGCTGCGATCCCAGTGCTGGGGAGGGCTGAGACAGGTGGACAGTGTGGCTTAAAGGCCATCTAGCCTAGCCCAGGTGGCAGCTTCAGGCAAAGAAAAAACCCTCTCTAGAAAAGGGGGTGTCATGGTTTGTATATGTTCAGCCCAGGGAGTGGCACTATTGAAGGGTGTGGCCCTGTTGGAGTAGGTGTGTCACTGTGGATATGGGCTTTAAGACCCTCATCCTAGCTGCCTGAAAGCCAGTCTTCTACTGGCAGCCTTCAGATGAAGATGTAGAACTCTCAGCTCTGCCTGCACCATGCCTGCCTGGATGCTGCCACTTTCTCACCTTGATGATAATGGACTGAACCTCTGAACCTGTAAGCCAGCCCCCATTAAATGTTGTCCTTGTAAGACTTACCTTGGTCATGGTGTCTGTTCACAGCAGTAAAACCCTAAGACAGCGGTGAAGTACACACACACACACACACACACACACACACACACTTTTTCCTGAGCGATTATGCAGCACTGGCAGTAGGCACGGGTGGAACATTTCTCAAAGGCAACAGGGAGGAGATGACATTGGTGCTGAGTGCAATTTGCCCACACTTGAGTCTAGCGCCTTTCTTGTTCACACTTAACTATATGCCAGGCACTACAGGAGAGTGTGCAAAGTCATATCTCAGATCTTAGAAGAACACGAGAATCTAACATGTGATATAAAAGCAAGCTTTGCCTGCCAAGTGTTTATCATTTACAACTCGATGCAAAAGCAAAACTAAAGATAGAACAAAAAGAAGAAATAGTGTATCTAACAAAAATCCCAAAGCAGGCATGAGAAATCCCCGTTTGAGTTGTTGATGTGGGTTGTCTAAGAGACTCACAAAACAATATAGGCTATTGCTGTTACCCTTGGTTGCCAGAGGTTGAAGGTAAGTCCCTATTGATAAAGATATCATGCACTTCAGACATAAGACCTGGAGGACCTGAGCTAGATCTGACCTGAAAGTTCCCTCCCTCATGACTGTCTCTCCTAGTACCAGAAGGTGATATGCAAGTCCCTGAGAGAGGGAAGCAACCAATAGCCCTACCCACCGAAATATCTATGAACCACAAAGAGGGCACATGGGAGTATTGGGAAGAAGAAAAGGAAGGGAAAATTATTTTATATTTTAAATATTATTTAAATTGAAAAATAATTATATTTTAATTTAAAAAATAAAAACCAATTTTTAAAAAAGCCCCCACGAATTAGTCACAAGTCTGAAATTAGAAGGTGTGTTGGCAAAATATAATGTATGGAGAGGTATACCATGTCCCTTCTCTTGTCTGCCATCTAGCCTAGCAAAGTGTCCTCCTCCTCCACGGTGATGACCTCATCTGATGTACATCCCAGCAACACAAGAATCACCCCAGCCTGAGGCATTCTTTACTCTTCTCTTTCCTCTCCTAACTACCCTCACATGCCAGTGCAGTTATGGACTTGCTAAGGGTGTCTGTCTTGCTCTCTCAGCTGCTACCACCTGAGCCCCAGGCGGCAGCCTCTCTTTCGAAGGATGGTCTCCTGTGGCCTAATGTCTGATGCTGTTTCATCTTCCTCTACCCCAGCTATAGTCACCTTATTGATTCTGGATACCATGCACTGCTCCTCATGACATTTCCACGACGCAACCCTTACTTTTTAGCCCTCTGTTCACATATCATTACAGCAGTGGGCTCCTTCCAGAAGATTACACATTCTGGGTTTCTCCATGACACTCTTCTCCATTTAAATGATAGGTTACACTTACTCTGTTCATCTTCCTTCTCTGGGATGTCGGCTCCCCGTCTTAAAGCTTTTTTTGAGTGTTGAGTTTTCTCTTGTGATCTCCAACACCAAAACAATGTGTGGCTCAGTGGACACTAAAGTATTTGTTGAATGTTCAGAGGTGAGGTATATATAACCTCTGAAATATGTTTTTAAGATTCACTTTTATTTATGTATATATGTATGTGGATGTTCATGGAGGCCTAAGGGGGGCATTGGATCCCTCGGAGCTGGAGGTACAGCTAGTTTTTAAGCCATTCAATTAGGATGATAGGGACTAAACTCAGGTTCTCCAGAAGAACAGCAAGGAATTTTAAACACTAAGCCATCTCTCCATGTCCTGCACACTGCCTCGCCAGCAAGAACGACGCCCGACAACAGGATTCTTCTGCAGGAAAGCGTTTATTGTACAGTTTTCTTAACGTGATGGAGAGGACCCCAAAGGAGGAAAAGGTGCTGCTTATATATGCTTAGGGAGCTCGTGTCAGTACCTGATTGGCTTCAGCTTTGGTGCTCAATTTGCATGCCCCGAGAGTGGGCTGTGACCTAGTTAGTACATGCGCACTGATACCTTTCAGGTGGTAAACAGCCTCGCCTTGCTGACTCATACACAAGAAGTCAGCGCCATCTTTTAGGTGTGGCGCAGTTCGGCTACCTTCATCTCCAGTCCCTGAAAATATTTTTATTGGAGGCAAAATATTCTTAACATAAAAGTCATCACTGTCCTGACTTGGCACAACCCAAAGTCAGTCTGGGAGAGGGTGTCTCAGTAGAAGAACAGCTCAGATCACATTGACCCATACCCCTATCTGTGAGGAATTACTTTGATTATTGATTGAGCCACTGTGAATTGTGCCAATCCAAGGCAGGTGGTCCTAGGTTGTATAAGAAATCTAGCTAAGCATAAGCCAGAGGGAACAAGCCAGTAAACATTGTTCATCCATGGGTTTTTCTTTGATTGCCTGCCCTGACTTCCCTCCATGATGGACTGTGACCTGGAAGTATAAGCTGAAATAAGCCCTTTCCTGGCTAAGTTTCTGGTTGTGGTGTTTAATCACTGCAAAAAGACAAGAGACTGGAGCAGCCACAGTAATCACTTTTAGGTTTAGAGTCCTAGACACACCCCTACTGCTTCTGTTTACGAGCAAGGCAGAAGCATCATTTGACTTTGCAAGACTCAAAGTCTATCCCCATTAATGGCAATAAATCATCCTGCTAAAGCCCCAGACATGATTATCTTCCTCTCTACTTACTGACTTCATGATTCAGAATAATTAGGCGTATCACATAAGTAGATTCCTAACTGTATTTGCCTTTTTGTGACATAGCTTGTGCTACTTAGCCTTATGTCCTCAAAGTTCAACTGTGTTGATTCATGTGTGAGAATTCCTCCTCCTTGAGGTCTATATAATATTTCCACGTGCATTCTGTTCATCTGTTATTGGACAGAAGTGGAGCTAACCTTCTAATGAGCTATTATACTGTTCTCCCTAATGGCTGTGGGTCATTTGACATTCTCACAAACGATGCACAAAAACTATTACTTCTCCCACATAATATATGTTTTCTGTTCTTTGATACCAGCTAACATGATGCATGTGAAGTAGCATCTCATGATGGGGCTGGTTTATACTTTGTGCACATATGTGTGTTCACGTGTATGAGGGTGCATGCAATGTGGAGGTCAGAGGACAAACCCAGGAGCCATCTAACTGACTTTTTGAGACTCTATACTGGTTAGTTGTTTGTCACCTTGACATAAGCTAGGTCATCTGGAAAGAGGGAACTTCAGTTGAAAATACCTCTATGATTGGCCTATAAGCAAGTCTATGGGGAATTTTCTTGATCAATGATTGTTGTGGAAAGACCCAGCCCATTATGAGTGGCACCACCCTTGGCAGTTGGTCATGCATTCCATAAGGGAGCAGGCTGAGCAAGCCATGAGGAGCAAACCAGTAAGCAGTGTTCCATCCTGGCTTCTGCTTTAGTTCCCGCCTCCGGTTCCTGCCTTGAGTTCCTGCTCAAGCTTCCCTCACTGATGGAGTGTGACTGGAAAATTATAAAATGAAATAAACTCGTTCTTCCCCAGGTTGCTTTTGGTGACGTTGCTTTGTCACAGCAGGAGATATCAAAGCAGTCTGACAGTGTCTTCCACTAGGATTCAGGGCTCACTGATGAGGACAAGCTGGCCGGCCAGTGAACCCAAAGAACCAATTGGTTCTTGTCTCCCCAGAACTGGGATTATAAGCATGTGTTACAATGTGTGGCTTTCATACCTGTGTTCTAGGTGATAAACTCAGATCTTCACGCTTGCAGCCGGGCATCTCCCCAGTCCTCTGAGCCTGCTTCCCACATGGATTTCCACTGATGATGATGTCTAGGTCTCAGAATGTCCACCATCCACACCCTTACTTTGTATCTATTTCTTAGATCGTTTTCAGTGGGCTTTCGCTGGTTACTAAAGAGGAAGTTCACTGGGACCTTTGGAACATATTAGAGACCTGCAAACTTAAGTCTATTTGGCTGCTCTCACTAACATCAACCTTTATGCTTCTACAGACAGTTATTGCAGAGATGTTAGGAGGGTAAACAATTAAATGTTCAAATTAGGTGCATACTGTGAAGACTTTCACAGGCTGTCTGAGTAGGTGGCTCACTCCGTGAACTCATTACAACCTGGCACTTGCTGATCAGACAGTTAACCAAAGAACAGTTTCTATCTGGTCTTTCAATCTGAGTTTGGGAATTTGGAGTCACCACCTTGTTTTAAATGTACCGTATACACGTCATACATATTAATTAACCAGGTCTTCTCCTGAAAATCCTGGAACATGCTCATTTATAACCACAAGAAACCTAGCATGAATGAAGACTTAGTAAAATAAAGAGATCTCATGCCCCGCGTGAGTAGTTTTCCATGTGGTCTTGATGAGTTCCTCTAAGAAATTTCTAAGTGTTTCCATGAAGAAACACTAGATTATGCATACAGAATCCAGAAGGCCCTGACACTGAGGACTCCTTGCAGCCAACACTTGCTGCATCCTCACTATGGGCTTAAGGACCTAAGAATGAATATGCTACTGTAGAATATGCTACTGTAGAATATGCTACTGTAGGACACTAGGAGTGTGTGCAGGTTCCATGTCCAGAAATTAGGCAGCAGAGTTAATGTTACTTTTGTTCAAATCATTTTTATCACCTCACAGAGTCAGTTTTCAGTCTCTTGAGAGTCCGTGTCCTTTGTAATTATTTGTGTGTGTGTGTGTGAGAGAGAGGGGGGGGAGGAGAGAGGAGAGAGAGAGGGGGAGGG
>NC_034591.1:111981725-112025400 GCF_900095145.1 Mus pahari
GAGAGAGAGAGAGAGAGAGAGAGAGAGAGAGAGAGAGAGAGAGAGAGAGAGAGAGAACAGGAAATGGAGTGAGGTTATAAGTCCTGAAAGCCTGTCCCCAGAGTCACGTTCATCAACCAAGGCTCTACCTCCTAATGATTCCATAACATTCCAAAACAGTGTCACCAACTAGGATCAAGGATTCACTTCTATGAACCCATGGGGGACATTTCTCATTCAAGGCATCACAGTTTATCATCAAAATTGCTACATTAATCTGAACCCAGTACCCTTCCTCTTTAACCACACTGAGCAGAGAGACCTCAAATGTTTTCCATTTTACTTTCTCTTGTGAACGGGAAGTAGAAGTTAAAGAAAAGAGAAGACTAAAGATTCAAAGCATTTAAAGATTATTTGGGGCTGGCGGATTCAAGGAAGGCTTCAAGGAGGCAACATCGATAAGCTGGCTTTTAAGGGAGGTAGAGAAGATGCAGCAACATAGATGAAAGGAGGAGGGTATTTTTCAGCTTGAGGATGAGAGAGTTGTGGTACCCATATTTTAAGAAGATGAAATTGATATGCAATGGCTAGAGATGACTGCAGAGAGGAAAAGAAGATTAGGATAGAAATCATGGCAATGCATATGTGCTAATTGTAGGGGTGTGACTTGACTTGAGAGGCTCCAAGAAGCCAGCACATATCTCCCAACAGTGTGTTTCATTCTGCCCAGGCTGATCCAACTGAATGGCATGGGCTGGGAAGCTGTCTAAGAACAGAGTGTGTTTATCTCAGTTTCGAAGTCTGCCATATCCTAGGATCAATGGATATGTAGATTTGAGTCTAGTGAGGCTCCTCATTCATAGGATGTTACCCTCTCACTGTGCCTTACATGGTAGAGAAGGCTAGAGTGCTCCCTGGGGGCTCTTTTTAAGAGGGCGCTAATGGCATTCATGAGTGCTGTGTCCACTTTCTTGACCCAACCACTTCCCAAAGGTCCTGCCTCCAAATACATCACAATGGGAACTAACTTTCAACACAAAGATTTTGGGAAACAAAACTACTGAGTCTATAGCCAAGGGAGGAACATTCCTTGACTCACAAGCTATTATCCTACACGCCTGTATTATTTTCTCTGGTCATTCTTAGATGATGGTGTACATGAATTCTCTTTTCCTATCCCACTCCCAGTGCTACTGAGAGAAGGTTGCATTAGTTTGGGGCTACTTTTCTCTTTTTCCTCCACCTGAGACCCAGCCCATTCCATGGTATTGTCTATATTTATCATGTATCTCCACCTATGCCCCTTCTGGCTAATCCTCTCTGGAAAAGCCTTTGACCATACCCAAAGGTATGCCTACATCTCCTAAGTGATTCTAAATTCAATCAAGCATGACAATAAAAAATTTACTATCACAACATCCTGGACCACACAGGCCATTCACCCAGAGAAGTATCCTTCATGTAAGGCACTGGAAATACCTATGTGAGACAGATCATAAGTCAAGGTCCCTGCTCTGGAGACTTACTTAGTCTCATTGTATCAGTTACTTTTCTTGTTGTTGTGATGAAATACCTGATGAAAGCAACTTAAGGGAGTGTTTATCCTGGCTCACGGTTTGGGAGCACAGTCTACTGTAGTGATATAGCAGCAAGAACACAAGGCAGATGTCCATGTTGTATTGATAATCAAGTCAATAGAGAGGATCAGAAGCCAAGAGCTGCTCTTCCAGAGAACCCGTGTTCGATTCCCAGCACCCATGGTGGCTCACAACCAATTCTAACTCCAGTTCCAGGGGGTTAAATGTCCTCTTCTGACCAGGTCTAGAGGACTTCAAGGGTCCAAATCAGGGATGCTCCTGTGCCAAACTTTCGATCAAGCAGCACCAGCATCTAGAGATCTTGGCTAAAAGCTTTATGGCAAGGGGTAAGCTGCTGTCGAATAGCTGTTAGTCACATAAAGATAGCAATAAAGCTGTAGTTAATGAGAGCAATCCTGAGCTGTCATGGAAAAAAGTGTTCAAGAGTCATATCATGGTCATGACACATGAGCATGACGGGAATAGCATTAGATTCTTTTGATAGGGTATTTAAAAGAGAATGCCTCTTTGGTGACCCGCTGGACTGGAAGAACTATACCTGCATTTGTACATAACTTGAAAGGATGACTAACATCTCCACTAGTGAGTTAGTTTGTATTCTTATCACTGAAAACAAAACACATGACAGACATGAAGCTTTACATCAGCTCATGGTTTTCAAGATGGTTACATTTGGTTCCTTGTTTCTGGGGCTCTGCAGGGGTATGTGGCAGAGTCTATTTGCCTCATAGTAGACAGGAAGCAAAGAGGAGGTAGGATATCAGGGGAGAGGTGGAATTCTCAGCCATGTCTTTTGTGGCCTGTTTCCTCTAATTAAGTCCCACCTCCTAAAGTTTCCAGAACTTCCCAGAATACCGCCATCGGTTGGGGACCAAGCCACTAAAACATATATATGCCTTTTGCTGGGATATTTTATATTCAAGCTGTAACTCTCGACATGTCATCTCAAGATTGGCTGTCACTTCCTAGTGGAAAAGGTTCTGAACCACATCTGAGTACACAATAATCGAACGCAGGATGTAATATGCAATAGTTACCTTGATGCAGAAAGGGCTACCTTGGTTTGTCTTCCCACAGGATTGCCCTCAGTGACATCTTGCTTTAATCTTCTTACCTTCTAAGGTAGAATGATTTCTTTCCCCTGTAGGCTCAACATGACATTAATTTAACATCTTTGTTCCTATGTCTTTGATAGACTGCACATTAACATGCCTACTGTGCCTATAAAACAAAATACGATATGATTTTTTTTCAAGATAAATAATAGATTTCTTTGTTTCTTAGATCTTGAAAACCTTTCATCTCTTATACACATTGAAAATCCTAGGGAGATGGAGAAGGACCCCAGGGATCTTATCACAGTGGCCAAGCAAAGGTCTCACCCCTGTGAGACTCAGTGTGATGGAAGTGGAGCCATTCCAGACAAACAGTATTATTAAATGCGAGGCTTGAATCTTTCGCCCTCCTCATACTGACATTTATCATCTGCCACAATCGCGGCAAGCCACAATACCAACGCATTTGATTGGAGCCAGTCAGTAAATAACATTTGATGAAAAGAAAATTAGGTGGCAAAGAGACTCTTGAGAAATTAGAAAATAGCCTTCCAGACTTTCAACCTACCCCTCATTTAGTGAGGCACTGACCCAAGAACAGCAGCAGCCTGCCTCCAGATGCCGAAGATACCGAATCAAACGGCTGACTAGTACCTGCTGCAGGGACTGTTCAAAGTTGACTCAAAATAACCTTTGATTAAGGAAGGAAAAAAAAGCAAAAGCAAAAGCTAATCTTCAAGTTAACAGAAAGGCTTAAAGGATCCATGACCAACACCATGAATTATGCAGGCCAGGGATGCTGTGTCTTGCCTTTCACATATAAAAGCTCAAATGTCTGATCTGAAACCTGCTGCAAAGAAATTGATTTCTATCAGTTGAGCAGGGCTTGGGTGAGGAAAAACAGATGAGCCTCCCCCCCTCCAGTGCCTTACCTCTGCTTTCGATAAGAAAATGTAGAGAACTGGGAGCCCCAACCACACTTTGCTACTGTGGTAGGAAAGAAGAGACCGAGGGCAACAGACTTCTATTTCGACAAATAAGCTTTTCTAGAAATGTCACCCCTAACTTGCTTTTACGTGTAGCCTCAGGTTTACAACAAAATGCAATTTTAGATTTGCACCTTTCCTCCCTTAAGAATACCCCAGAACTGGTGGAAAATACTCTAATTAGCTGTATGCATCGAGTATGTTATTAAACAGAAGATATCAGCTACTAAGAGATCCCTGACTGCCAAGTTAATTCCTTTTCTAAGTATTCACCATACCTTCTATTTTCTGTTTTTGGAGAACAGTGTACAGGATGGAGACCATCAGCTTTGAGACCAAGTCCAGCTACAATTAGGCAAGGTGGTGTTCTTTTCTGAGTCATTTGTCTGTGAACGGTTTATGAACATGCATGGCAGTGACAGCATTTTACTATCAAGCATGATGACAAATCTCGATTGCCATCTTAATGGGATTTTGAATCACCATGACAACATACCTCTAGGAGTCTCCGGACTGGGTTAATTGATAGAGGACCACCTACCCTAAAAGTGGACAGCACCACTCCAGGGCACTACACTTAATAAAAAGGAGAGAACTGGAGTTTTTGGTCTCTCTGCAAGTGGGTTGAGGTGACAGCCAGAGGCTTGTTTGCGTACTGACTGGAGACCAGTTCAACAAGTTAAAAAGTTTACATGTAACTAGCACAGGCTCCCACACAACCACAAAGGAAAAGGCAAGCTGTGCACCAACAGTCATCTTTTTAAGTTCTTATTTTAATTTATGTACATGGCCATGCATATATGTATGTCCGGTGCCTTTAGAGGCCAGAATTTGCTATCAGAGGCACTGGAATTGGCTGGGACCCACCATGTGGGTGCTCTCTCTATCTATTTCCTCCACATTATCTGAGTCATTCCCTGGCCTTACAGCTGCCTGGGAGAGACTAGCTGGCCCGTGAGCCCCAGTGATCCTCTTACCTCTACCTCCCTAATACAGAGACTACGGGCATGAGCCACCACACCTGACTTTTTTACCCAGTTGATGTGAATCCAAACTCAGGTTGTCATGTTTGTTGCAAGCTGTTGCAAGGTCAGCCCAGCAGAGACTGGATATGCGGACACTCGTAAAGTTGAGTCAAATGCCTTTAATCCTGGCTAGTGGCTGCATGAGGAACTTGCCCAAATCATGCAAGCTCCAGGCTTACAATTCTTAGCGTTTTGTGCATAAAAACCATATCTTGGTGACACATTTCTGATAGCAAGAAGCAGAGGTACGGCGCGGGGGGGGGGGGAGCGGGAAGCAGGGTTAGTCCCCATAGGAACATTTGCACTTCGCAGCCACTGCCTGGATGTGTCGACCTAGCCTTTCCTCCCACTTTGGCAGGTGGTCCTTGTTCTTGTCTTGCGCGGTGCTGATGCCTATGTGCCAGATTTCAGGCCTGGGTGGTGCTTCCATCATGGCATCTGTTGCACTAAGGTCTGGGGGCCTGGTTACATAGCAAGCGCTTTACCAGCTGAGTCTTATCTCCAGTTCTCCCACCCCAGTGTGTGGGTTCCTGCCACTGTGCCTTTAAGTCGGAAATCTGATGACAATCTACATTATATTATGCTAAATCCTAGTTGTTTCTCCTGTGTTAAATTGTGCTTTCATGAGCTTTGTAGCTCTCCGAGTGTTGAAGTAAAGACTATGACAGCATTCCTATTATCCTTGTGACCTTTCAATATTTATAAGATGCTCTTCAATATTTATGAGAAGCCAATAGAAAGAAGACCACAGCTCATTCCAAAGTAGTTCCAGACAGAATTTCTGCCATTCAAGTTGATGAGATCAAATGTCAATTTTACAGACTCACTCAAAGACCTCTAATAGAGATAGAAACATCCACATTCCCTTCAGTGCTGTGGGCTTTGTCTATTGTCTGTGTTAATGGGCAAATATGTCACCATCTTGACTGCTCGCTACCCACCCTCAGAAATCTCTTCTGTTTTGCCCAAGAGGTATTAGGGACTGCACTAATATAGTTCAGAATTAGAGTTCAACAAGAGACATTTGTGCAAGCTCTGGACAGCGAAAGAAGAGATTTTAGCTTCCCAAAGAGGTAGTAGCCAGATATGTGGGTAGACACACTTCCAGAAGCTTCTATCCAACGGGGGCGGGAACTTGATGGGAATTCCTCAGAGACACTTTAGATCAGTGGTTCTCAAGCTGTGGGTTGTGACCCCTTCAACAAACCTCTATCTCCAAAAATATTTGTATCACTATTCATAACAATAGCAAAGTAACAGTCATGAAGTAGCAACAAAAATAATTTTATGGTTAGGGATCACCATTACATGGACTGAACGGTCACAGCATTGGGAAGGTTAAGAGCCTCTGTTACAGATGAATGCACAGAACCACCTACCTCAAAACTGTGAGCTGGAATCTCTGTGCCACTGCTCTCCTATACTCTCTCAGCATGCGTGTGTTTACGTGCATATGTATGGGTACACATGTAGGTGCAGGTTCACATATGTGCACATGTGTGGAGGACTGACATCAAGTGTTCTCCTCAATCACGTTCCACCTTAGGGCCTGTCTTCCCCTGAACCTAGAGCAGGTACTGTTGGCTACCCTAGCTTTTCATGTTGATGTGGAGGTGCCCTGCCTCTTCCTCTCTCACACTGGGATTCCAGGGCTGGATGCCACACCTACCTGGCTGTCTACATGGATTTTGGGGATCCAGACTCCTGCTCTCACATCCATGAACAGTGGGCACTTTACCCCTGATCTAACTCCACAACTGATATTGTTTAAAAGGAATACGTCTGGGCTGTGGAGATGGCTCAGAGGTTAAGAGCACTGTGTGCTCTTCTGGAGGACCTGAGTTCAATTCTCAGCAACCACACGGTGGCTCACAAACATCTATAATGGGATGCCCTCTTCTTGCCTGCAGGATACATGCAGGCAGAATGCTGTATACATAATAAATAAATAAATAAATATAATTTTTTTTTTAGAAAAAAGAATACTGCTAACCTTTCATCCAATCCACACAAATGTAAGTTTTAAAAGAGAAAAAGAGGAAGAGAAGTAGTGTGTGTAGATAAACATATATTCACATATTCCCGATGATGTAAAATGCTTACTCAGGTTTTAGGAGCAGTGGAATGTCTGGTAGTGTACAAAATGTGATGCTAAGGGAGGACCAAAAAAATGCACTGAGGTGAGACACTTCATTAACTTACTAATAATGCAGAGGCATGCTGGTGAAATCGTGATAAGAACATGGGACGAGGAGGCAGTCAGCCTCATGCAATGCCAACATGGTACTACAGGTCCAAGGCTCGGGTCCTGCAGACATTTCAAGGGTCCCATCACTGCTTTGGTTCTGAATAAGGAAACAGACTAGCGAAACAAACACACGGAAAAGACCTCATGATAAAAACCAGTGAACATTTGATTAAAGTCTGGCTTTGTTTGGTCTTCCTTCCTTCCTGGTCCTAACGTTGTCCCTCCTCATTTTGAGACAGGACCTCACGTAGCTCAGGCTGGTCTCAGGAACAACAGTCTTAAATCTCTAACTCACCTGCCTCTCCCTCCTGAGGACCGCGGTTATGGGCATGCACCACCATGGCCAGTTGCATGTGTAGATCTTATAAGGCCTCCGTGCATGCTAGGAAGAAGGAACTCTATTAGCTGAGATGCAACTTCAGTCTTCTTTCTTGCTTTCAACAGGATGTTACTATGGCGCCCAGTGACCCTGAATTCCTGATCCTCCTGCATCAGCCAATGAAGTTATTTGTTTTAAGTCAAACATAAGCAACACACTATTTGGACAGTTACTTTATGTATTTGATCAGTGATGGATTTTTACAGGACAACCCCTACACTTAAGGCTCAGGGAACATCAGAGAAGAAGAGGCAGAGAGACTGTAAAAGCCAGGGACTAAAGAGATGCCTCAGTGATTAATATCACTTACTCTTACAGAGAATCTAGGATTGGGTCACAGCAAACATGATGGCTCACAATCATCTGTAACTTCAGTTCCAGGGAGTCTGATGCCTTATCCTGGTCTCCATAGATGCTACATGCATGTGGTACACGTACACAGATGCAGTCAAAATACTTATACCCATAAAATAAATAAATCTAAAAGCAATTTAAAAATAAGATTGTAAGAACCAGATGACCAGCACATCTGCTATCAGAAGGCGTCTTTTATAAATGACAGGAAGCTGTACTCATGATATCTCAATAACACAGTCATCTGAATAATGACATCAGCTGATATCCCAAAATAGACTGGGAAAAATCTCCCCTAGACCAAGAGTCAAAGGTAAGTAAAGACTGTTAAGAGAAGGAGAACCAGCCTTCTCTGGGGAGGGGGTGATGCCCCTGATAAATTATCCAACCCCAATTTTCAGCCCTAAATATGTACATATATGAGAAACACTCACTGAACTCAAAGATTTTTTTTTTTAAGTATGTAACAATAATAGTTAAAGTTGGAGGAGAAGGAAGAGAGGAAGGAGTTGGAACGATGAGATGAAAGAGACAAAGAAAAGTTAGAGGAGGAAAGAGGGTACAATAGGAATTTTTAAAAACTACTATGTGGACTTAATGATCAGGTTCGATAAGTCTTTGTCATGCATATGTTTATTTATTATCAGTGTGCAATTTAACATATTTGCTACAATGTAATAAAAATAACAGTTTTTTGATTAATAATACTTATGCAGCAGTCTCAAACAGGTCCAACAGTAATAATGACAGAAGAGTCCCAGGCAACCCGAATCTCAGTCACTCGTTAGTGAGTGGCGCCCACTCCTGTCGCGCTCCTGTTGTTAGTGAGTGGCGCTTACTCCTGTCGCACTCCTGTCGTTAGTGAGTGGCGCTTACTCCTGTCGCCCACTCCTGTCGCACTCTGAATGACTCTGGCTCTTCTCTCTGTAGGCTGTGGTATTCATACACTCGATACAGAAGAGGAAAGACTATCCAGTTAAAAGTCTCTAAATCCCTACTGCAGGGATTTGAAGGGAAAAAGAACCCAAACCATAAATACAAGGACTACATGACCTCATTTGCCTGAATTAAATTAGTTTTACTATTTATTTTTATTTTATGTGGTTTTCCTGCATGTATGACTGTGTATTGCACACATGTAGTACCAGAGAAGGGCAGAAGAGGGGTCAGATCTCCTTCTGGAGCTGGAATTACAGAGGGTTGTGAACTCCCAGGTGCATGCTTAGAATTAGGTGTGCACACACATACTCAAATATATGTACACACACACACACACACATATACACACACACACCCTAAGACTTAAATCTGAGCTGCTTTCAAATGTACAACAGTGAGTACATATGGCAATGGTTTCATAGAGTATGTTAATCACAAAAATCATTTAATCTCAGAGTTTTCCTCACTGCCATCAAATTCTGATTATATTTACATAGAAATTGGCTCATTATCATGCAGCTGATAAACACTGCTAACAGGAGAGCCTGCAGACAAATATTTTGCCAGAGAGAATCTCCAATTTCAATTGCTCCCAGGAAATCAGCATTTTAAAGACTGCCACAGAGAGGGGTGACATTCCTGTGACATCAAATCTTCTTTCGTTATAGAAATAAAAAAAATGATAAAGTTCATAAGAGTAGCTATCACTTTTTTCTTTGAGGCAAGGTCTGTGTGGTCTTAGCTGGTCTAGAATTTACTGTGGGGATCAGGGTGGCCTTGAACTCACAGAGCTCTACCTGCTTCTGTTTCCTGAGTGCTGAGGCTGACGGTGTGAATCATCGCGCTTAGCATTTTACGATACTTTAAAAAACGTAAACGTGTATAAATGTCTGGTGAAAGATGCTACAACAGTAAAGAGTTCAAGTGGCTGAGATCTTAAAACTGCAGGGTGTCAAGCTGTAAAAACGTCTTAAGCAAATTAAGAATAATAAAACCAACCTGGCTTGGTTTGTTTACGCATCATCCTTTTGATGAGTGCACAGGTGAAATTACTCTCTAATTGCACATATGCATAAATACATGCACATATTTAATGTAAATAGAATTTCACTTTCCAATCACGACGTTAAGCAAAAGGTATAAACTGTGAGCTTAAACTGCTGGAGGCTGAACCAAGGCCTTCACACATGCTAGGGAAGTGCTCCAACATACATAGAGTCACGTTTCCAGACCCCGATTAGACATTCCAAACACCGTATTTCCAGTCTCGTTTTTATTACTTTATGAATTCGACTTTTAAATAGACCTCTTCTTCACTGACGTTGCAGATAACACTACAGAGCACAAATACCTCCAACTGAAGCTTCTCCTTTTTGACTTACTGTTGAAAGTAGCCTTGAGTCAATCACAGGTCAGCATTTGATACATGAATGATTCCTAACCCTTCACTGTATACCAGTACCTGGGTGGAGCCTGAAGGGGCTCTCCCTCTGTGTTCTATATACCAGTACTTGGGGCCTGATTGGATGGGAGTGAGGGTTCCTTGCCATGGTGCATGTTTGGTTCCTTGGTAAAGAGGTGTACTCTAATATGTCAAGTTACCTTAGCTCTGCACTGATCTAAACTGGGGCTAATTCTACATCTCTGCTTTGTTCGAGAGAGCACTTTGAGTTGATGTAAGCTAATTTGAATAATACAAAATTTAAATATTATTTGTCTTAGATACTTTTCTATTGCTAGGATAAAATATCATGACCAAGGCAGCTCACAAGAGTTTAATTTGAGGAGTACGGTTTCAGAGAGTTAGAATTCATGATAGTGCAAAGCCACGGTAGCCGGAACAGCTGAGAGCTCACATCTTGATCAGGAAGGAGGAAGCAGAGAGAGTGGGGATTGGAATGGCTTGAGCCCTTTGAAACCTTCAAGCCTGTCTCCAGTGCCATGTCTCCTCCCACAAGGCACACACCTCCCCATCTTTCCCAAGCCACCATGCTGTTTGATTTTCAGCCTCAAATAAGACCAATACAGGGATTATTGCTTCTTCCAATCTACCTTTCAATTTCACTCAGCTTCATTTTGAAGTTAATAGTGGTGAAATTGGCAAATAGTGTGCTAATTGTAAATAGTTTAACTCATAACTATATACAGATGTGTTTCGCAAGCTCTAACTTCAGTTACACCAAAACTGCACCAACAGGAGTTTCAAGACAAGGTGCCAACAATGAAGGAACAGCTGCGTGGCAGCAAGAACACTTTGTAATACAGTGTGCTACTTACTGTTCAGCTCACTGCCCACTCTGCGGCTGCCAGCCACCAGTTCAAAGACTCTGAAACCGAATGAATACAGGCTTTAGCCGTTGAGAATGTGGGGTTTATCGTTATTTGATGCTGGGAAAATGTAACCCATGTTTGTTTATTTCATACCAAGGCAATCCTTTAGCTGACATCATCAACAGTGACGATGTACACTTGTAGGACACAGATTACATCTCAGACAGTTCTAGTCTCAAGCTGCTTGACAATGTAGTTAGCGAGAAATATTCTATTTGGGCTTATACATACTACAGCTAGGAATTACTTTCCTGGGTCTATTTAATTCTATACAGCTGGAACACAGGTCAGGTACACTGGACACATACATAAATGGAGAAAGACCAAATAGGAGCCTTCACAGACTTGGTTGGGCAAAACCTATTATGAAATCTTACAGAAATACAGCATTGTATCTGTAGATGTATTTGATGCTGGCACAATTCATACTAGAACTCACTCAATTAAAATTGTTGGGTTGTATCTAGAAGAAAACTGCACATATAGACCATTTCTCTGAAATGACTAATTATATCATATATTATGTTAAAGCCAAGTAAAGATACTTTGATTATTTGTAGTATTTAATTGTTTTATGTATGAAACCAGAATTTAGTATTCATTTTATTTAAATTTAATTAAAATAATTAAGACAACATAATTTTATCTGCTTTTTTTTTCTTTTATTTTCTTGGATATTTTCTTTACATTTCAAATGTTATCCCCTTTCCTGGTTTCCCCTGCTCCCAGGAAACTCCTACCCCATCCTCCCTCCCCCTGCTTCTATGAGGGTGTTCCTCCACCCACCCACCCACTCTCACCTCCCCACCCTCAATTCCCCTACACTGGGGCATCTATCCAGCCTTCATAGGACCAAGGACCTCTCCTCCCATTGATGCCTGACAAGGCTGACCTCTGCTACATATGCAGCTGGAGCCTTGTGTACTCCTTTGTTGATGGCTTAGTCCCTGGGAGCTCTGGGGCAGGGGGGTCTGGTTCGTTGATATTGTTGTTCTTCCTATGGGGTTGCAAACCACTTCAACTCCTTCAGTCCTTTCTCTAATTCCTCTACTGGGGACCCTGGGTTCAGTTCCATGGTTGGCTGCCAGCATCCACCTCTGTATTTGTAAGGCTCTGGCAGGGCCTCTCAGGAGAAATTTAACAAAATAATAAAGTTTTAAAAATGATGGAGCTTGAGCAACTACTATACATTATACACTTGTGTTTTTGTTTTTATTTGAGAACAGTCTCAACCATAAAAAGTTTTAATTACAGTGCAAATAACTTTTCATTTTTTATTCTTAAGAATTTCGTGCATATATACAATAATACTATCCCATTTACCACCTATCCTTCATTTCCTCCATATTCTCTTCATCGGGTCCCCTCCCAATTACTTGTCTTTTTTTTTTTTTTAACTAAATCCAGTTAGTGGTGTTCATATTTGCATGCATGTGGGCCCTTCCACTGGAGCATGGGAATCCCACCACTGGCTGCATCTTCAAAGAAGAATGATTCTCCATCCGTCAGCGACTACCAGCTGGCAGTAGCTCCTGTCTAAGGAGTGGGACTTGGAGATCATCTACTCCATCCCTGCAGGATCTTGGATGGCTTGTTCCTGTATGGGTCTCATGGAGGTAACTATAGTTACTGAGAGTTCAGGAGCTCGCCAGCCATGCCATGTCCAGAAGGCAGCCCGTCACGCCCTCCTCCCCATCCCACCCCACCCCACCCCCCAGCTCGAACTCTCTTCAGTCTCTTCTTCCCGGAGCGCAGGGGAGGAGGGGTGGTGCTAATAATGTACATATCCTACTTAGAACAGAACACTCAGTCTCTCATTCTCAGCATGCTGAACAGCTATGAGTCTCTGCATTGATTGCTACCCACTGCAAAAGGGAGCGTCTCTCATGAAGGCTGGAAGCAGACCAGGTCAAGGGGTACCAGTGTGATTATTTAGAAGGCACTTTGACAGCATGATCATTTATCAAAATAGAAATTGCAGGTTCTATTCAAGAGCTTATAACTTCCCCAGTGATGATGGGCTTTTGCCAGGATTATAGTATCAGGCATAAAACTCCCTCCTTTGATCAGGCCTCAAATCCAGTCAGAAAACAATTACCCCATAACAGTTGTCCCATTATTCCACTAATTGGCATATTTACTTGGCAAATTAGTATTGCAGCATGCAAGGTCCAGAACTGGTTACAACCACAGATGTGGTTCCCCTCCCCCCCCCCCACACACACCCCAGCAGCCTACATAACACCTCTGGTACTATAAAAGTTGGTCAGCTAAGAAGTTTCCTGGTCAGTTTGAGATTAGTTTCTCTATATTCTGCAGCAAAAGTGTGTGGTATATTCAACAATAGGATCTCACTATGTAGTGATAGAGGGTAACCAAGGATAATGGAAGTAGCCTGCATTGTTTCAGAGACTCCTGGGGACTCCCCAGCCAATAGCTCATGGAAAGGGATTGCACTCACACAGTTCACAGACTGTAACATTGTCCATTCATGGAGTGGAATTATGTTTGAACTCTCTTTTTTAAAATTGTTTTATTTTGCAACTAGCTTACTATTCTGCGGGAAAGGGAAGAACTGGAAGGCTATCTAATTTATTTTAAAGAAAAACAACAATGATAGAAATAGGCAGGAAGTCTTCATGATACCCTGCTCAATAACAAAGTAATGTCTTCAAATAATGGAAATGTAAAGTTTCCAAGTGCTCAGTACTCCCACACACGGCCACCTGGTGGCACTCTTTCCCTTGAACATGATGGGCTGTTCCGCCCTTTTTTTTTTTTTTTTTTCATTGAGATCTTTATATGATATCACAACATATAATATTTCACATATCATCTTTGGTTGAGTTATGACTGATTATCAGTCTCCGACAAATGGCCATTTAGGTTATTTCTTATTCTTCCTTTTTACAAAGAATGTTACTGCATACATCCTTGCAGAAAGAACACTGAGTAACTATTTTGCATCTTCAACTTAATAAAATAGATTATAAAACAAGAATTTGAAATACAGGTTTGGGGCTGGAGTGATGGCTCAGCAGTTAAGAGCACTGACTTCTCTTCTGAAGGTCCCGAGTTCAAATCCCAGCAACCACATGGTGGCTCACAACCACCAGTAATGAGATCTGATACCCTCTTCTGGTGTGTCTGAAGACAGCTACAATGAACTTACATATAATAATAAATAAATCTTTGGCTGGAGCGAGCGGAGGTCCTGAATTCAATTCTCAGCAACCACATGATGGTTCACAACCATCTGTACAGCTACAGTACTCATATACATAAAATAAATGAATAATTCTTTTTTAAAAAGAAATACAGGTTTGCTTAAAATGTATTATATCTTAGCTGTAAATTTGCTTTGTATTTGTATGAGTAAGATATTATTATTAATTATTATTATTATTAGACTATTTCCTCCAAATATCTGGTTATATATAAATTCCTCCTGATCTCAGATGAGGAACTTCAAGGGAAAAGCTTAAGAGATCTGTTACCAAAACCAGTACTTGGGAGCAGGAGAGGTAGCTCAGCAGGAGAAACAGTCCCGATCCTCCGAACCCACATAAAAGCCAGCAGGATGTGGTAACCTGTTTATTATTCCAGGTCATGAGAGCCAGAGAGAGGAAGTCCCCAGAGCCAGCTATCCAGTCAGGCTAGCCAAACAGTGACCATGGCTACAAGTAAGAGACTCTGCCCCAACGACTGAGGAAGAAAGGGATTGAGAAAAATTTCCTACCTCATCAGAGGCCTAAACGTAGATGCATGAGCACAAAGGCACTCACGCATGCGCACATGCACCCAAGAGCATCCGCGCTCACACATGCGCTCAATGTGCACCTGTGCATGCTGGTAAGTGCATGTACACATACATGAGAATATATATATATATATCTCACACACACATATTGCATGTATGTGTTTGCACACATACAAAACAACATTTTTTTTTAACTTGGACTCATAGGTATAGACGGGGTCCACGCCAGTGTGAATATCATAGAACTGTAATTCTATCCTAGGAGTGGGAGGAGCCAATTAATGGTCATCTTATGTCATTTCCATTCCTACTTGTGACTGTATTTTTGTTCACAGAGGTATTTAAATTTCACCATGAGCACTTTACTCAGTGGCATGAGTGGAGCTGTGAGGCTGAAATCCAGCCAAACTCTCTGCTCCTGTTCTATTTGTCTTCTAGCACTAAATCAATGACTGTGTTTTCAACACTTAATTATCTTTATCATTCCCAAATCCATTACATTTAATGAAAGACAAGATCAATAAAGAAGACGATCAATAAAGATAAAACTGAAAATAAGACCTTAAAAATTAAGTCATCCAGGGAAGAGAAAGAAAATAAAAGAAAACAAGGTAAAAGCAGTTCAAAAGGGCAAATTGCCTTGTAGGAATTGAGAGAAAGGAGTTACCAGGGTTCAGAGACTACAGGAGGTCAATTGGTAGATATTGGAGGTATATAACAGTCCCGTATAAGACTCAGAATAAGAAAACTGTGGAAATAACAGAAACAAGGAAAGAGCAGTTGCTGGCTTATTTTTTTCTACCTTAAATATTTCATTAAAATGCCAAGTTATTTGACATCTGATCTTCTTAAATCATGGAACTGAGCAGTGATATGTGGGTTGTATTAATTAACCACTATCTTAAACTATTATTCATCATGGGGTTGTCTCAACTAAATGCAGAGTGAAAGCTAGTGTGGTGATGAAACATGAGGCACAGCCATCTCAAGAAAAATCCTTAAACAATCAAATGAAAAAGGTAGATCAGCATGGTCTTCAACTTATGGGGGAGGGGAGGAAGCTGTCTTTAAAGCAGATTTGGGATACATGGGACCCTTCCTATACCAGGCCACTAAAAGAATATCCAGAGAGTTTTTTAAGTACATCTTTCCCTCTGGCGATTCTTAAGGTGCTAAGAGCTTCAGGGATCTTATTCTCTCAGGTAGTGTCCTTCCAGTCTACCCACACACTTACTGACCTCGCACTGAACTAACCCATTCTAGTGTGCCCTCTCTTTCCCGCTGGGGCCTCTGCTGACACTAAGAGTAAATATAGAGCTGGGGATGTGACTTTTTTTGGTAGAGTGCTTGCTTAACGTGCATAAAGCCCTGGGTCTAATACCTAGCGCTCATGTGTAGTGATGTATGCCTTTAATATCAAGAGGCAGGGGCAGGAGTTCAAGTTCATCTTCAGCTACATAGCAAGTTTGAGGCTATCCTGGGCTACACAAGACCCTATCTTAAAAACAAAACAGTTAAGAAAATAAACAGTAAACACATAGTGCTCCTTTGGTGATCAAGGCTATAAAAGGAAGCATGGTACTATACATAAGTGGGAGAGATAAAATGAAGACGTCCTGGGATACACTGTGTATCGTCACCACTTTCTGCAGCCATGGATTCTAGAATAAATATTCTCAAACACCCAGAGGATACTAGTAGCAATGCACATATTGGATTTGTATATCAATATGCCCAGAATTTGGCATATTTCTCAGTTAATCTGCACAGCCTAGGAGGATCCTGGGGCCCAAGCACACTGAGAAGCTCAGCCAATGCTTAAGAGCCTGTATCTATTAGAGATAGAACAGAGCTGGACTTTCTGATGGATTCAGAACTCCATAGCTAAATGGCTAACAGGGATGCTCTCCCAACTTGAATGTTTGGCTCAGGACCCAGTTTCCTTAAAGAAAAGCCTGGATTCTCACTCTCTCTGAACTGTTTAAGGTTTGATCTTATCTTTCTCTTGGATCCCACTGAGTTTTAGACTCCTGTGTAGAAATTCTGCCACATGGCTTTCTTAATACCCACAAGAATCAATTCATAATTATTGATTGCAGGACTTTTGTTTGCTTGTAATCCAGAAGAAAAGATAAATTATTCATTTTTTTTCCAAGACAGGGTTTATCTGTGTAGTCCTGGTTGTCCTGGAACTCACTCTGTAGACCAGGCTGGCCTCGAACTCAGAAATCCTACTGCCTCTGCCTCCCGAGTGCTGGGATTAAAGGCGTGCGCCACCACGCCCAGCCTTAAATTATTCATTTTTGTTCATTAGTGCTTGGATGAAGTCTGTAAGTATAAGGTATTCTACCAATATTGGGTAAATAAATAAAACAAGAGAGGAATTAAAACATGAAATCTTGATCCAGTAATTATCTAACTACAATGTTTGAATATGCTTGGAATGAGAAAAAATATACTTTATTTGGTAGGATACTTTCAAATTATAGTTCTAAATATGATAGATAATAGAACATCATATGCACTTGATTCTGAGAATGAAGTATTTGCTAATATCTTCGAGAATAACAATACTTATGACAATATTATGTTTAGAAAGTATGTCGTGGGCTGGAGCGATGGCTCAGAGGTTAAGAGCACTGACTGCTCTTCCAGAGGTCCTGAGTTCAATTCTCAGCAACCACACAGTGACTCAAAACCATCTGTAATGGGACATAACTAATGTCTTTAAAAAAAAAAAAAGTATGTCGTGTCATATGGTTTTCCATGAGACAGAAGCTAAGTTTGCCAAAATTAAACCAGAAGACAGTTAGTAGCAGTGATGGTTTATTTTTGTTCATAAACAAGGAAGAGAACAAGGAATCAAGAGAGATCTGTGAGAAAAGAAAAGACTAAAAGAAATATTTTCATTTAAGATCAAAGGTGACATCCCAAATACACTAAGGTTCTAGAAATTCTTTATCATCATCATTATCATCATTATATTATTGGCACATATTGCACACACTAATGGGTTTCATGAGAACATTTTTTTGTATATATAGAGGACACTTTATCCATATTCCCTAACCCCTCCTTTCTCTCTCCTGCTCTCCCCTAGAAGCCCCTTTAGTTCCCTTAGACAATTGCACTTCTCTTTTCATGTTGAATATAGAGAACTGATATCCCATAAGATCCAGCTAGACCACTGCAGGGTATTTCCCTAAAAGAGTCTAAGAAATGCCTGCACACCAATGTCTACTGCAGTGCTAGTCATGGCAGTTAAGTTATAAAGTCTCCAGAAGAGTCCATCTTCAGGGACACAGACAAGGAAAATGTAGTATATAGCCACACAAATTTTTTTTTTTAGCCACACAAATTTTATTCAACCACAAAAATGAACAAATGTATGTCATCTACAGAAAAGCAGATGCAACTGGAAATTGTCAGTCAGATCTATCAGAAATTCTTAGAACAGACAGTAATGTTAATGGTGACTGAGAGTCATGAAAGTCAGAAGAAAGGACAGTAAGAGTCTGAAGTCATAATTGTTCAATATGCTAGTTACAATACTGTATATTGTATTATATAGTATAATATTGTATACTATATAACACTATAATGCTACAGTATAATAGTGTAGTATTAAAAGTGAAAGAACAACATTGAAATGTCTTTGTGTCAGTAATATGAAGTGTACCAAACTCTCACTTGAGAGAAATAGAATCCAGTGACTTCTTTCTGAGAAGTGGAGTAAAATCTATTTATTCTCCTTGACATATGTAAGTCAAAATTCTTGTTTCTCTCTGTGTACATTTACACAAAATACTATAACCCCCAAAAGTCGATTCAAGTAAAATTGACACTAAAATGATTATTGCAAATATAATGTTAAAAAACCAGCACTCTTTACTTCCCTGTTGATGAACATGAAATAGGAGCCATCGATTTTCTTAAAAAGAGAGTCGACAGTTTCAGAAGCTTATGGATAATGAACCAGTAGGTAGAAAACTACAATGCTTTTAAAGTGTGACCTGTTTATGAGGAAACTTCGCAGTGATCACTAGGAGACCTACTTTGTTCGTAATTAAGCAATTGAGTCCAGGAAGATCACTTTAATCTTGCAAATATTTCTTTAATCAGTTCATTTTAAGACTTTTCTTCTTAGGAGTAACCTTGTGCCAAACAGGCCTATTTTCAGTGAGACACTAAATCCCCAAGCTTATTACCATAAAATGAATAAGCTTGGAATATATGAAAGAAGATGTGAACGTGCTTTATACAAAGAGTTCGGAAGCCTTTGTATCAGAAGCTCGGCTTCTGACTCTAAGGCACTGGACGATGTGAACTGACTTTAAAATACATCTATTGAGGCAGTGAGTAACCTTCTGCTGGTGCTGACTTCATTCCAAGACGAAACCCAGGACTTGCTTCTTTTGGGAACATGAAAATGAAAATAAGATCCCACAATGTTCTCAAGGTTGTAGCTTGAGAAGGCATTCTATTGCAAAGTTTCAGTAGGCATTCACTTAATGTTCAAAATGTCTTTGGCAATCTTTAGAAAAGGAGACTTTTACACCTATTTTATCAAGCCAGCTTTTAAAAACGACAATGCTTTTAAATGGCAGTCATATATCTAATACAGTTACTAAAACCATCAAACTTCTACAGCCAGTGTTTCACTAAGCAAGAAGTTAAATAAGTTTTGATGATAGTTTACATTTTAGATCATAATTTTGTTATGGTGTCTGCTTAAATCCAACATAACTCAAACACCAGGTCACTGCAGATGACAATCCTCTTGATGGATCAGGACTGCAGAACAGACTCAGGAGGTGAACAATGAACCTGAATATCACAGAATCTTTAAGCTCGGAAATCATAAACATCAGCGCCAAGTTACTGTTACTTTTTTCCACCAATCAGGAAGGGAGTTGGTTTCTGAGCCAGAGAACATGAACTTAGTATAATCTGGCCAGCAAGATGGAGAGGTTATCTCCATCTTGGCTCGACTCAGATAACTGTCTCCTTACAACAGAAGCTGTGTAGCTATTAGGAAGGTCCCAGCTCCCCTGGAGCCTGGGACCTCGAACTTGGTTTCCCCCTATGATGACATGGCAAGGACAAGTTTTGTTGTTGTTGTTGTTGTTGTTGTTTGTTTTGCTTTTTTTCTGGTTCCCAACATTTCACCAGTCTGCTCACTTAATTCCTGCATCCTTGTTGTTCAGGATTTAGATAATCACTAGGACACACCAGCACAGTCAAAGAAGCTGGTTCAGCCTCGTCTCTCACTGAGTCTCTGGTCTAGTGGCGAACACAGAGAGGAAATGGTATTTACACAGAAGCACCGTTCTCATCTGAAAGATGGAGAGTAAAAAGGCGTCAAGCTTTGGAACCAGGGAGACCCGAAGTCAGACCCTATCTAGATGTCAGCCAGCTGATCCTAACCCCTCTCCCACTACCCACACGCCAACAAGAAGGACCTGCAGTGTCTCTGTGGAGAGAACTCATCTGAGGATTAGTGGGGTTGAAGTTTGGAAAAGGCTTGGCAGGAAGCATTTAAATTGACCATGCAAAACAAACTACAGGAAGTATTCAAATTGACCACACAAAACCAACTAACAAAATTTGGCTGTGAGAAACTTTTCCTCTATTGAGTTTAAAACATATTCAATAGTAAAATTACTTGAAAGCAAAAGCTAAAATAGTTTTCTTAGTTAATGAAAAAGTTATCTTATTGAGAGTACGTGTATATTGGATTTTGTTATCAAGTTCCCGGTCTATTCTCACTGTTCATCCAATTTTCATAGGAGGGAAAGCATTTAAAAATGTTTTCATTGCCTTGGGGACAACTAGCTGTTACAGTCAAGCAACAAAGCCCACAGAAAGAAAAGCTCAAAACGCACACATTGAGCTACTTTCCTCTTAGGTATGAGAAAAACAAGTTTATGGAATTAAAATTATTTAGGTAAAAGCAATCAATATAAATTTGAACAAGGGTAATGCAGTTAAGGCGGGCATCGATAATTTATAAGAACAAATCTTTGCTTATTAGGGTTGTGGGATAAAACAAAAGTTTTAATCTTCATTAGAGTGCTTTACACATATTGAATTTTCCTTAAGGTTTAACTGCACTATAAATATATTTAATAGATGGTTTAATTTACAGGCGATACTATAGACAATGACAACCATACTCCTTACATAGCTACGGCTTCTGATGGCGCTCATTTAAACTCTACAGACTTGACTCTGAGCAGTTTGAATGACTGCAGTTCACCTTGGAAGAAGGTTTCAGGATGTTGCTTATAGTCTCAAATACCATTGAGGAAGAGACTCTGCCTATGGTCTCTTGTGATATTGAGAAAGAAAAGTATACATGTGTGGTAGCACATAGCTGTAGCCTCCTCGTCGTCGTCGTCGTCATCATCATCATCAGCAGCAGCAGCAGCAACAACAGCAACAACAACAACACGAGAAGGAAGAACAGAAGAGAAGAGAGGAAGAGAGGGAAGGAAGCAGGGAGGGAGGAAATAGAATAAAGGGCATATCTTAAAATGAAACAAACAAATGCTTAATGAGGGAACTTGAGAGGTTTAAGGTATCATTTCAAGTCTTTATCAGAATCTGCAGACCTGATGTGGGTGTGGCCCTGAGGGCATGGCCTGTGTATGGAAGGGGGAGTACCAGGAAGGGGAATGTCTGTACATGTGCATTTAAGCTTGTTTCCTTACTTTATCTGGTTATTGGAAACAAATGAACTACTTGAGAAGTTGTGCTGCAGAATGGGCAGGACTCTAGCTCCACAGGATTTGAATCTGTACTTTAGGGTTCATGCAAGTGTTCCAAAATTCAAGGAGAACTTGACAATTTTTTTTTATTTTTTATCCTTAAAACACCCTTTGAAACAACCATTAAGGGCACAAATCACTCGACAACCAAATGCATCATGCACTGAGTTTGGAGATGTTGGAAAGTTTTATCACAGATCTCAGTGGCTAAGTGAACTTGCTACCTACAGCTAAGTAAACCTGCTTTCCAACAGGCAGTAGACCAGAGCAGCAGTAGTGGAGCAGCGGGGATTTCAAGGGCTGAAGGCTGTGAACTGGACGGCCCAAGCAGCAGATTTTTGCCTGGGGAAATGTGGGGAGCCAATGTAGCAATATATAAGAGGCTTCAGTTCCTTCAACTGAAGAGTTCTTTCTCATTGTGAAATTAGGAAAACAAACAAAAAGTTAGTTAAGGATCCAGTCTGTGGCTGTCTTCAATGGACACCAGTTCTTCTGACCAGTGATTACTGGCTACACAGTGAAAGAAGACATTCGAATAAAAGTAGAATTCTAAGTGAGTTTTTGAAAAGTTGTGTGCAGTATCATGTTACACTGGTGTAGCCCCCAAGAACTAGGGAGGACTCAAGAAATCTTCCCCAGGAGGTCACAAACAGCTTAAATAAGGTAACTACATCCTTTTCTTTTCTTTTCTTTTCTTTTCTTTTCTTTTCTTTTCTTTTCTTTTCTTTTCTTTTCTTTTCTTTTCTTTCTTTTCTTTCTTTCTTTCTTTCTTGGTTTTTTGTTTTTGTTTTTTTTGTTGTTGTTGTTTTTGGTTTTTGAGACAGGGTTTCTCTATATAGCCCTGGAACTCACTCTGTAGACCAGGCTGGCCTCGAACTCAGAAATGCGCCTGCCTCTGCCTCCCAAGTGCTGGGATTAAAGGCGTGCGCCACCACACCTGGTCCATTTCTTTAAAACAAAGCAAAATTAAGCATGTATACCGTGATGGTTATAGAAGAAAGAGTTTACGTGGGCCATGGTTCTGGAGGGGTAAGATTCCATCATGGAAGTTCTCTCTCTCTCTCTCTCTCTCTCTCTCTCTCTCTCTGTGTGTGTGTGTGTGTGTGTGTGTCTGTGTGTGTCTGTGTCTGTGTGTGTGTTGTGAAGAAGTAGCATGCTGGAGCAGCAAGCTAAGAAGATCCCACATCTTGAATCACAAGCAAGAATCAGAGGGTAAGCTGGGAACAGTACTGAGTTTTTAAACTCTTAAAGCTCACTTCTAGTGACATACTTCCTCCACATCTCCTAAGCTTCCTCAAACAGCTCCAACTGGGAAGCAAATATTCAAATATATGAGTCTATGGAGGTATTTTCCCATGTAAAGCATACACAAACACACACACACACACACACATCATGCACATCTATACACATATGTGTGCACATACATATACATCTTAAGGTTCATTCTTTGTGCTGTAAAATACTATATTTTGCTTGTTTTGAGGTGGGAGTCTCTCTCAGTAGTCTGGGATGCCCAGGTGTCCTGGAACTCCTCCTGTGGTGGCCTCACAGAGCTAGGATTACCACTGTGCAGCACCATCCCTGTTGAGCTTTTAAGTTTTGATGCCCATGGTAATAGCATATATCCAC
Source organism: Mus pahari (assembly GCF_900095145.1). Taxonomy (NCBI): domain Eukaryota; kingdom Metazoa; phylum Chordata; class Mammalia; order Rodentia; family Muridae; genus Mus; species Mus pahari. Next base: position 112,004,782 of record NC_034591.1, read on the forward strand.
CATTTCAGTCTCCTTCAGAATAGTTCCACTGCCCCCAAAAAGCTTAATTAAGAATATTCTGGAATGCCAGCTAGCCTGCTAAAACCACAACAAAGCAAATGAAACTGCTGTCCTCTGCAGTCTTTCCTTTTAGCTACTATTTCAGCAATCTTTCTGTTCTTCCACTATTGATTGCCACAATGTAAGTGTTATATGTCTGCTGTTTCTTCCTGATTAGATTTAGGTTATATCTTTGACATGGATTTGACATTTTGTCGGGGAGTCCTTCTGACCTATTATCGACAACAGGTAGGCAGTAGCCACCAAATGTCTCCACCAGTATCTAATTTTCATGATCAGTTTTAGTCAGTAGTCGACTACAATCCTTGGTGACCATTGTTGCTTTTAGTGAGTTAGTATAGATTATGGATATGGTCATGAAACAGAGAAATGATTGTTAATGATAAAACCAGTGACTGGATCCATTGTCACATACTTTAATTAATGATGTTTACTAACCAAAAGGTAAAAAGGGGTTTTAGGGTTATTGTAAGGGAATGGCTCAGTCAGTTAACTGTGTTTTTCAAACACAAGGACTTAAGTTTGATCACTAGTGCCCAAACAAGAAGCCAGACATAATTAGGCTCACTTGTAATGCCAGCATTTGGTGAGCAGAGAAAGGAGGCATCCTGAGGCTTGCTGGGTTTAGATGACTGCCAGCCCAGGTCCCTCAGAGAGACCTTGTCTCAAATTTAAAAAAGAAGGAGGAGGAGGAGGAGGAGCTAACAAGGCCTGAGTAACAACACCCAACATTATGGGGCAGAAAGTCTTGGGCCTAAATACTTCTCTACCACTTCAGAGTTCTGAAACTATCTTCACTGCTTTCTTCCCCAAGTAGGTACAACAACACTACCTCATAGGATAGTGTGTGTGTGTGTGTGTGTGTGTGTGTGTGTGTGTGTGTGCAATTAGAGGCCAAAGTGGGCCATCGTCTGCTTCAGTTGCTCCTTCCCTCATTTTTCAAGACAGGGCCTTTCACTGAGCTAGGGACTCAGCAACTTGGCTAAAGTGACTCTTCAGGGAGCCCCGGGGCTCCTCCTGGTTTTGGAGCCAACATGCATAACCTGAGTGGGTTTTTTTTTTAAACTTTAAAAAAAAATATTTATTTACTTATTTTTATGTATGTGAGTATACTGTAGCTGTCTTCAGACACACCAGAAGAGGATCCCATTACAGATGGTTGTGAGCCACCATGTGGTTGCTGGGAATTGAACGCAGGACTTCTGGAAGAGCANTCAGGGCTCTTAACCACTGAGCCATCTCTCCAGCCCGAGTGTTTTGTTTTTTAAATTAAATCTTTAAGTGTTCTTAGAAGCTAAAAATGATTGTTATTATAAACATATCTTAATAATTTAGGCAGTAACTGTATTCACAGGAAAACCAGAGCATGGAATTTCTCCTGTTATGAAAATGAAGTATCATTTTTTTGTCTTAACTGAGTGTCCACTAGCTAGCTGAACCTGCCTTAGTTGTTCTTGAAACTGTGACAGCTGTTCGCCCTGATAAACTGTGATCGGATCATCTCAGGCTAAAGTTCTAGAACTATTCATATGTGACCTTAACTTTTTCTTCAGCATCCAAGTTTTAATACTTTCGGAAACATTTCTCATCACCACCAAACAGCATACCAACTCTCTTCAACATGGTTAGTTGGTACACATTGCTTTAGAAGACCCATAGCCTACTTTACACTAAAATAGTCCTAAAATTGAAGCGCATAGTTCAATAACCCACTATGGAAACTAAAATCAATTCCGAGAACCCCAATTCAGATAGATATAAGTAAGATCTAACTAGGCTTAATTTTTACTTCTCCACGCACCAGGGCGTCAAAATTCATTTCCCCAAAGAACAATGCCAAACTCCAAAAGAAGAGAAAAACAACCAGGACAAGAAACCTTCCCACTAAACAAGCCACCGCCATGGTCAAACATCCCGAGATCCCCATCCAAGCGGTGTGGCGCTAGGTGGCAGCAAAGAGCCGGAGACGCGCAAGGCTCACTCCAGCAGCCGCGTGCGCCTCTTCTAGTTCCTTCCCACCTCAGTCAGCCCTCCTCTGGCCTCATAGAGAAACCCGCAGGCTGAGCCAAGTTCCAACAACGTGCTCTTTAAGGGAAACATTGCTATGAGATAAACACAGCTCGTTCTGCGTCTCAGTTGCAGTTTATTTGTCGAGATTAAGCCCACATTCCTGGCTCCTTTGCTGTACAACGCTGTTCAGTCTTGCAGGCCAGTTCAAAACCCTGCCCTCACCCCACCACCCTGCCACCCTGCCACCTCTTCTAAGACAAACTCCATGCGGTTCGGGGGTGGTTGGGTGGGAGTTAGGGGTCATCCAGGGGTCGAGTTACTTATAAATGCTGCCTCCCCAAGATGCACTGCTCCGGAATAGGACCTCCGTTCAGGGGACAGCAGGTACTGCTGGACCAGGAGGCTTGAATGAGGTCCACGTGGGGAGGCTCACACAGCTCTGCTGGGATCCTTAAGCCTTCCAGGTGCTCAAACCTACTTTTTTTGAAACAGGTATTTGAGTGGTTTCAGTGCGATGCAAATCTTCCAAACCTCATTCTTATTTTCAAACGTGCACTAGACCTTTCTTAAAGGGTTATGAGGACTAAAGAAAGTATCAGATCCGTCGATCACTGTTTTGTGTGACAGCTGGTCACTACTCCGAAAATGTAGCTGTGGTGATTACCACCCAATTAGACAGGAAATAGGAAGATATTCTAAAACAGGTCCAGTCGTCTTTGACATCATCGTTCCCTTCTCTGCATGCCTCCCGGGCTTCTGCTAGACCGGTGGATTTGCTGGTTTCACCTGGATGCAACCAGATTTCTTGCCTCTCACCGGAATCTATGACCTAACCTTCCCAGCTCCTGCTATGGAAGTAGATTCTGTGCTCTGACATCTGCCTCCATCACTTACCAGCTGGCTTTATCCTCTTGGGCTTCGTTTTACCATCTGAAAATTGAGGCTAACAAGAGGACTTTTCTCCAGAAGCCGTTTATAAGACTGAGGTAGCTTACTGTTGCAGATGAAGGAAGAAATCAGCTGATGTTAGGTGCTGGTAGGGTTGGCTCTACTATGTCCACACGTCCACTCTCCTGGCTTGTGTTGCTTAACTAGGCTTCATGCTCTAGGAAATGAATTAGACCAACTCCTGGAGTCACAGTGCCTGGTGTGTAAACCATTGCTCTTGCTGCAGTGTTAAGTGGCAAAGGCAACACACAATGTAATGATATTAATTTAATCTGTGGAGAATCGAGGATGGAGAAAATGCCCCTGTACCATTACAGTTAGAAGCACAGGGTTTTGTGCTGCAGATAGATGAAGTCAAATCTCAGCGGTATTACATATTCCTGAACTCTGCTTTCTACATTTACAAATCACAGATCCTTGCAAACCTCGAATAGCCAAGAAGGAAGATTAGCTACAGAAATCCACTTGAAGTGCTGCAGAAGCTCCAGTAAAGATTCACTACATTAGTCTTGCTGGTATTAATCCAGTTAATGTTGCCACCAAGCCTTGGTGATAGGGAGACCATTCCAAATGTAGCTCTTGACTTATGACTAAGATTTGACTGAAGCTGGGGAGACTGGCTGGTAAGAACAAAGCACAAAGCCGGGCGTGGTGGCCCACGCCTTTAATCCCAGTACTCAGGAGGCAGAGGCAGGCAGATTTCTGAGTTAGAGCCCAGCCTGGTCTACAGAGTGAGTTCCAGGATCACCAAGATTATACAGAGAAACCCTGTCTCGAAAAGCCAAAAAAAAAAAAAAAAAAAAAAAAAAAAAAAAAAAAAAAAAAAAAAAAAAAAGAAAAAGAAAGAAAAGAACAAAGCACAAGGAGAGGAGAAAGTGTGCAGGAAGGAGCCACAGGACACCTCGAGTTTGGCCTCATCAAACATTTCAGTGTGTGGTTGGGAAGATCATCCGTCTCGATTATCTGGGTCTGTAGTCTTTCTAGGTAAGATGAACTATTCACAAGAAAACTAGGGAAGGTGGGAAACAAGAACCCGATTCATTCATTTATTCATTCATTCACTCTTTTTTATTTTTTTAAACGTGCTTCAAACACAGAACTATCCAGAAGTTCATGAGAATAATGGAAAAGTGTTGGGGAAAGCCAGTGAGATGGCTCAGTGGATAAAATCATGTGGCACAATCTGCGACCTGAGTTCAATGCTTAGAGCCCACCTAGAGGTGGCAGGGGAAAACTGTAGCCACAGTGCTGTCCTCTGCCCTCCGAGTGTGCACTGATAATAATAAAGTGAAGATTTAAAAGAGACATTTGAAGAGGGAAGTAACTGTTTAGGAGAGAGTCTTAGGAAGTTGGTAATGAGAATTGAAGTATTCTTCCTTCCGCCTTGTTGTTCCCATAGTCCTTTGCTTCTATCCTTCTTCCTCCTGTATCACGTTATAGCTCTATTAAATATTAGTGTGCATCCTCATAACCCTCATAGAGACTTTGATGGCACCTTTACCATCTTATCTCCATGTTGTCTTATGCAGTGTCACCCTAGTATGTGCTGAATTAAATTGAAAAACCTATGATCCTAAGTACTGTTAATTGGCATTTGCTGTTTATTTCAGATAAAAATTGAAGTTCAGGTTTCTGTGTGACTAGTGATTATTCTTCTGGCGGTACATAAAGTCCATCCATTAAAACATTGATTGGAAGGCCTCTCTCTTCCCTTCCCATTAGCATTTGTTATTGAAGAACATTTTCTTACTGGTCCATTCAACCTGCAAGTGCTTAGTAGTACTATGAGCTGGTTCCTGAGGCAGAGTTGTGGTTCTTGGTTCTCCATTTTGCTAAAGGATCCAGTCAAATCCCTGGAAGGCAGAGTAATGGGTAGAAATTAATATTTTTCAAGTGCTTAACTACTGGATGGAGAAGGTTGTTGTAGTACTATCAAATAAATAGTGAAATCAAAAGCATTTCCCATTTTTGTTTTTACCTCCCACCCCCCTTTTTTTTTCCTAGGGTAGGTGTTCACCTTATAGCCCAGGCTATCTTCAAACTCATGGCAAAGCCTGCTTCTCCCTGGATTCACCACCACAGATGGCTGAAAGGGTGTATGCCTCTGGAAGAAACCATGATATATTAGTCAGTGAAAGAATAGAGCATGAAGGTTTGTGCGTACAGGGTGTGAGCGTTTCTACGTCTGTGTACGCCTGCACATGGAGGCCAGAGGTCAGCCTCGGCTGTCTTTCACCCGCTTCGGTTCTTGAGGCAGGCCCTTTGAAGATTTGGCTGGGCTGACTGGCAGGTGAGTCCCAGGGCTCTTCCTGACTCTGCCTCCCCAGAGCTGGATTGTAGTGTGCCATGCAATGCTTGGCTTTTTGTGTGGACACTGGGGCTTAGACCCCAGGCCTCATGTTGCACCACAAGCACTTTGTCACCTGCTTTCTGCTGGTTCCCATCCCCCTCCCAAATAGTTCTCTTTCCAATCATAGACATGACTCTAGAATTCACATATGAGAAAAAAACATGTGATGTATTTGTCAGACTCTTATTTTGCTTCAATGATTCCCAGTTACATCCACCTTCCTGCAAATGACTTAATTCCATTGTCCTTGACAGCTGAACAACATTCCATTGTGTGTATGCATGTGCAAATGTGTAGGTGTAAAGGAGGGGGAAGGGAGGGAGGAGAGAGTGAAGGAGAGACAGAAAAAGAGAGAGAGAAACAGAGACCGATTTCTTTATCTATTCATCTGTTGGAGAATATCTTGGCAGGCAACATAAATACAGCTTCAGCATAAATACAGATCACAGGAATCTCTGAGGCAAGCTGGCTTAGATTCTTCCTGGTACATACCCAGAAGTGGAAATGGTATAGCTCTGTCATATGTGTGGAGAGCTTTTGGAGCCACTTCTAGAAACTTGGCAAGGATCTGACTTTGGACTAGAACAAAGAAGTAGATTTCAGGCAAGAATTTAACTTTGGGCTAGAACAGGGAAATAGACTCAGATATCTTGGTCATCCTGATAAGCCCCTAGAAACAGTAATCAAGGGACTTTGTTTATTGCCTTGCTTGTTCCCTGACTAACCTAGAACTGACCTTATTATTTGCATGTAATTAAATGGTATAAAAGACCGGGAAAAATAAACGTGCTTCAGTCTCAGAACTGGCTGGGGTCACGCTACAGCGTTGTCTAACTGTCTTTTTCTTTTTAATCCTTGCTCCCTCCCTAGAGAACCCATTGACTGACCGAGCTGGCCAGGTCACCTATGGAAATTCTATGTCTAGTTCTGCTTATTTATTAATATCACCAATTTGTAGAAAGCACAATTTAGTCACACATTAGACAAAAAAAAAATGGGCATAAAGACAATCTTGATTGATGTCAGTCTTTTATATCATCTCTACTTAGAAAATATATTAAGGGTGAGCAAGATAGCGCAGTCAGTAAAGGCCACCAAGCCCGACAGCCTGAGTTCAACCCACAGAACTCATAACGTGGAAAGAGTTGTCTGCTGAGTTCCTACAAGAACTGTGACACACATGTATAAGCATGCATACACACAGAGAATAAACAAACATATGTAGCAAAAGTAAATATATGCATATATACAATTGTTGATCTTCAAAAATATATTCTATTTCAACTGTCTGTGAGCTCATGATCCTAACATGATAACAGCATCATTGTAGCACTCTGAATTTTTAGTGGTTTGTGTGTGTGTGTGTGTGTGTGTGTGTGTGTGTGTGTGTGTGTGTATGTATATGTGAGCAGGCTCTCCCTTTGTAACCTAGGCTGGCTTACGATTTGCAGTCCTCCTGAGTACTGCTCACCCTCGCATCTGGCCCTATTCTTTTATTAGTAGTCAAATTTTCTGTAGTTATGAGGAAGAAGTAGCCTATTCAATTCTTTTCACTGCATAAGAGGATTCCCATGTTCCAGCACTGCCTCTGTAATTAAGCATACAATCTTCATACAAAATTCCACGATGGCTGACTTAATTAAGCCCCCAGGGGTAGACTGTAGTGGGTTGGTCTGGTGCTGCTTGTATTCTAATGCTAAATACTGGTTCCTCAAGATGGGGTTGCCCAAGACAAGCAGATATTTGCATACTTAAAACCTTCTTCTCAATTTAACTGGTCAGTAAAATGGTAGTGCCTGTGACTGGGCAGTGGAGGAAGGTGGGACTGGAGGTTGTAGAGAAGGGGTTGAAGGTAGGGGTGGGGAGGAGTAAGGAAGATGGAGGAGGAGGAAGCCACCATGAACCAGAACTGCATGGCCAGGAGAAATAGAAAGTAACAAGGAGCTTTATAGCTGGGGACTAAGCCAGTCTAGCCCCAGATCCGTCCAATCTAGGCGTATAGCTTATAATTAAAATATCTGGACTGTGTGTCTTTTATACAGGGCTATTAGGATTGAAAATTATTACTACAGTAAATGAAAACACATTCCCCTCTCATTTCTTACTTTAAATCAGGCAAGGATGAACATTTGGGATTCTATAAGTTTATCCATATTTTGGACTATTTCCTTAGGATAAACCAGAGTGGAATTACTGCATCAAAGAGAATGGCATTTTTATGGCTCTTCAAGTACAGGTTGTCAAATTCCTGCCATGAGGGATAGAATTCCGTTTAATTAAATTAACTGAGGAAGTAGCAGTGCGAATTTCCTGTAGTCAGTATTGCCAAGCAACCAGCAGAGGCCAACTGGTGTGAAAAGAAAGATTTGTTCTGAGTAGGTCCACCTTTCCACCCAGTTTATAGAGAGGGACTGGGAACTCTACTGTACCCGAAAGCCATTACTTAGAGATCTACACATTAGCACTGCCAACTAAACCATAAGGCTGGATTTCTTCCTCCTTTTCTGGTCTGAGACAGTTCTCTAATGAACAAGTAAGAAAAATAAAGTTTGGGCACCTGGGGTACAGCTCTGTGCTAGCGGGGGGTACGGCTCTTGTCTATCTTGTGAGGCTCTGGACACTGAAAGAGGATGAAGAAGACCATTTGGATAAACGGTGTACACTCTACTAGGCAAACTTCTGATCAGGAGAGACTTGAGAGGATGATTTTATGAGTTTGAAACTTTCTCTAACATTAAATCATGTAGCCAAAAGCCTCTAATCAAAGAGCATTCCATGGCTGGGTTTGCCACTCAGAACATACAGCAATTGCATCGTTTTTTTTTTTTTTTTTGTTTTTTGTTTTTGTTTTTTCCTTTGCACACAAATGATCACGCTGAGGTGGAGCCATCAGGAATGTGTTTGGATAAGTTTAGGTAAACACACCTGCACATTTCAGTCAGTAGGAAAGCCCTCAGTCGGAGCTGTTCTTCACCTCAAAACCTAATTCCTGGGTTTAATCCTCAGAGCAAAGACAACTTAAGATGTCCCAGAGAAAAGCTAAATATTGATGAAGAATAAAAGGCGCCTCCTAGCATTTACATGCTTTTACAAGTGTTTAATAAACACGAGCTTTGGAAGAGCCTTGGTAATTAATATTTGTAAGCTAGTTTTCCAAGTAAGAAGACCAAAGTTGAAAGACACATTAAATAATTTTCTTCAAGTACTAGGGCAAGAAAAGGTTGAATCAGAACTAAAGTTCCTAGATCCTGAATTCTATATGCATATTACACCCATTTCCCATTAACTACTAAATTCTATATATGTATTTTTTACCTATCTCCCTTTAACTACTTACTTATTACAAGAAGTGTATATACCATGACTATTAGAGAACTGAAGCCACTCCACAAATCCCTGCACATAAGCATGACAACAAAAGGAAGGCGGTAAGGAACAAGAACTTGGATTATTACAATCATCCCAGCTGTGCATGGTTGGCGCACACATTTAGTTCAAGCATCTGGGAGCAGAGGCAGGGGCATCTCTGAGTTCCAGGCCAGTCTGGTTTACAGAGTGCGTTCCAAAATGGGCAGGGCTTCATAGTAAGACTGTCTCAAAACAAAACAAAACAAAACAAAAATGACAACAAACAAACAAACAAGGACTATTAATTAGCTCAAGGCAACAGAGAAAACAGGAAAGGGGGTTGGAATAAACAAACTCCCTAGCATCAGTGTTAGGGAAGAGCGTGCCCCAGAAGCCGGCGACCAAATCCTAAAATAGCCACGCCCTTTCTAGACACAGGGATGGCAAGAAGCCCACCCCCCAACACACCCCATGTTTTAGGTAGCCAGGAGACCTAGATTACACTCTGGGCCTTGTAATCAGGACTTGAGAAAGTTCTCTACGCTGTCATTAGATCACTGCTGAGCTTTTGGGATGCTCTTACATTTTAAAGGACTTCATAGAGTACCTGAGCCAGCCCTCAGCCTCCTTGCACAAATGGATTCTTAGCCACATGAGGAAACAGAGACCTAGACAGAACATAGCTTGTGTAAGGTCTTCTATTCAGTAAATGTGTGTGGGTGGGGGGGAGGGGTAGAAAACAGAAGCAGTCTCCCTGTGAAGTTCTTTTCCACCTCCTATTATGAAGAGCCAACATTTTCCTCTTGCTGTCAGTTTTTCAGCCAGTCAGATGGAAATTCTAGCCTTCTGGAACCTTCAAACTACGATCTCTTCACCGTTTCTAATGGGAAGAGGAAAGCGCGTGTGTACTGAGGTGACAAAACTCTGACATCCACGACCTGCATTTCCCCGGGGGCGGGGGTGGGGTGGGGGAACACTGCAGCTCCTGTTCACTCCCACGGCTTTTCTCCTCACTCCATATCCTGGGCTTTTGCCCGTGTTGGGCAGACACTGTTCTCTTCAGATCTAGATTAAAAAGAAAATCATTAAGAGTCCCTTTTATTGTGGTACATACCATATTTATCAGTTTGGCTGGATATAAAGCTACTATATCAATCCTCACTGCCTAACTCTCATCAATATAGGCCCAGGAGGAAGATATTTCCAAGACTTAATTTCCTTCAAAGTAAAGCATCTTAGGAGCTCCCGTAATGACCCCAGGCTTATTGTTATTGTTCAGTCATGGTGTCCTCCTAAAGCTCATGTGTGGCATCTCAGAACGCTCCAGAAGTTTTGGAAGGTAGGGTAACTGATGGAAGTTGGTCACTGGGGTCAGAGTTATTTATCCTTGGTTTGTTCTCTCTCTCTCTCTCTCTCTCTCTCTCTCTCCCCTCCCACCCCTGCATCTGCCAACCACTTCCCTAATGCTACTATCCTAGCAGACTGTTGTTAGAAGAAGAATGGGTCTCATAATAGCCCTTGTATAGAGCTTGTTATCCATTGTCAGTAAGTATGACTGTTAGATGTTTTTCTATAAGATTAAACTTTGCTTAGTCACCATGGCAGAAATATTTGCAATATTGCTTGAAGATTAGTGTTTTAAATTTGAATTTCAAAATCTTTTGGGGAAAAGAAAAAATTTGGACGATAAAGTAGGCAAAATGATTTATATTTCACAACCACTCAATGTAAGATGGTAGAGCACACTTNGGGAAGACTTCCTTCCTTCCTTCCTTCCTTCCTTCCTTCCTTCCTTCCTTCCTTCCTTCCTTCCTTCCTTCTTCTCTTCCTCATTCCCTCCCTCCCTGCTTTCTTCCTTCTCTTTTTCTGTCCCTCCATTCTTTCCTTGACTTCTTCCTTTTTTTTTTTAATTTCTTCTTCTCAGTGACGGGAATCAAAGCCATCACTTCTAAATAAGAACTTTACTGAACAACAGCCCCGGGTTCCTTTCTTTTTTGAGACAGGGTTGTGCTAAGTTATTTAGAAAGACTTTAAACTTACTCTGTAGCCCAGGCAGGTTTTGAACTTGGGACTTTCCCTGCCTCAGTGTTTTGAGTAGCTGAGCCACAAAGTCTGATTTGGACTCCCTTCAGGAACGCTGGGATTATAGGCCACAAATGTTCATTTCAGCATAGTTTTGGGTGAGTGCGAGGTAAATACATAAATTACCATAGACCAGAGTTCTTCTTCCTCAGCACTGTGATCATTTGGATCTGAGTGATTCTTTGTTGTGAAAAAGACGGTCTATGAGATGTAGTATATTTAGCCACATCTCCAGCCCCTGCTCACTAGGTGCCAAGAGCAAGACCACACTTCAAACTATAACAACCAAAATTGATGATATGCATTCTCTGGAGGACCCAGTAATCCCAGTGAAGAATAAAACCATGGAATAAAACCCTGGTTTGGGCTTTCTTCCCCTGTGTTATTCGAGAAAACCTACCCTGGCAACACTTTCTTTTAAAGTCATGTGTACATAGGCCATAGATTATCTACTGGCCTGCAAGGTTTTGTTTCTTCCTGCACCTGTGTCTAGTACAGTCCTGGGAGAGTACAGTTTTCACTGGGACTGATTTTCACGTTTCCTGGCTTTCCTCATTCTGAGAATGCTCCATGTGAACTTCTCATCCTATGTTTAGTAAAATTGGTCATATGATTTGTTTTAGCTCTTGAAATGGGATTGGAGAAAGCCTATGGCTCCGGGTAAAAGCCTGAAGAAGCCAGTGAGCAACTGATCACGTGCTGCCGTTCTTAGTCCCCTGTCATAGCCAAGCTACAATTATTCTATTAACTGGGAAGAACAGCACATTATTTGTTATGATAACTTGGTAAACTGAATTTTCATTTTATTATCAGCTCATTGCTACTACTGCTAACTTATATTTCTTCCGCTGTGCCATTTAGTAAACTAAATATATTAATTAAATGTAAATTAGTGGGGGCTGGTGAGATGGCTCAGTGGGTAAGAGCACTCGACTGCTCTTCCAAAGGTCTGGAATTCAAATCCCAGCAACCACATGGTGGCTCATAACCATCCGTAACAAGATCTGACGACCTCTTCTGGAGTGTCTGAAGACAGCTACAGTGTACTTACATATAATAAATAAATAAATCTTTAAAAAAATGTAAATTAGCATCTTCAGTTTTCTTACTTGTTCTCATACTAGGCCTGCTTTAGAGCAGAGGAAATAAAGGCTGGGAGCTATTATTAGTTTTCTGGGATGAGAAGAAATAACCTCTCCCAGGGATGAGCCTCCTATTGGCTGCCCAGTGCCCTGTAGTCAGCTCTGAAATCCTATCTGTATATGTAACCATACAACCATATGTGTACACACACATACACACACACACACACACACACACACAGAGAGAGAGAGAGAGAGAGAGAGAGAGAGAGAGAGAGAGAACACAAATAGACTCAGCAAGTTGTATTTATATATATTTGTGCACATACATACATATATACATACTATAAGCAAGGTCTTATTGAAAAACCACTAAGCTGGACCATTCTATGGGTAGAAAGAAAAGTGTCTTGTAACAAATAACCAGATTGCAGAATAGAGAAAAGCAACTTGTTGAGGAAGCAAGCAGATTTAAATAATAATCAAAAGGGTAGTGACTTAGAGCAGATACAGGCTGTTCCAATTAACTAGGCACTAGATGTCCCTGCCAGAGGTAGTTTACCAGAGTGGACAGATAAAGGCGGTAGTGGTTTTCCAGCAAACAGAAACCTGCCCTACAAGATTCCTGAGGAATGTTGAATTTAGGCTTCTGTTTACCCAATGAAAATCCTTTACCGAGTCAGAGTCCTTCTTTTTAGAACATTGTTACCAGCATGTGGTGTGTGTGTGTGTGTGTGTGTGTGTGTGTGTGTGTGTGTGTATTTAACAATAATAAAGAAGAAAAATGATCAGCTTGAGAGTAGGGGTATGGAATGGGTTTGAGGAAGGGTAGCTGGGGGGTGGGACTTAGGGAAAAAAAGGGAAAGGGAAATGATTCTATTTCAATTAAAAACATATTTTTAAAAAGATGTCATTTGGGGCTGGAGCAATGGCTCAGTGGTTAAGAGCACCAACTGTTCTTCCGGAGGTCCCAAGTTCAATTCCTAACAACCACATGGTAGCTCAGAACCATCTGAAATGAGTTTAATTTCCAGCAATCACATGGTGGCTCACAACCATCTGTAATGGGATCTGATGTCCTCTTCTGGTGTGTCTGAGGACAGCGATGTAGTGTACTCACATATATAAAATAAATAAATAATTCTAAAAAAAAAAAAAAAAAGAATGTCTTCAAGGAGCATTTGAACCTGGGCAGTCTAACCTAATTCTAGAGACTGTGTTTTTTTATAGCAATGATATTCTGTCTCCTAAAAAGGAATCACACTTCCAGACGTGAATGTATTATATAGACACAAATACACAAGCTGAGCTCTGTGTTCTCTAACAAGGGGGCCTTGAGAAGAACTGGAAGAAAATGGCTTTGTGTTTGAAATGGTGCAAGATCAGTGAAAGCCAAGTGCACATCCATGGGTTTTGGAGGCTGAGCTGTTCCAGTGGGCGTCGCTCCTTCTCAGGGGCTAACTGGCTATGCAAGAGAGCAGTGTGTGAAGCATCTGTTGCTCAAGATGCTTCCTTGGCCTTGCATTGCCTCTCGTCTAATGAGCACGGTAATTATGGTTCCAGAAACAGCTAGTATTCAGCCACAAGAAAGAGGAAGGCTTGAGCATCTTATCATAATGAACCCACTATCTTTAGAAGAAGAAAAACAAAAACCCAGTAAAGTAGTAAATGATGGTCTAGAAATACCTCTTCCTCCTGGCATTGTCCCTTGGGTTGGGTGCTGTCTCTCAGGCTATGTCTCACTCTCCTTGCAGGAGGATCCTGCAGTCAAGCTAATTTCAGAATTTACAGATGGATTTGGATGACTATTTACCATGTAAATTCCCCTTATTGTTCTTCAAACGGTTATTCACTTGAGTTCCTTCAGATGCCGAACTGAACTCCCCCACCCATACTTTCATTAATATTAAATACTTGGTGGAGGAGGAAAGTAAAATCAAGGCTTTGAGAGTCATTCCTCAGCAGAGGGCTGGTGGTGAAGCACACCTTTAGCCCCAGCACTCGGGAGGCAGAGGCAGACAGCTTTCTGTGAGTTGGAGGCCAGCCTGCTCTACAGAGTGAGTTCCAGGACAGCGAGGACTACCGGAGAAATCTTGTCTCAAAGAACCAAGGATGAAGGGAGAAAAAGAAATGAATGAAAAAGAAATCCATCACTCAGCTATCGCAAAGATTGGGAAATGCTTTCTGTCTAAATTCACCTGCTGTAACTTTCCCATTGCAGCTGAGACAAATTACTACTACTGGAGGGGCTTAAATCAACACAAATTACCTCACAGATGATGTCAAATGTCCCCAAACCTTCATGATGGCAGGTTTGTCCTTTTCCATTGTCATGACTCTGGGCTCATATAGTTAATCCAGCATGATCTCCTTGTCATAAAATCCTCTTTAAGCACATCTGCGAAGTCCTGTTTGTCACATAAAGTAAAATACAGTCCTTGGGAGTTAAGACTCAAAAGTCATTGAACAGTCAATATTTTACCTACCCTCTTGCCATTCAACACACACATCTATACAATTAATTGCATGACATTTTGAGTGATATGTGTGTGTGTGTGGGAGGGGTATACACACGAAGGTAAAGTAGAAAAAGAACAAAAAATATGGATGAACCCTTAAAAGCAGAGTACTGGGTTAAATACGTTTAAAAATGGAGTAGATCCAGAGCCTAACACTATCATGTGAACTCTCGGGGTACACAACACAGAAATATTTGTACAAGAATATCTACTTAAGCAATGAGAGATTTCAAATCCATAACAATTGTATTTAAAGTTGGAAGAAGTCAAAGTAGACAATCAGAAGTAAATAGAATATATAAAACAGGAGATCAGACTTTGGGCGTTATATGTGTTATGAACTAAGTCAAGTATTAACTATACAATACATATTGTAAAAGAAGATAACGAGGCTGGAGTGGGAGCTCGGTGACTAAGAGTACTTGATACTTTTGCAGAGGACTTGAGTTTGTGTCTGACACCCACATGGTGGTTCACAACTACCGATAACCCCAGTTCTAGGGAGTCTGACACCCTCTTTTCTGACATCTTTGGGTACCAGGCATGCACAAACATACATGCAGGCAAACCACTCATACACACAAGATAAAATTAAATCTAAATTTTTTAAAAAAGATGTATTTATTTTTTTGTATATGAGTACACTGTAGTTGTCTTCAGACACACCAAATCCCATTACAGATGGTTGTGAGCCACCATGTGGTTGCTAGGAATTGAACTCAGGACTTCTGGAAGAACAGTCAGTGCTCTTAACCTCTGAGCCATCTCTCCAGCCCAAATCTAAATTTTTTAAAGAAAAGAAATGAGATAGTTTTAAATGACTGTACTGTATTTATGGAAAGGGAAACAGAGCTATCAGCAGAGTGGAAGTACCCATGGCCCAGAGGAACAGGAGCAGGAACACACTTAAAATAGTGACTCTCCGCTGGAGGGAACTTTCTCCTGAAGGGACATTCACAATGTCTGGAGACATTTTTGGTTTCACATCTGAAAGCTGGTCAGGCTCCTAGCCCCTAATGGGCAGGGCCAGAGATGTTGTTCTAAATCATCAGACAACACCTCAGGGCAGTCTGCCACAACAAAGAAGCTTCTAACTGAAAATATCAGTAGGACCGAGACTAAGAAAACCCTTGGTACAGCAACCAGACACAAAAGTTAAATATTCCTGAAAGTCTTATGGACACATCAATAGCTTTGTCCCATAAATATTTAATTCTGCTCTCTCTGCTGTGTTTAAAGTGTATTTTTCAAAATACTGGGTCCCTATTCTCCATAAATTTCTGTTCTTGTGTCTGCAGGCTGAAGATTGCTTCTCGGTTTCATGTTCCTATTTACGATTTTTAGTTAATCCATGGACTTAAAACATATCAGAACATAATTAGGGGTAGAAAGAAACAAGAATTACTTTTAACTCTGCCAGCTTCATGTGGGTTATAAGCTAACCTTCAAAGAGAGGAGAATGTTGATATTATTGTCACACGTGCATGGACAGTGACTATGGCTCTTAATATCCACTTGAGTGTGACTGAATTAATTTGTGGGGCATGATCAGTTTAATAACTAGTCATGGTAAATTATATCTACCATCAAGAAACATTAAATCATCAAGCCTTTAAATTGATCAGTTTTGCCCGATAAAATCAAAACGGTTTGGCAGGGGGCTTTACTCTGTTTTTCCCTTATTCTTTTAATGAAAGCTTCTCAAATCTGTGCACTTATTCCTGGCAGATTCTGGTTTACCCCATGTTTGATGCAGAAGTAAGCATGGGGTCTCAGTGCTGCACTGGTCTCTGGGACCATACAATATAATCAAAAGATCCTGAGCCAAAGACCCTCATTAATAGTAAGGTACACACAGTTAGTGTTTTACCTTCAGGGTTGAGCTATGAGAAATAAGAAAGTGTTTATTGCTTTGGCAAATATTTCTGCAACACATCCTGCTTTGATGTCCTGCTTAATACCTACAATAAGTGAATAGGCTCTCTTAGTGCCTCTGAATTCCTTAACATATTGTCTGAAATGTGTATCTTTAGTTAAATAAAGGGTGCCTTCAGCTCTTAAGATTTACTTGATTTTTATTTGAATGTGTTTTACCTCCACAAGTAAGGTCCTAAGTTAGCATTTAGGCTCTCTTCTAGTCCCTTCTCTACTTCCCTTCCCTTCTTTCCTGATTTCTTTCCTCTCTTTCTTCTGACACAATCCCTGTAGCACATGGTGTCTCCCCAGTATGCAGAAACTGATGAGGAGCAAAAATATTTTGAAGCCTGGACGAGTGGTACATACCCTTAATCCCAGAATTTAGGAAGCAAAGATAGGCAGATCTCTGTGAGTGTGAGGCCAGGCTGGTCTACATTGTGAGTTCCGGGCCATCCAAAGCAAATAGTAAGACCCTGTCTACAAGTAAACCAAAGGAAGATAAAACAAGATGAGCTTTTTTAAAATTAAGTGTAGGAGGCTACGGTCCCTCCCCTGGGCTACCCGAAGCTACACCTTAAAGATGGCACCTGTCGGCTATGGAGCTTGTGGTAAACAAGTCCATATTTGGCAGTGATTTGTTCCTGCTCTTCTGGTTGGCTGAGGCTGCGTGCCTGGTGAGGTGACATGGCCTGCCGTGATTGGAGTGGATAGGAGAGTATAATAGGGCGTGTAGCCCGGGGCTCAGGGGAGATGAAGAAAGAAGGTTGCTGAATAAACTTCTGAGAGAAGAACTGGTGGTTGTGTCTTCCTTGCGCGACAAGTGGTGGCCCGTATGGGGAACCTGACTCCCCCACCGAAGAGTTCAGAACTTTCAGCAGTCAGTGTTTGCTGGCAGGGTAAGTTCGTGGTAAGTAGGACTTACAACCCTAGGAGTTTGGGGAAAGACCTCGGGGAAGCATAGAGGCTAGAGCAAGGTCGCCAGGAAGCAGGTGCTAAGCAAAAGTGAAGGTAAGGTCTTTAAGGATCCTGGAGCAGGGATGAAGGATCCTGGAGCAGAGATGATTTAACAAGGTTCTTGGTAAAGAGATGTAACAGAAAGCTCCTGGAACAGGGACGAAGTTAAGCTAAGTTAGGAGAAAGCTCTCAGTACAAAGACAAAGTTGCAATTTGGACTTTAATTAAATCTTAAGCGAAAGTGAAAGCATGGGAGCATCTTCATCACACCCGATTTCTTCAGCTCTGCAGGAGCTCCTGAGGGCAAAAGGTTTAAAAACACAGGGGAAGACTATAGAAAAATTTCTTGATGAGTGCGATGTGGTCACACCCTGGTTCGCTGTTTCGGGCAATCTCACCATAGCGAACTGGGAGAAATTAGGCAGACTTAGATTTTGCCTGGGACCAGGGGGTCTTGAAAGGAGGCACGAGGGCAGTGTGGAAAATGGCGAGGAGCTGCTTAGAGGACGAACGCTGTTGCAAAGTGCTAGAAGCCAGCCAACAAGTTTTGGAACTGTTAAAAGAGGAGAGGTCTTTAAAATCTGAAAAGAGTGAGACATCCTGGAGCAGCTCGGAAAGTGAAACAGAAGAGGAATTAGAGCGGTTAGTTAAGAAGGTAGAAAGAACCAAACTTTACCCCATCTGACTAAGTTGAAAAAGGAAAAGTCCAAAGAAAAGGGAGGCAAGGCTAAGCAGGGTGGGACAGTGTCATCTGGTGGACAGAGAGATTATAACAAGAGAGCAGAGGCAGAAGAAGGGGGTGGTGCTCCCACGCCTCCTCCGTATGCCTCTGCGGCCATCGCCTATGGGTGGACCTTCTGCCCAGAAGTTTGAAACGAAGTTAGATCTTCATTAGGGTATCCCATTTTTACTGATCAAGCAGGGCAAAGATACCACGAGCCTTTAGATTTTAAGGTCATAAGAAACTTGGCTGAATCCGTACATGCTTACGGCTTAACTGCTTCTGATACTGTGGCTCAAGTAGGATCCTTAAACAGACATTGCATGACACCCTTTGATTGGGTAGACCTAGTGAAGGCTTGTGTCCCCCCGCCCCCCCCCACACACAATAATACCTGGATTGGAGAGCTTATCTCATTGAGTTTGCTAATGAGCAGGCGGCAGCTAGGCCGCTAATGCTGCTGCCAGGAATCCAGCATGGGATAGGGACACTCGGTCAGGGCTGATTTGCACAACAACAGACAGGATAACCAGTTCAAGTTTTTGAGCAGGTAAATCAGATCGCCATATGGGCATGGAAATCTCTACCCAATAGGGGGAAAGTTAGTGGCAACTTAACGAAAATCATGCAGGGACCCACTGAACCATTTTCAGACTTTGTAGCTAGAATGGTTGAGGCTACAGGAAGGATTTTCAGTGATCCTGATACAGCCATGCCCTTGATAAGGCAGTTGGTGTATGAACAATGCACTAAGGAGTGCAGGGCTGCTATCACACCTTTTAAAAGCAAGGGCCTTGAGGCATGGATGAAGGTGTGTAGAGAGCTTGGTGGGCTGCTGACTAATGCCGGTCTTGCAGCAGCTGTTATGCAACTACAGAAGAGAAGGAAGGAAGTGCCTCCTGGAGCTTGCTTCAGATGTGTCACCTAAAGAGAAATTGTGCTGAAAGGGGAAGTGGGACCGGAGGGAGCGGGGCCTGCACTCCTGGGCTGTGTCCAAAATNTAAAAAAGGGAATCATTGGGCCAATGAGTGCAGATCTATAAAAGGCATTCATGGCCAACCTCTTGCTTCTGGGTATGGCGGTGCATGACCAAAAAATGGGCAGCGGGGCCCCCGCCGTCAGGGCCCACAAATATATGGGGCAGTGGACAACTCCCAGGGGGAGGAGGAGACGTGACCAACACTGAGACACCCCTGGAACCGCGGAGAGCCACTGAGGGCTCAGCAGGATTGGACCTCCGCTCCACCACCAGACTTGTATTAACTCCCCAGGGTCCAAACTATTGAAACTGATTTTAAAGACCCTTTACAAAAGGACACGGTGGGACTGTTGTTTGGTCGCTCTTCATCAGCTGTATGTGGGCTTGTTGTCCATCCAGGAGTTATTGATCCAGATTATCAAGGGATTGTGAGAGTCATGGTTTCATCACCCAGAGGCATTGTGTCCATTTCTCCTGGAAACTGAGTGGCTCAAATTGTTCTTCTGCCTAGCCTTCATGGTTGTTTTCCTTCCGCTGGCAAGCAAAGAGGTAGGGGAAGGTTTGGTACATCAGGAGTAGACCTGACCCACCTCTCCCTTCAGATGGACCAGCGTCCAGTCTTTGAGTTGAAAGTAGATGGAAAGGCCATTTTGGGGCTCCTGGACACTGGAGCAGATCGCAGCATTATAGCACAGAAGGACTGGCTGTCAGGATGGCCGGTACAAAGTTCCAATCAAACACTGCGGGGATTGGGATATGCAAAGACCCCAGACATGAGTGCGCGGAACTTAAGATGGAAAGACAGTGAGGGTCATTCTGGAGAGATTCAGCCTTACATGTTAGAGCTCCCAATTTCTCTGTGGGGCAGAGATTTGTTAAAAGATTTGGGATTGAGACTTACTAATGAGTACTCATTGGCCTCACAACACTTAATGCAAGATGGGGGCTGGCATCCTTCCTATGGGTTGGGAAAATACCTTCAAGGAAGAAGATCCCCTGTTCTAGCAAAAAAGAAAAATGATACTGAAGGCCTGGGTTTTTCCTAGGGGCCACTGGGGGAGGGTATACCCATAATTTGGAGTAAGAGGGATCCAGTGTGGGTTCCCCAGTGGCCATTATCCTTAGAAGCAAAAGATTTGGTGAAAGAACAACTTGAATTAGGACATATTCGTCCCTGTTTCTCCTTGGAATACACCAATTTTTGTGATTAAAAAGAGATCAGGCAGGTGGAGATTGTTGCATGATCTTCGAGCTATTAATGCACAGATGCAAGTTATGGGATCCATACAGAGAGGGTTGCCTTTACTTTCTGCCCTGCCCCAGGATTGGCCATTAATAGTGATAGATATTAAAGATTGCTTTTTCTCTATTCCCCTTTGTGCTCAGGATAGTGAGCATTTTGCTTTTACTCTTCCATCATGTAATCATGAGGAACCAGATAAGAGGTATGAGTGGGTTGTGCTACCCCAAGGCATGGCCAATAGCTTTACCATGTGCCAGTTGTATGTAAGTCAGGCTATAGAACCAATTAGACAAAGGTTTCNCAAATTATGCTGTGCACATTATATGGATGATATTTTATTGGCTGCCAAAACAGAAGAATATCTTCATTCTGCCTATCAAGCCTTGGTTGATGCATTGCAAAAGTG
>NC_034591.1:112025750-112031151 GCF_900095145.1 Mus pahari
AAGAATTAAGTAGTGCACAACTGCTTAGGTGCAAGGAAGGAGAACCTATTAGTTTATTAATTTTACAGACAGAAATGCAACCTACAGGATTGCTTTGGCAACATTCTATACCAGTGTATGTTACTCATATTCGTGCACATACTGGACTTCCAGGGCCTTTGAGTAGTGGGAATGATGTGGTAGATGCCTGTACACATATGCAATTTATATTTTTGTCTTCTCCCCTGGAGTTAGCAAAAAATTTTCATGATAAGTTCCATGTTAATGCTAATACCCTGCAAAAGAGATTTCACATCTCTAGAGCTGAAGCTCGAGAGATTGTCCTGTCTTGTAGACATTGTATTATATTTAACCATCCACCTTCCTTTGAGGTTAATCCTCGAGGTCTGCTGCCTCTTCAAATTTGGCAGATGGATGTTACGCATATATCTGAAATTGGGAAAATTAAATATGTCCATGTGTCAGTGGATACTTGTTCAGGCATCGTGCATGCGACCCCTCTATCAGGGGGAAAAGGCAACATTGTCTTGATGCTTGGGCTGCCTGGGGTAAACCCCAGCAGCTTAAGATGGATAATGGACCGGCTTATACAACAAAAGCCTTTAAGTCCTTCTGTCAATGGATGGAAGTGCAAGTGAAGCATGGCTTGCCCTATAATCCACAGGGGCAAGGAATTATTGAGAGGACTCATAGAACACTTAAGGAAATGTTGCAAAAACAAAAGGGGGGAATTGGCCATAGCCTGGCCCCTAAGATGAGACTTTCCTTGGTACTTTATACTTTAAATTTTTTGAATGAAACAAAGGATGGCCGTACTGCGGAGGACAGACATGCTCAGAGAAGGCCTGGCCTACAGGGGTATGTCAGATGGAAGGATGTACTCATGGGTGCATGGAAAGGACTGGATCCAGTATTGGCGTGGGTGAGAGGGTCTGTTTGTGTGTTTCCACAGGATCAGACAGAGCCCCTCTGGGTGCCGGAGTGGCTGGTGAGATGCTGTCATCATGAGAATCCTGCTCCTGCTCCTATGGATGTGGAGGATAAGCCCACGAGTGCAGACAGTGGAAATGAGATGGGGAATTCTCTCGGTGTTCCCGAAATCGATGCCAGTTTGCCATGATGCTTAAGTTTATCCGCGCTTCTTTGCTATCGTGACTGTGAATTCATCTCGAGTGGACCTGTCCCTCGCTTCCAGCTTGAGTGGGCGGGAATGGGAGCCCTGGGATGTATGCTCATTATAGTATGTGTGCTGTGTGCATGGTGTATGTGTTGGTTGCAGCGTGCACAGGCCCACACTTCTGCCATGGTGGTGCAGGCCTTTGCCGCCATGGAGGCGGGACAACCACCTCAGATTTGGCTTGCTGCCATAGCCTTGCCATTTTTTCATCTTGCCATGGGATGCTAGGCTAAGCACTGCACAGGGGGACAGCTAGTGACCTGTTTGGCGTCCTCTGGAAGGCATGTCTAATTACTTGAGGGTTAAGTGTCCAAGTGGCCTTCCCCCAGGAAAATGACACAGGACCTGGCCAAGGCCTCCCTGGGTGGTGAGCCTGGAGGAAGGCTTTGTGTAAGGCTCCTATGTTTGCATATGGGGAATTAGACCTCTACCTTTGCCCATGTAGCTTGCTTGCAGCAATAAAAGAAAAAAGGGGGAACTGTAGGAGGCTATTGCCCCTCCCCTGGGCTACCCGAAACCGCACCTTAAGGATGGTACCTGTCAGCTATGGAGCTTGTGGTAAACAAGTCCATATTTGGCGGTGATTTGTTCCTGCTCTTCTGGTTGGCAGAGGCCGCGTGCCTGGTGAGTTGACATGGCCTGCCACGATTGGAGTGGATAGGGGAGTATAAAAGGGCTTGTAGCCTGGGGCTCGGGGGAGATGAAGAAAGAAGGTTTGCTGAATAAACTGCTGAGAGAAGACCTGGTGGTTGCATCTTCCTTGCTGGTCAAGAGAGCAGACGCGACAATTAAGTATTCATGCATACACATTTTCCTTCTTGGGTAGGCTAAATTCCAAGTACTAATTGGACAAATAAATGCATTTTAGTATCCTCTGCTATATTCAAAACCAGTGTTTGAAAAAAAAAACATAGTTTTCTACGTTTTACCATTACATAAAAGATATAATAAAGTTGAGAACACTCCGTAGGTAGACTTAATGCTAATATCCACTTAGAATTTTGGACTTTTAAAAAAGAAAATCATATGCAACATATAGGCCCAAGAATTTAAAACATCAGTTTTAGTATCTGCAATTATATTAAATTTATATTAAAAAATACTCTGTTGGTTTAGTCCAGGCATTAATCCTGTTGATACAAGATTTTGGCAAGACAAATGTCACACTGGTCACATCAAGTAGGTTGTAGCTGAGATGTTAAATGCTTAAGGATGTCATTTGCTGAGAGGTGAAGGTCTTCCATGTGCCTTCCTCCCTTCTTTCCTGGTTAATCTGACAGCCTCCACGGTGCCCAACAAGGAAATTGGCGAGCTGCAGAGAATCCATTTGCAGAAGTGAGGTTCCTCCACTGCCATCAGCCGCTATCACATCTGTGTCGTGTGGGATCATTACTGACAGTTGCCTGTGAACAAATGATAATTGCTAAAAGTCAGTCTTTCATTGTTATCACACACACACACACACACACACACACACACACACACACACACACACAGGTGATTGCATTTTGTTCTCATCTTCTGAATTTGTCGCTTTCACCACTCTTCATCTTGTCTATAACTTAAAGATCAAGACTTTTTTTCAATAAGTTCTTTTTGCCTTTGGTTCTGAGGCAATATATACACGCGATAAGAAAGACCCAGGGTCTAACTTAAGTACAGTTCTTCCAGTTTGCTTTTACAGCTTCTATCCTTTATATATTTTACTCTAAACTGTAACTATGTGGGAAAATTGCTTCAAAGGGCAAACAGTGGTGAATACATCAAGAGAACTGGGTTAGCTTTGCGTCTTTCTTTCTAGGCTGTGCATAGGCTTGGTAGGTTCCTTTCAGATCTGTGGAGATATCTTGGGGCCACTTGGCAGAAATTTGACTTTGGGCCAGGACATGGGATGTAAGCTCAGGAAGGAATCTGATTTGGGGCTAGAACAAAGAAGGAGGCTTCAGGCAAGAATATATGACTTTGGGCTAGGACAGGGAAGTAGGCTCAGCTATCTTGGTCATCCTGATGAGCCCCTAGAAACAGTGATCATGGGACTTTTGTTTATTGCCTTGTTTGTTCCTTGACTGTTTGTGTTTATTGTCTTGCTTGTTCCTTAACCCAGAATTGACCTTATTTCTTGTATGTAATTTTTTTAAAAAGATTTATTTATTTATTATATGTAAGTACACTGTAGTTGTCCTCAGATACACCAGAAGAGGGCATCAGTTCTCATTACAGATGGTTGTGAGCCACCATGTGGTTGCTGGGATTTGAACTCAGGACCTCCAGAAGAACAGTCAGTGCACTTAACCAGTGTGCCATCTCTCCAGCCCCCATATATAATTAAAATGGTAAGTAGACCAGGAAAAAAAATAAACCCACCTCAGCCTCAGAACTGACTGAGGTCATGCTACGGAGTCATTTAATTGTCTTTTTTCTTTTTACTCCTTGCTCCAGCCCTGGAGAACCTGTTGACTGACTGAGCAGGCTTAGTCAAAGATCCTCTACTTACTCCTTTTGTTTAAAACGTGCATCATAATGATGACAAATCTTCACTAGACAATGCCACCTGACAGTTGTGGAGTCTATTTATAGGATATTCATGTGAATGGCAAGCTTGTAATTACATTTTTTTTTTTTTTGGATTTTCAAGACAGGGTTTCTCTGTGTAGCTGTGGCTGTCCTGGAACTCACTCTGTAGACCAGGCTGGCCTCGAACTCAGATATCCGCCTGCCTCTGCCTCCCGAGTGCTGGGATTAAAGGCGTGTGCCACCATGCCCGGCTGTAATTACAAATTTTTATTTCTTACATTTAGATTTACTTTCTGTACTTTGTAGTGTGCCCCATTCCCAAATTGACAAATCTTTGTCCATTAAAGAATAAGGAGCTTTCTTTTACTTAATTTAGCAATATGGACAAGTACATTATTTAATTAGTACAGAATTAAATAGAAAATTGAGTTTTAAAAGCAAGCATGAAAGAAAGTTAGCCAAGAGTCTCTTAAAGAGTTTTAAGAGGATTGAAAAAGTTGTTGATTGAACTTGAACTTCAGTTAAACAACCAATTGGACTTTTTCCCCAAATGCTTGCTTTCTGTTTTAATTGCTAAATTTATACTGAGAACTAATGCCATTTTTCTTAATGTTCTCAATATTGTGAGCAGAATGCTTTTACTAAATTACTGAATACATGAAAAATGCAAATTCAAAGTTAGAAGTAACAAAAAAATGAAGTCAAATTTATCATGTAAAGACTATGCTGATAAGCAAGCCTTTCATGTTTCATTAGCAAGGACTGTGAGTGAGGTACTTAAGCCCCGATCCCCAGGAAGCACCATATCTTATTAATTTGCCTAGTGGTGTAGCACTTGGAACTTTATTTAGATTTCTAACATACCTAGGGAGTAGAACTATTTTAAATCATTCCCACTCTGTCAATCACAGGTGAAATTTCAAGACCCTTTACAAGGTTACCTGGAGTTGGAGATGAGGTGCCCTTGGGGGTTGGTAGTGTGCATGCATGGTGCCTGTGGTTCAATTTACAGCAATATACTAAGTACATAAATAAAAAACAATAAAATATTCAACGGCTTGACCTAATGCTAGTAAAGTTACTGCTGTGAACTAAGTCTCTACTAAAGCTTCCTTCCCATTCACTGATTCAAAGGTGTATCTGCAGTATGTGTTCACTTTCCATTCACTTTTAAATTAAGTTTCTATAACTTGTCAGAGCATCCTACTAGATGCCAGAAACAGGATGAGGAAATCAGAATAGATAACAAAGTGGCTGGAGAGATGGCTCTGTGATTAAAGTACCTGCCATGCCAGGTGTGAGGACAGGTGTTCGAATGCCCCAGAACCCAACCTAGAGAGAGGGAGAGAGAATCTCTGGGTTTTGCCTGAGAGACCGTGCTTCACTTGGATAAGGTAGAAAAGCAGCGTTGTAGGGTTTCTGAAACGAATCTCTGGCCTCCACGTGCACCTGCACCACCCCCCAACATGTACATTCACTCGTACAAAACAGCAACAACAAACAACAAACAACAAACCAAACCACACATACAAATGCAGACACAGACACACACAGATAAACACACACACACACACACACACACACACAATGGAAGAAGAAGAAAAAAGATCAACAATAAAACCCCTGCTTTTTTTTCTCCATTTTTAAAAATTTATTATTATTTTCTTTATTTACATTTCAAATGCTATCCCGAAAGTTCCCTATACCCTA
>NC_034591.1:112031529-112048602 GCF_900095145.1 Mus pahari
CCCAGATGGGGTAGTCTCTGGATAGTCCATCCTTTCATCTTAGCTCTAACTTTTGTCTCTGTACCTATATCTTTTCATGGGCATTTTGTTCCTTATTCTAAGGAGGAATGAAGTACCCACACGATGGTCATCCTTCTTGGTTTTCCTGTGTTTTGCAAAATGTATCTTGGGTATTCTAAGTTTCTGAAACCCCTGCTTTCTTGCAAAAAACTATTAAGTAGACTGAACGCCGAGCGCTGGCTGTTATAAGGTAGGTTCAAGGGCTGGAAGAGCTTGTGTATGAGCCAGGGTTGAGCACGGTTGGGAAGAGCACCAGGCTCAGCCTCTCTCCAGCATCTCTTCACAGGAAAGCCAGAGGCCCTCTTCACGTTCAAGAAGCCCAGGGGAAATCAATCATCCTAGTGTCCCTCGAGTACTCTGGTGCTCTTCGGTGTGACAGGTGCTTCCTGGTGTGCTAGAAATGCAAGCCAAGTGGATTCAGGTCCTGAGTGGTCATGCAACCAGACCCAATTCACCTGTGAAAAGCAGGGCATGTGGCTAAGGGGATGGAATGTCAAGTGGGCATCACAGGTGACTCATCAGAGGCCTATCGATGGTGTGTGTGTGTGTGTGTGTGTGTGTGTGTGTGTGTGTTGGGGGGTTGTCTTATATCCTCTGTATTTTTGGATAACAGCCCTTCTGACCATTTCCAACTTTTTGGAGTTTCATAGCCCTCGTGCAGAGCACGTTTCCATACCAGAATCTAGTCACGGATAGGGAATTTGGGGTATGAAGACAATTATTTTTAAAGCGGAGTCGAGACTAGGAGAGAGGCCTTAGCCAGGGAAATTTGCTCAATAAGAGCTTTTCCTACCTCACTCCTCAGTGACAGTTCGCCTCAACCAGATGACTACATTTCCCAGCGGGCGCTGAGCATCTCCAGGCACAGGCTGGCGGGCTCGGGGCTCGCCTCCGCCCAGCGAGCCAATAGGAATGCTCGGCTTGGGCCTCTGTCCGACTAGGAGCACGAGGGAACGGGGGCCTTAAAACTACATTTCCCGACAGGCTGGTACACGAGCACTGACCAATCAGAGCCAGGCATTTTGAGGCTCGGGGAGGAGCCGACTTGGTCAGACACGCTCATTGGCTAGGCAACGCTTAACAGAGCCGGAACCCGGGAGCGAGCGAAACGCAATGACATTTCCTCTTTAAATAACCGGAGCCGGGGGCCCCTTGGAGTAATGGCCGCGTCGGCAGGTGGGTGGCGTGGTGCGGCCGCCGGCAGGGTCGGAGGAAGGAAGCAGGAGCGCGGGCGCCGGCCACAACCTGAAGCGGCGGCCTTAAAGCGGGAGGGAAGGATGGAGAGGCGGCGGGCGCGGAGGCGAGGATGAATGGGGAGGAGGGCGGTGGGCGGCGCGCCCGCGAAGATGGGGCGTCTGGGTACCGGCCGCCCGCGAGGCGGTTGAGGGGTGCCCTGGCAATCGCCCACGATCGCGCTGCCCTCGGGAGGCTCCCGTCCCGCGCTCGGCCCGGAGCGGAGTCCCCGCGCACCGCCGCCGGCTCGGCCGGCTCGGCTGGCTCGCCTCGCATGCTCCCTCCGCAAGCGCGGCGGTCCGGGCTCGCCGGGCTCCCGAGGAGCGCGCCGGCCTGGGAACTTGTTCGCCCTTGTTGAGCTCTCGGCTCCCAGAGCCTGTGTCGGCGGTCCTGTGCCCACACTCGGGCGTTTGTTTACGGGGTAGGGGGGGGAAAACCCACGATGCCGTAAACTGGCTTCGAACTTCTTGTGGTTGTACGATTTTTCTCCTAGATTTAAGTAAGTCTTCCCCAACACCGAATGGGATTCCATCTTCAGACACAGCCAACGATACCATGGATCCTTTTCATGCTTGCAGTATTCTTAAGCAACTCAAAACAATGTACGATGAAGGACAGTTGACAGACATTGTAGTGGAAGTGGATCACGGGAAAACATTTTCCTGTCATAGAAACGTTCTTGCTGCAATCAGCCCCTACTTCAGGTATGACGACGGTAGAAACTTATATTACTATCCGTACCAGACTCCCTTTCATCCCCAGTATTACCCACTTGGTTGTGGTACTGAGTTGGGACACATACATAAAGGCAAGCCAGGTGTTTATTTACTGAGAGTAGGTAACAGGTCTTGCTTGTCTTATTAATGAGCCCTTGTTTTGAGGTGGGGTTCTAGAGTTCAGAGAGTTGGATTTTAAGTTAGTGGACCTGTGAGGTGTTCACAATATGTATGCTGCCAGCCACATGTGAAAAACATAATGCTTTAAAACTAAATTCAGTAACTCGGCTACACTAAAACATGTCACATGCACAGACAGCTACGTGTGGCTGCTGTACTGGGCAACGTGGATATACAGTGTTTCAATCAATCATTGGAATGATCTAGAATTTTAAATGTTTGTGATGTGTTCCCCCCCCCGCTTTAGTTTTTTAGTACATATAACTTTTTTTCAAGAGTTTAAAACATAGGAACTTGCTCCTTTACAAGTAAACTAGGACTTTAAGATTGTTTTAATGCCGTGGAGTTTTGTAAAAAAGTAGTGAAATAAAGGTTATGTCTTACTTTCCAAGATTCCCAGAAATAGTTCATGCTTTCTAAACTCTTTTTGTCCCTTTTACCCTAAAATATTGAAAAGTGAAAGTTTTGTTTAAACTCAGGTCTAAAAACTAAGTTTTTATTCTAAGAACAAATGATTGGAATCGGTTTTGTCTCAGGTACTCCCTTCTAAAAGCTCTTCAGCATATGGAAGTGGTTCGAGAATGATAGGAAGACTATCTTGTCAGCCACACTCTTGCTCTATCTTTTGAGGTGATTATAAGGTGCTTATCCATCCCACTGTAATGTTGCATTCATTAGTTTCTGGTCCCTCTTTCTCAGAATGCTGGGTCAAATACAGTTATATCAGTTCTGATACATAAAACCGTTTAGATTTGCCTTGGGTAGGTCATTGAACCAAGTATCAATTATTACAGGATAGAAAGCTGGAAAGAAAAAAAGATGAAAATATCCAGAACACAGGTTTGGCCTGGCATTGGAAGCCACTGCTGCTAGTCATGTGTGTGTTTGAATATATGGCACACTTGCTCCTTGCCAAGCTCTGGATGAAGCTTATTTGATATGTATTGTCTTCTATAATCCTAATAATCTTGTCTTTATACAGTTATGTCCATTTGTATATGGAAAGATCCAGATGAGTGATATCTAAGTCATTCAAATGGCAGAACTAGATTTTATTCTAAAATTAGACTTCTTATTGTGTGACACAACAAAATGGATCAAGTGGGTCTCCAAGTTTCTGTTTGTTTTTTTTTTTAAATAAAACTATATTCTCTTTGAATAGTAAAAAAATAAATTGAAACTTCAGAGTAAAAATTTTTTCATTGAAACCTTATTCTCTAGAGGATACCATAAATGTCATGGATAATTAAAATTAGATTTGAATGCCTACATAAAAGAAATATAGTTACAGTAGATTTTATTTTCTAGTAAGTTAAAAAAAATGCTTTGAAATACCATTCACATAAAGATGTTGCTAGAGACCTAAAAAACTTAAGTTTTTGTTTTTTGCACAAAAGTTTCTTGGCTCCCCTGATGTGGGAATTGCAGAAATCATACTTAATAATTTCCAAGCCGTACTGCAGGTGAAAGAATCAGAACAGCTGGAAATAATCCCAATGACTTGTTAAAAGTAGAATTGAAAGTTTTTGCTACTTGGGGTTTTGTACAAGGAAGTTCTGTTCGCAATGTATTGAGTACATGAAGAACCTATTAGGTATCAGACCACTTCCTAGCCTGTTGATGGCAGGCGTGGCTCCTGTGATAAACGGATATGCGATGTTGTTCTCTCTCGGGAGTCAGTCTGTACCTAGTGAAGGGCTGTAGTTTTCTTTTTAATTGATAGCTATGCAGGTGAATCATTCAACCCCTGAATTTAAAAGCAGCTTAAACATAGGAACATTTGATTTTTCAGTCAAGTGATAATATTAAACCTAAAATTTATATTATTGAAGTAAAAAGATACATAGTCTGTACTCCAAGTTGGGCCCTTATATCTTCAAGGTTCCTCATACTACATATTAAAATTCCATGTATTGTGGGCTGGAAAGATGACTCCGTGGTTAAGAGCACTTAACTGCTCTTACAGATGACCCAAATTTAGTTCTTAACACCCATATCAAGCCACCCACAACCACAAGTGCAACTGCACAACCTGCAACCAGGAGACCTAATGCCCTTTTCTAAACTCTGCAGGCATCTACACTCACATGTGAACAGTCCTCCACACCCACCCCACACCCACATACATGTACATACATAATAAAATCTTAAGGAAAAAGAAAAAAAAGCCCCCATGTGTTTGGTGGGGCCTTCAAAGGTGTCTGCCCATTTTCCCATTTAGGATACTTTTCACAGTATAACAACAAGTGCAAAGTGTCTAGATCACAGTTACTTTTATCCCAGATAAACACCAGTTCAGTTATCTAGTAAGCACCCCAGATGTTTTCCAGAAAGAATAAAAACACGTATCTTTTCTCATAGGACTTTAGGAAGACAAGATGTTGTAAAGAGTTTCCTAGAATAGTTGGATATGGGAGTGCATGCCTTTAATCCCAGCACGCAGGGGAGCCAGAATCAGGGGCATCTCTGAATTTGAGGCCAGCCTCGTCTACATAGTTAGTTTCAGGACAATCAGTGCTGTATGAAAAGACCTTGTCTCAAAATAGCAACAACAAAAGTTTCTTTTGAATGAAACCTTATGGAAAGGTAATGGTGTTTACAAGTAAGTAATACTTAAAAGTCCAAGTATTTTATCTGTGTTTGGGAAAGAAGATTTAAAAATATACTCATTTAAAACAAGAACAAAAACCAAACTGTCTTAACTAAAGTGTATGTCTAGACTATTCTAGAATTTACTGTTGCTCAGGATGCTATGAATTTATGACTGCCCTCACACTTCAGTCTTCCACTAATTGGGATCATACACCACTGCACCCATCTAAGAAGCTGAGTCTTAAGGTTGTACGTTGTTGAATTTAAAAATAATTCCCAAAGGATCAGTGATGTGTTAAATGTTAAACTCTTTTAGAAAAAAGCATATTAACCCTGCCATAACTTTTTGTGTAGATATAAATAGGTAAAATACAGGAACTTCAACTGAGAAAACGAGGTATATCTATTAAGGAAGGGTTTTCAAAGTGTCCAAGAGTAAGTAAAGCGGTCTTTTAAAAGGTGTAGGTGAAGAGTATAGCCCTTTGAAGAATGCTGTGCTCTTTCTGAGGGGAAATTTACTTTGTCCACACAATACAGCTTTCCCTGGGCCATCAAAGATTTTATTAGACTGGCTTGTTGTGCTTAGGACTCATTTTGCTATCTGGATAGTATCTTGAACTTTTTCTGAGACATGACAATATAAGGCCCATTATCCATAAGGCAATTTGACTAGAAGCTTGGATGGGTGCCACAAGGACAGTCAGATCAGAAATACATCCCGGTTTCTCCTTCCAGAGCGAGCATATAAGAACAGAATCTTGCCCCTCTGCCTCCCCCAGTTCCTGTGTGGACTCTTTGGTGAAACTGAGGAAACCCAGTTAGCACAAGATCTAATTAACAAGAGATGCCTGTATGAATCTTACTTTATGTACCCAGAGGGATTTTTTCAAGAAAGTAAAGTACAGTTGTCAAGGAATATCAAGGCAAGTGGCTATCTGGATTAGAGCAGTAAGTTGCCGGGATGTTACTTAGGGGTGTATGAGAGTCGGGGAGATATAGAAGTACTTGAAAGAGGGTGTGGCTTCAGAGTTTATTTAGACGCACTCCAGTCACAACTTCTCTGACGATCAAGGATATTTTCCAGCCTTGATAGGTGAAGGACCACCATTCCAAAAGAAACTCCATGGCTTGCTGTAGAGAGAGACAGAGAGAAGGGGGAGGGGACACCACAGGGCCCTTCCATCACCTGTAGTTCCCCAGGTGATTTCAGCTTGAAGCAATCTGTCGGTATACCCTTATTTTTAGATTGTATGTTTATAACTCCTTCTGTACAAGATGGAATGGCCCTGAGAACAGAGCTTTTGGGATTAACTGAATTTAAGTCTTTGGTGCTAGATGATCAGTTTTCAGAAGGGCTTGTATGTGCGATGACTTTATACTTCTAAAAATTTCCATTTGCATTATATATAAAATATTAATCTTTTTTTTTCTTAGATCCATGTTCACTAGCGGCCTTACAGAAAGTACTCAGAAAGAAGTACGAATCATCGGTGTTGAAGCTGAATCAATGGATTTAGTATTGAATTATGCCTATACCTCTAGAGTTATTCTGACAGAGGCCAATGTTCAAGCCTTGTTCACTACAGCTAGCATCTTCCAAATTCCTTCCATACAGGACCAGTGTGCTAAGTATATGATTAGTCATTTGGATCCACAGAATTCTATTGGAGTCTTTATTTTTGCTGATCATTATGGTCATCAGGAACTTGGAGATCGATCAAAAGAATATATCCGTAAAAAGTTTCTGTGTGTCACCAAAGAACAAGAGTTTCTCCAACTGACAAAAGATCAACTTATAAGCATACTAGATAGTGACGATTTAAATGTAGATCGGGAAGAACATGTTTATGAAAGCATTATAAGGTGGTTTGAACATGAGCAGAGTGAAAGAGAAGTACACCTTCCAGAGATTTTTGCCAAATGTATACGTTTTCCTCTAATGGAAGATACATTTATCGAGAAAATTCCTCCTCAGTTTGCACAGGCCATAGTCAAAAGTTGTGGAGAACCCTCCAACCCCAGTGGCTGTACACAGAGGCTTGGAATGACTGCTTCAGAAATGATCATATGTTTTGATGCTGCCCACAAACACTCAGGAAAGAAGCAAACAGTGCCTTGTCTAGATATCGTCACGGGAAGAGTGTTTAAACTATGCAAACCACCAAATGACCTAAGAGAAGTTGGGATTCTTGTATCACCAGATAATGACATATACATTGCAGGAGGCTACAGGCCAAGCAGCAGTGAGGTGTCCATCGACCATAAAGCAGAAAATGATTTTTGGATGTATGACCATTCCACCAACAGATGGCTTTCCAAGCCGTCCTTGCTTCGGGCCAGAATAGGCTGCAAGCTAGTGTATTGCTGTGGTAAAATGTATGCAATTGGAGGGCGTGTTTACGAAGGTGATGGAAGAAACTCCCTGAAGTCTGTGGAGTGCTATGATAGCAGGGAGAATTGCTGGATGACCGTGTGTGCCATGCCAGTTGCAATGGAGTTTCATAATGCTGTGGAGCACAAAGAGAAAATCTACGTTTTACAGGGTAGGTAGCAAAAGGATTCTTCATCAAAGGGTTGTATGCCAAGGTTGGGTTACTTAATAATGGCAAAGCGGGTAACACTTCCTAGTGGTTGTCACTTCCTAACCATAAACTATGCTAGAACATTTCTCTTAGAAAGTCAAGGTCAAGAACATTTAAAATGTTCAAATATTTCTAAGTTCCTGAAATAGTTGGTTCTTTGTGTTTGGATCTCAAAGTATTTTTAAAAGCATAATAAGCAATACTTTATTTCTTATTCAGAGCATTTTCAAATAAACAATAAAGGTTAATCACACCTGGCTATTTTTGCTCTTCAATAATAGAATCAAGAGATGTGGCAGCTACTTACGGAACTTATGAATGAGTTTACTGAAGCTGCACTGTTCATTTACCAAGGAACTTTGTCTTCCAAGATTATTTTTATATTTATGTGCATTTGGCTGCATTTATGCACCAGGTGCATGCAGTGTTCACAGAGGCCAAAATAGGGTGTTGGATCACCTGGAACTGGAATTATAGACAGTTGTAAACTGCTGTGTGGGTTCTAGAAACTGAACCCAGGTCCTCTGGAAGCACAGAGCTGCAAGTGCTTTTAAATACTGAGCTGTATTTCCAGTTCTACCAAGCATTTGTTTGTTTTAAATGTTATGTATCTGAGCATTTTGCCTGAATGTATGTGTGTATACCACATGCATACTTGGTGACTGCAGAAGCCAAAAGAGGGATTCCCTGGAACTAGAGTTACAGATGGTTATGAGCTGCCCTGTGGATGCTGATGAGATTCAAACTTGAGCCCTGTAAAAGAACAGCTAGTGCTCTTAGCTGCTGACCTACTTTCCAGTGCCCACAAAGGGTTTTAATAGATATGAAACTTAATTACAAAGGCTTGAAATTATGTTCTTTAGGTCTTAGCTTATTAAAAATTGTATGTATATGAATGTGCAGGCCAGACATTAACATTGGGTATTTTTCTATTGTTGGCCACCTCATTTTTTGAAACAGGCTCTCACTAAAACTGGAGCTTACTAATTGAGTTGACTGGCTTGCCTTCAGGTACCTCTGGAATCTGCCTTTCTCTTTCTCACTGCTGTGTGAGAGAGGTGTGCCACCGTGCCCTGCTTTTTTGTGGATCCTATGGGTCTGAACTCGGATCCTCAAGCACTTTACCTGCTGAGCCCCTTTACTCTTAAATGGTTTAGTTGCTGGGATTTTGAATGCAGTGTAGGTAATTCTAAAATCCTTATTCATTTACCATGTTTCTTAATGGATTATATTAAAATATTTCCTTATATGACTACTTTAATAAATCAGGAACAGCTCTTTTGCTCCCTTCTCTTCTCTTGCTCCTTTTTCCTTATCCTCTTCTCACCCCTTTCCCCATTCCCCTCTCCTTTCTCTCTTCACATGCTCATGGTCAGCCTCTACTCCCCCCCCCCCAGCTCCCCTCCCCATGCCCTTAATAAACTCTATTCTATACTAAAATAAATAAATCAGGAACAATGTAGGTTTTCATGAAGGTATACATGATTATTTTTAAGCCCTATCCCATTTTTAAAAATAGTATTCTTGGGGGCTGGAGAGATGGCTCAGTGGTTAAGAGCACTGACTGCTCTTCCCAGCAACCACATGGTGGCTCACAACCATCCGTAATGAGATCTGACATTCTCTTCTGGTGTGTCTGAAGACAGCTACAGTGAACTTAGATATAATAAATCTTTTTTTAAAAAATGGTATTCTTTGCTCTTAAAGGTGACTTAAAATTTCTCAGAGAAGCCTGGATACATTTGCTTTAAGTTTTGTATTCTGAAGAACTAATTAAGTATAGTACTATCTGGTACTGTATTTTAGTTAAATGAAAGCATGCCCTGGTTTGGGTTTATCTTTGCAAAGTATAAGAATGGGTGTGTAATTCATCCAGTGTGGTTCTATCATCCAGTGTGATGACGTGTGCTGCTTTTCTCCTCCCTCTTCCGTCCCCTTCCCCTCTCTGTGTTTGTGTGTTACTGGCAAAAATAGTTTATAAAGATCATTTTAAGGCTCCTCATTGGAGTATGTGGGTTGTATATTAAAGCAAATACTGTAGCAAAACAGTAATAACTTAATAGAACATAAGTACCAGAACAAATAATTTGTAACTGGAGGTTGTATTTTATATAAGAAGAATCTGAGGCCCTGAGAGTTTTTAAAATTGCTTATCATTGGTTTTAGTTTATTAAGAGAAGTTGAGATTTTCTAAATTTTCTGTATAAGAAATTTGTAGAGAACACTTTCTTTATCAAGAATACTATAGTAGAAAGAGAAGGTAGTATGTAAAGCAAAAGTTAGGGCTTAAATAAAGTGAAATGTCACGCTTATTAAATAGGCAATTTAGTTTATAGATGAGAATATCCTTAATTTAGAATAGTTTAAAGGGAAGCTTTATATAGTATCCAGTGTTTCCTTCTAACCTACAAGGCCTCCTTCCATATATAACCTGATGATAACTATTGAAGAAGGTTATATCTTACAGGTTGAGCATCCCAAATGTAAGACCCAAAATGTGGTTCTGCATTCCAAACTGACCTTATATAAGAGGTCATAGTCTAAACTCAGACACTAAAGATACTGAAGTAACTCATGTTTTGGCTTGGAATAATCCCCAAGATACATATATACATATATATATATATATATATATATGTGTGTGTGTGTGTGTGTGTGTGTGTGTGTGTGTGTATGTGTGTGTGTGTGTGTATACACTCTATAATCTGAAATACTTAAGAGTCTCAATCACTTCAAATAAAGTATATTCAATCTGTTCTGCCTGTAATTGCAGGAGTATAAATTTGATCTGCCATAGAGTTGATACTGTTATCACAAAGATATTATTCAGTGTTCCCATTAAGCTGGCCATAGTTGCCAGACCTATAATTCCAGCTCTCTGGAGGGTAAGGTAGGAGGATTTCAAAGTTAAGATCAGCCTGAGTTCAGGCTGGAGACCTTAACAAAGTAGCAAAGCAATGTTCTATCATTAGCCAAGATCTTGTCAATATTCATGATTTTAATTCTTACAGCCATTTTCCTATTGACAGTCTGGCTCTGCACACATGCCTTTTTATTGTCAGTTTAGACTAATAACTGACTCAATATCAATTCCATTCATTGTCTTGAAATTTGTCTTTGCTTCATAACAACATTCACATAAATACATGAGTGACCCACAAGCACAAATCTAAACAATTCCATATGCTATTTTCTAGTCAAGTACCACACATGTATGTAATGTATTTTTAATGGTTAAATTGTATGTGATCATGTTGCCAGCCTTACTCCTCCCAGGTCATATGTGCCAGTGCAGGTTGACTGTAATATTACTGTTATTTTGTGTATTCTCGGAAGCAAATATTTGGAAAAATGTACTCTTCAGAGGCTGGAATTAAAGATGCAACCAAACATGAAAATTTACATATTTGTTTCCCTTTCTTTTTTTAGGAGAATTTTTCCTCTTCTATGAGCCTCAAAAAGACTACTGGGGATTTTTAACCCCTATGACTGTGCCTAGAATCCAGGGCTTAGCAGCTGTGTACAAAGACTCGATCTACTACATAGCTGGAACCTGTGGAAATCATCAGCGTGTGTTTACTGTTGAAGCCTATGATATTGAGCTAAATAAATGGACTCGTAAAAAGGACTTTCCATGTGATCAGTCTATAAATCCATACCTGAAGCTGGTACTTTTCCAGAATAAACTCCATTTATTTGTGCGAGCTACTCAAGTGACTGTTGAAGAACATATCTTCAGAACCAGCAGGAAAAATTCTCTTTACCAATACGATGACATTGCTGACCAGTGGATGAAAGTGTATGAGACCCCAGATCGGCTGTGGGACCTTGGCCGCCATTTTGAGTGTGCGGTGGCTAAACTCTATCCTCAGTGTCTTCAGAAAGTTCTTTAATAAGCAGCAGGCCAAAGCACATCACTGGCATCTCATACTGAGGAAGCTAGCTAAGGAAATGTCACCATTGAAGAAAGCTAACGGAGTTTTGTATTCAGAAATGGGTGCTCATAAAGATTGTGGTGTGGGGAGGGATTTGCTTTTACCTTCGTGATATTTTCATTTTAGTCAGGAAAGGGAACAAAGTGCAATTATCAGCATTTTTCCACCCCTGGCATAAAAGTATCATCCTAGAGTTTTGTGATAGATAGTTGCTGAGAAACCAGGTGAATTCAAGACAACTATGCACGCTTGAAAAGCAGAATATTTCTGGGTAGAGACATCCAAACTGGTTAACGTGACTTTATTTTAAATACGGGTAACAAATGAGGCAATATCATTTATTTAGCTGTGATCTCTCTAACACAGAGAAGCACTAACTTAGATCCTCAGTCTTACTATTTATATCTATTTACATATATATTTTTGTGTACTGTTTTCAAGTGTACGAGATTTAAATGTGCTGTCAGTAGACTGAAGGAAACCCAGTTTTCAGAATGAACTTTTAGTCAGATTGTTTCATGTAACTTTTAAGTTAAGCTACAAGGTTAAAGTGGCAGTTTTCTGTCCATAACTTTTTCAAGTGCTAACACTGTCTCATTTTTTAAAATCCCAGAAAGGGCTCAGATTTGCAGGTGACTGGTGCTCGCATAAGTTCATTCATGTGTAGTTAGATCAACTTAAATGGTTACTGAGTCACTGTTTATCTTTCAGGTTAGCATGCTAGTTCCATGGTCATGGCACTTTACCTTGTGATTCCATGAGGTCAGTTATTTGTGTGATAGGATATGGCC
This sequence comes from Mus pahari, assembly GCF_900095145.1. NCBI lineage: Eukaryota > Metazoa > Chordata > Mammalia > Rodentia > Muridae > Mus > Mus pahari. The sequence continues at coordinate 112,043,619 of NC_034591.1, forward strand.
ATTGGCCATTGGTCTAACTGGATTCAGTTTTACAATTCCAAGTTTGCACTAACATGGGCAGTTTTGTTGCCCAAACTCTTTTTCCATCCTCTACCTTTCCAGTCATTGTTGGCATCGTGAAAGTTAACTAATAATGTGAAGTTTTAACACCTTCTTATAAAATTCTGTTTTAGAAACAAGAGTCTTGGAGTGGTCTAATAATTAAATGGCTTATAAGGTTCATATTATGGTTACAACCTCTATTTTTTGCACTCAACAGTGATGAATATTTTTATGTTGAAACACTTGTAGCTGAAGGCGATCTAGAAGGAAGCGTGAGTGAGTGAACAGAGTTGAAGGTTTCTGTACTCTAGGTACTAAGGCGCTGTTCATATTGAACTGATAAGTTTCTCACAGTTACTTAGGAATATTAACATAAACTTCTTTTCACCTAAGGCAGGTATTTAGGTTGATAACATACTCATTACTACGCCTACTATAACTGATAAAGAATATTACACAGAGCCTGTCCTCAGTCCACACATTTTCTTAAGAAACTCAATTTGATTCTCTTGAAGAAAACTGGCAAGACTTGTATTGGAATAGAAAAAAGTCTTGCACAACGTGTAAGGTGATAGATACTGTGAAACAAATGGAAAACATTGCCTCTTGCATCACATACCTCCTTTTCCAGAAACTTTATAGACTGCTTTACAAAGGCCCTGCAAGGAGAGAGTTCTCTGTAGCAGTTCAAGTGGACAGCATTCACAGATTGTTTGTGTGTCCTCCACAGCTGGAGGCGTGGCTTCTCCTAGTCTCTTTGTAAACTTTGTCAGCCGATATTTTTTTTAACCTCTCTAGTTGTCTTGTGGTTTTTGTTTTTGCTTTTCATGCTGTTTTAGGGTTATTTCTGTGAATTTTTTGAATTATAGTTTTATATTACTAATGAGAGGGAAGAGAATTTTTACAAGAGATATCCATGTAATTTATTTTTGAAAGCTTTGTTGAGTATCTAAGATTTCCTGCCACTTTGACAATCTCTGTATTTAGGAAAATTCATTACTTGAATACATAATGTAGAACATTGAGTTAGCAATGTACATGTACTGTACGATATGTAAGAGAACAATACACTGTGGCTAATTCTACACTAGATTTATTCTGTTGGTCTGTACAACAGTTGGTTCTTTTGTCATAACTGTGTCTATTGAGGGAATCATTTCAGAATAGTGTATCAAAGCCAAGGTTTAGAATTTGCTATGGAAGTAGAATATATATTGAATTTTGTATGAACTATTTGTTTACATTACATAGCTGGGATATTTTGCCACTTTTAAAATGACTTTGGTCCTAGGAAACTTAAGATTAGTGATGTGTGTAGGTTTATGTGTAGAAATTTAAGGTACATTTTCATAGTCTGAATATAAGTAAAAGGCACAATGGCTACAGCAGGATTCAAAGATCTAACAAATGCCAATCCCACTTTAACTATGTTTCTGCATTTGAATGTACACAGCACTTTTCCTATAGAGTTCTATACAAAGAAAACAGAACTAGGTATAACTGTGTTGTAGGATTGAAGAAATCATTATTTATGTCTGTCTTTGTTTCTTGTTATCCTACAAAGTTGATGTGTAAACATCAAGTTGATTTCATTGGTGCATGAGGAAAAGTAGATGTGATCTGTAAGGAACCAGAGTCCCATGTGAAGAGTTTAAGATGGCATTCAATATTCAGTGCTCAGGTATGTAGTAAGTACTGTAGTCCTATGGGGCAAATGTGTAGATATTTTTAAACATTTTGCCGTAATTGCACAATTTTTGCATTTTTACCTGATGTCATTGTTTCTTGTAATAAAACCTTTTCTGATTGAAAACTGCCAGTGTTGTAAACTGATCTGAAGAATGAATTTTGCAAAATTAAAATTTGGTGAAAATCACAAACTATCTCATGTCATGGTAGAATGAATATTTTAACCTATTAAATATCTGACTTGTGGATTAAAATGAACTAGTTAGTATTACCAATAACTCCTTTATTCTGATGTAGCCTGTAATGTCCTCAGTGCCTCTCTGATATCCCATCCCAGGAAATTCTGTTGCCTCCTCTGGAGCACCCTCCTCATCTTCATATTACCCTAGTCTAAGCCTGTTCTGTCTGTGTGCAGTTGCCACTGCAAGCGATTTCCTTCTGTTTAGCACCCTTGATCCCTGTGATCTGTTTCCTTCACACAGTTGAGTGGTTCTGAAGGCAGGGTTGTGTCCCTGTTCTTGCTCAGATCTTTGATCATCCTACCTCCACCTGGGAGCTAAGCTCCTTAACCAATATCATCTTCCACCCAATACTATCTCTTGGGCCTCATTGTAATTTCTTGAACTCACTAGATTCTAGCTACATTAACCATGCTGTTCCTCAGGCATGCCAAGTATCTCCAACATCAGGGCCTTTTAGCCTTGCCATGTTATTAGTCAGAGAAGGCCTTATAATTACCCCTTCCAGTAAAATAACCCCTTACTAGGCTATAGAAATGGCTCAATTGTTAAAGAGCGCTGTCTGCTCTTCCGGAGGACTGAGGTTCGATTCCCAGCTCCCACATAGAAGCTTAGAACTGTAACTTATTTCTAGGTGTTCTGGCCTCCTGGGGCATGAGATGCACATGTGAACACAAATACACAGTGCAGAGATATATCCAGGCAAACAGATGAAGACAATTTTATTAGATATTTTCTTCATTTACATTTCAAATGCTATCCTGAAAGTCCCCTATACCCTCCCCCTGCCCTGCTCCTCAACCCACCCACTCCCACTTCCTGGCCCTGGCATTCCCCTGTACTGGGGCATATGATCTTCATAAGACCAAGGGCCTCTCCTCCCATTGATGGCCAACTAGGCCATCCTCTGCTACATATGCAACTAGAGACAGTTCTTCAGGGAGACAGGGTACTGGTTAGTTCATATTGTTGATCCCCCAATAGGGTTGCTGACCCCTGTAGCTCCTTGGGTATTTTCTTTAGGTCCTTTAGGGGCCCTGTGTTCCATCTAATAGATGACTGTGAGCATCCACTAATGTATTTGCCAGGCACTGGCATAGCCCCACAAGAGATAGCTATATCAGGGTCCTGTCGGCAAAATCTTGCTGGCATACGCAATAGTGTCTGGGTTTGGTGGTTGTATATGGGATGGATCCCGGGGTGGGGCAAGATGAAGAATATTTTAAAAGTTTAATATCATCTTACTAGAGAAATTGGCATGATCATTCTGTTTTCCAGGTCCTTCCTGTCCCACTCTGTCTCTTCCTGCTATTATTTCACACACCTTTCCCCTTACTAAAACATGAAGTTAAGGATTTTGTCTTGTTATTGCCTTTTTAAAATTTATTCCCTTTACATCACGATATCAGCCCTTCCTCTCCTCCTAGTACCTCCTCATACAAGTCCTCCCCTATTCTCTCTCCCCTTTTGAGAAGGAGAAGCCTCCCCCCCCCCATGTGCCAATACCCCACATACACATCAAGTCACTGTGGGACTAGGAACATCCCTCCCACTGAGGCCAGATAAGGTGGCCCATTTAGAGGTGTGGGATCCATAGGCAGGCAGGCAGGCAGGCAGGCAGGCAGGCAGGCAGGCAGGCAGGCAACAGACTCAAAGACAGCTCCTGCTCCAGTTATTGGGGGATCCACATGAAGACCAAGCTGCTCATCTGCTACATATGTGCAGGGGCCTAGGTTCAGCTAGTACTCACTCTTTGGTTGGTGATTCAGTCTCTGGGAGTGCCATGGTTCCAGGGTCATTCCCTTGGTTTTCCTGTGGAGTCCCTGAAGTCCTCTTCGGGTCCCTCAATCTTCCTCCCAACTCTTCTATAAGACTCCCTGAGCTCTGTCTGATGTTTGGGTGTGAGTCGCTGCATCTCTGTCCATTGACTGCTGGTAGATCCTCTCAGAGGACAGTTATGCTGAGTATTGTTAATGGTGACAGGGATCGGTTCTTTTCATGGGATGGGTCTCAATTTGGGGCAGTCATTGGTTGGCCATTCCCTCGGTCTGTTCTATATGTGTCCCTTCATATCTTGTAGGCAGGACACATTTTGGGTGGAAGGCTTTGTGGGTGGGTTACTGTCCTTGTCCTGCCTCGATACAGGAAGTGACCACTTTAGGATCTATATGCCCCACTGCTAAGACTCTCAGAGTCTCGCCCTTAGACACTCTTAGGCCTCTGTCCATCCCAGATTTCTGACACATCCTAGAGATTGCCCCCAACCAAAGCTGATCTTCCTTCTCTCTCCTCTGCTCTCCCTACATATGATCCCCCACATCTGCTCCCCTCCCCATTCCCTCTTCCCCCCAGTTCCCTCCTTCCATTGATCTTCAGTATTTTGTTTCCCCTTTTGAGAAAGATTAAAACATCTTCCCTTGTGCCCCCCTTATTATTTGGCCTCTTTGGGTCTGTAGAGAGACATCTAGGTTATTTCCAGTTTCTGGCTATTGTGAATAAAGCTGCTATGAACATAGTTGAGCAAGTGTCCTAGTGGGATGATAACGCATCTTTTGGGTATATGCCCAGGAGTAGTATAGCTGGGTCTTGAGGTAGAACTATTCCCAATCTTCTGAGAAATCGCCAAATTGATTTCCAGAGTGGTTGTTCAAGTTTGCACTCCCACCAGCAGTGGAGGAGTGTTCCTTTTGCTCCACAACCTTGGCAGCATGTGCTGTCCTTTGAGTATTTTTGATCTTAGCCATGATGGTGGATGTAAGGTGGAATCTCAGAGTCATTTTGATTTGTATTTCCCTAATGACTAAGGATGTTGAACATTTCTATAGGTACTTCTCAGCCATTTGAGATTCCTCTTTTGAGCATTCTCTGTTTAGCTCTGTATGCCATTTTTTCCATATATATATATATATGATATATATATATATATATATGATATATACATATCATATATATATGTATTTAGATATTTTATTTATTTATATTTCAAATGTTATCCGCTTTCCTAGTTTCCCCTC
>NC_034591.1:112049373-112050673 GCF_900095145.1 Mus pahari
GGGTTAGGGTTAGGGTTAGGGTTAGGGTTAGGGTTAGGGTTAGGGTTAGCTCTTGTTGGCATCCTAAATAGTGTCTGGGTTTGGTGATTGTTTATGGGATAGATTCCCAGGTGGGGCAATCTCTGGATGGTCATTCCTCCCGTCTCTGCTCTGAACTTTGTCTCTGTAACTCCTTCCATGGGTATTTTGTTCCCCCTTCTAGAAGGATCGAAGTATCCACACATTGGTCTTCCTTCTTCTTGAGTTTCATGTATTTTGAAAATTGTATCTTGGGTATTCTGAGCTTATAGGTTAATCTCCACTTATCAGTTAGTGCTTATCATGTGTGTTCTTTTCTGATTGGTTTACCTCACTTAGTATGATATCCTCCAGATCCATCCATTTGTCTAAGAATTTCATAAATTCATTAGAATTAGAATTTAGTACTCCACTGTGTTAATGTACCAATTTTCTGTATCCATTCCTCTGTTGAGGGATATCTGGGTTCTTTCTAGCTTCTTGCTATTATAAATAAGGCTGCCATGAACATAGTGGAGCATGTGTCCTTATTACAAGTTGGAACATCTTCTGGGTATATGCTCAGGAGAGGTATTGCTGGATCTTCCTGTAGTGTTACTATGTCCAATTTTCTGAGGAACCACCAAACTGATTTCCAGAGTGGTTGTACCAGCTTGCAATCCCACCAGCAATGGAGGAGTGTTCATCTTTCTTCACATCCTTCTCAGCATCTGCTGTCACCTGAGTTTTTGATCTTAGCCATTCTGACTGGTGTGTGGTGGATTCTCAGGGTTGTTTTGATTTGCATTTCCATGATGATTAAGGATGTTGAACAATTTTTTAGGTGCTTCTCAGCCATTCAAGTATTCCTCAGTTGAGAATTTGTTTAGTTCTGTACCCCATTTCCTAATAGGGTTATTTGGTTTTCGGGAGTCCAACTTCTTGAGTCCTTTATATATATTGGATATTAGCCCCCTATCAGATTTAGGATTGGTAAAGATCTTTGTCCAATCTGTTGGTTGCTGTTTTGTCTTAGTGACAGTGTCCTTTGTCTTACAGAAGCTTTGCAATTTTATGAGGTTCCATTTGTCAATTCTTGATCTTACAGCACAAGCCATTGCTGTTCTGTTCAGGAATTTTTCCCCTTTGCCCGTATCTTCAAGGCTCTTACCCACTTTCTCCTCTATAAGTTTCAGTGTCTCTGGTTTTATGTGGAGTTCCTTGATCCACTTAGACTTGAGCTTTGTACAAGGATAAAAGAATGGGTCAATTCACATTCTTCTACATGATAACTGCCAGTTGA
>NC_034591.1:112053513-112073760 GCF_900095145.1 Mus pahari
AATTCTTCCTTGACCAAGTTATCATTGAGTAGAGTGTTGTTCAGCTTCCATGTTTATGTGGCCTTTCTATTATTTATGTTGATATTGAAAATCAACCTTAGTCAGTGGTGATCTGACAGGATGCATGGGATTATTTAAATATTTTTATATCTGTTGAGACCTGTTTTGGGACCAAATATATGGTCAATTTTGGAGGAGGTACCAAGAGGTGCTGAGGAGAAGGTATAGCCTTTTGTTCTAGGATAAAATTCCTATAGATATCTGTTAAATCCATTTGTTTCATAACGTCTGTTAGTTTCACTGTGTCTCTGTCTAGTTTCTGTTTCCAGGATTTGTCCATGGATGAGAGTGAGATGTTGAAGTCTCCCCCTATGATTGTGTGCAGTGCAATGTGTACTTTGATCTTACTAAAGTTTTTTTAATGAATGTGGATGCCCTTGTATTTGGAGCATAGATGTTCAGAATTGAGAGTTCATCTTGGAAGACTTTACCTTTGATGAGTATGAAGTGCCCCTCCTTGTCTTTTTTGATAACTTTGGGTTGGAAGTCGAGTTTATTCAATATTAGAATGGCTACTGCAGCTTGTTTCTTGGGACCATTTGGTTGGAAAATTGTTTTCCAGCCTTTTACTTTGAGGTAGTGTCTATCTTTGTCCCTGAGGTGAGTTTTCTGTATGCAGCAAAATGTTGGGTCCTGTTTAATTAGCCAGTCTGTTAGTCTATGTCTTTTCATTGGGGAATTGAGTCCGTTGATATTAAGAGATATTGAGGAAAAGGCATTGTTGCTTCCTGTTATTTATGTTGTTAGAGTTGGGATTCTGTTCTTGTGGCTATCTTCTTTTAGGTTTGTTAAAAGACTACTTTCTTGCTTTTTCTTGGGCGTAGTTTTCCTTGTGTTGGAATTTTCCCTTTACTATCCTTTGAAGGACTGGATTTGTGGAAAGATATTTTGTAAATTTGGTCTCGTCATGGAATACCTTGGTTTCTCCATCTATGGTAATTGGAAGTTTTGCTGAGTATAGTAGCCTGGGCGGGCATTTCTGTTGTCTTAGGGTCTGTATGACATCTGCCCAGGATCCACTGGCTTTCATAGTCTCTGGGGAGAAGTCAGATGTAATTCTGATAGGTCTGCCTTTATATGTTATTTGACATTTTTCCCTAACTCCTTTTAATATTCTTTCTTTGTTTTGTGCATTTGGTGTTTTGATTATTATGTGACAGGAGGTATTTCTTTTCTGGTCCAAAGTATTTGGTGTTCTGTAGGCTTCTTGTGTGTTCATGGCCATCTCTTTCTTTAGGTTGGGGAAGTTTTCTTCTATAAATTTGTTGAAGATATTTACTGGTCCTTTAAGTTGGAAATCTTCTTTCTCATCTATACCTATTATCCTTAGGTTTGGTTTTCTCATTGTGTCTTAGATTTTCTGCATGTTTTGGGTTTGCATCTTTTTGCATTTCAAATTTTCTTTGTTGTGTCAATGTTTTCTGTGGTATCGTCTGCACCTGAGATTCTCACTTCTATCTCTTGTATTCTGTTGGTGACCAAGAGGCAAATTGGAGAGGAAAGGGTTTATTCAGTTTATACTTCCACATTACTGTTTATCACCAAAGGATGTCAGGATAGGAGCTCACACAGGGCAGGAACTTGGAGGCAGGAGCTGATGTAGAGGCCATGGAGGGTGATGCTTACTGGCTTGTGTCCTCTAGCTTGCTCAGCTTACTTTCTTATAGAACCCAAAACTACTAGCCCAGGGATGGCACCACCCACAATGGGCTAGGCCCTCCCCCACTTGGTCACTAATTGAGAAAGTGTCTTACAGCTGGATCTCATGGTGGCATTTCCTCAAGGAGGCTCCTTTCTCTGTGCTAACTCCAGCTTGTGTCAAGTTGACACACAAACCAGCCAGTACATTAATCCTACAGGATCCGTGCACAAGGAAGATCTTTCCACCTTCTGATATCTTCCTCAATTTCTTTCCTCAGAGACTTGAAGTTCTTGTCTTACAGGTCTTTCACTTGCTTGGTTAGAGTCACACCAAGTTATTTTATGTTATTTGTGGCTATTGTGAAAGGTGCTGTTTCCCTAACTCCTTTCTCAGTCTATTTGTCTCTTGTGCAGAGGAGAGCTCCTGATTTCTTTCTTTCTTTCTTTCTTTCTTTCTTTTTTTTTTTTTTTTTAGACAGGATTTCTCTGTATAGCCCTGGCTGTCCTGGAACTCACTTTGTTTATCAAATGTAGGAGTTCTCTGGTAGAATTTTTGGAGTCACTTATGTATACTATCAATAGCAATACTTTGACCTCTTCCATTCCAATTTGTATCTCCTTGATCTTCTTTAGTTATTACTCTATCTAGAACTTCAAGCACCATATTGAAGAGATATAGGGAAAGTGGACAGCTTTGTCCCTGATTTTAGTGGAAATGCTTTAAGTTTCTCTCCATTTAATTTAATGTTGGCTATTGGCTATTGGCCTGCTCTACATTGCCTTTTATTGTGTTTAAGTATGTCCCTTGTATCCGTGCTCTCTCCAAGACCTATAACATGAAGGGGTGTTGGATTTCATCAAATCTTTTTTTTTCGACATCTGGTAAATTGACCATGTGGGTTTGTTTCTTTCAATTTGTTTATATAGTAAATTATGTTGATGGATTTTCATATATTGAACTACCCCTGCATCCCTGGGATGAAGCGTGTATGATCATGGTGGATGATGTCTTTGATGTGATCTTGGATTCAGTTTGTGAGTATTTTATTGAGTGGTTTTTACATCAGTGTTCATAAGGGCAATTGGTCTGAAAAATCTCTTTGTTGAGTCTTTGTATGGTTTAGGTACCAGGGTGACTGTGGCCTTACAGAATGAGTTTGGCAGTGTTTGTTGTGTTTCAATTTTGTGGAATAGTTTGAGGAGTATTGACATTAGCTCTTCTTTGAAACTTTGGTTGAATTGTGCACTAAAAACATCTGGCCCTGGACTTTTTTTGGTTGAGAGACTTTTAATGACTGCTGTTTCCTTAGGGTTTATAGGACTATTCCCATAGTTCACCTGATCTTGATTTAGTTTTGGTAATTGATATCTGTCTCGAAAGTCCTCCATTTCTTTTAGATTTTCCAATTTTGTGGAGTACAGGCTTTTGAAGTAAGACCTAATGATTCTTTGAATTTCCTTGGTTTCTATTGTTATGTCACCCTTTTCTTTTGGATTTTGTTAATTTGGGTACTGTCTCTCTGCCTTTTCATTAATTTGACTAAGGGTTTGTCTATCTTGTTGATTTTCTCAAAGAACCAGCTCTTTGTTTTGTTGATTCTTTGCATTGTTCTCTTTGTTTGTAATTGATTGATGACAGCTCTGAGTTTGATTATATTTCCTGTCACCTACTTCTCCTGGGTATATTTGCTGCTGCCACTACTGCCTCTTCTTCTTCCTCCTCTTCCTCTTCCTCTTCCTCTTCCTCTTCCTCTTCCTCTTCTTCTTCTTCTTCTTTTCTTCTTTGTCTTCAGATGTGCTTTTAATTCATTAGTATGAGAACTCTTCAATTTCTCTATGAGGGCATTTAGTACTATGAGCTTTCCTCTTAGCACTGTTTTCATATTGTCTCATAAATGTAGGTATATTTTGCCCCCATTTTCATTAAATTTTAGAAAAGCTTTAATTTCTTTTTTCATTTCTTCCCTGACCATTGAGTAGAGGGTTGTTCAGTTTCAATGAATATGTAGGCTTTCTATTGTTTCTGTTGTTGTCAAAATCCAGCTTCAGTCCATGGTGATCTGATAAGATGCACAGGGTTATTTCTATCTTCTTGTATCTGTTGCTTTGTTACCAATTATATGGTCAATTTTGGAGAAGGTTCTGAAAAGGTATATTCTTTAGTGTGTGCGTGAAATGTTCTATACATGTCTGTTAGGTCCATTTGAATCATAAACTCTGTTAGTTCAGTAATTTCTCCGTTTAGTTTCTGTTTTCAATGACCTGTCCACTGGTGAGGGTGTTGAGGTCTCCCACTATTAATGTATGGGGTTCTATGTGTGATTTAAGCTTTAGTAATATTTCTTTTATGAATATAGGTGCACTTTCATTTGGAGCATAGATGTTCAGAATTGTCCTCGGTAGATTATTTTTCCTTTGATGAGTATGAAGTGGCCTCTTCTGTCCCTTTTGATTAGTTTTGGTTGAAAGTCTATTTTATTAGATACTAGAATGGCTACTCCATCTTGTTTCTTGGGTCCGTTTGCTTGGAAATCCTTTTTCCAGCCCTTTATACAGAGATAATGACTATCTTTGTTGATGAGGTGTGTAAACAGCAGAATGATGAGTTCAGTTTACCCATCCATTCTGTTAACCTGGGCAATTAAGACCATTGATGTTGAAAAATATTGACCAATGATTATTACTTCCTATTATTTTGAGTGGTGGTGGTGTTTCAGTGTGTGTGTGTGTGTGTACACATTCTTAATGTGACCTGCTCAGTCAGCATACTATTTCTATGTCCCGTATTTTCAGGACTAAGCATTTGGTATTGGGAAACCAGTTTGTTTAGGCTTTCTTTGGTTTTAATGGTGTGAAATCTATTTATTTATTTATTTATTTATTTATTTATTGTTTTCTTGAGTATAGTTAGCTTCATTGGGTTGGAGTTTACCTTCTAGGCTTGGTTAGTGGTGGAGTATTGTTTGAATTTGAATTTGGCTTTGTCATGGAACATCTTGGGTTCTCCATATGTGGTGATTGAAAGATTTGCTGGGTATTGTAGTCTGGGCTGACATATGTGGTTTCTAGAGTCCATAAGATCTCTGCTGAGGACCTTCTAGCTTTTAGAGTCTTAGATGAGAAATCACGTGTAATTATGATTGGTCTGTCTTTGTATATTACTTGGCCTTTCCTCCTTGCTGTTTTAAAAATCTTTCTTTGTTCTGAATATTTAGTATTTTAATTATTATTTGGTGGGAGGATTTTCTTTTCTGGTCCAATTTGTTTGGTGTTGCATAAACTTCTTGTACCTTTATAGGCATGTCTTTCTTTAAGTTAGGGAAATTTTCTTCTATGATTTTCTTGAAGATGTTTTCTTGACCTTTGGGCTGGTAATCTCCTCCTCCTCCTCCTCCTCCTCCTCCTCTTCCTATTTTTCTCAGGTTTGGTCTCTTAATGGTGTCCCAAATTTCCTGGATATTTATGTAATGAACTTTTTAGATTTTGCATTTTCTTTGATACCTTTTATTGTATCTTCTACATCTGAGGTTCTCTCTTCCACTTCCTGTATTCTGTTGGTGTTGCTTACATCCATAATTCCTGTTCTCTTTCCTAGGTTTTTCTATCTCCAGGATTGCCTCAGTTTGTGTTTTCTTTATTGCTTCCATTTCCCTTTTCAGGTCTTAGACAGTTTTATTCATATCCTTCACTTGTTTGATTGTATTTTCCTGTATTTCTCTTTATTTATTTGCTTCCTATTTTAATGCCTCTACCCGTTTGAATGTATTTTCCTGTATTTCCTTAAGGGATTTATTCATGTCCTCTTTAAAGGACTCTATCATCTTTATAAAATTGGATTTCAGCTCCTCTTCTTGTGTTTCTGTTACATTAGGGTATTCAGGGTGTGTTGTAGCAGGGTAGCTGGGCTCTGTTGGTGCCATATTGCCTTGCATCTTGTTGATTGTGTTCTTACACTCTCCTTTTGGCATCTGGTTTTCCCTGGTGTTGGCTGCATGATCTTGATGGCAGCAGTTCTTGGAAAGGTGGGAAGAGCTGCGGGCCAGACAGTGGAGGTCAAGGTACCCTGTTCTGTTGGCTATGCCTCAGGTAGATCCTATTCTGTAGTCTGTGTTGTATGTGGACCCTACTCTGCAGGCTGTGTCACAGACCCGGCTGGGCTGACAGGTAAATCTAACTAGGATGGGTGGTCAGGCAGGTTTCCAAGTTGGTTAGTTTGGGGACCCCAGGAAGTTTCTATGTGGAAGCAGGATACTCTTGGGGTCCTACAAGGCTCCTCTGGGCTGAGAAGCAAGGTCAGAGCTAGACAAATGGTACTCAGGGGACCCACTACTTCATTTTTAAATCATTTTTTTCTTTTAAGATTTATATTATTTGCATACATGTGTCTAGTAGGCCACATGTGAAAGTACTTAATGGAGAGTAGAACAAAGCATCAGATCTTGAGTTGGGGTTAGTTAGAAGAGGTTGTGAGCCACTTGACATGGGGTCTGGGAACCAATGAAAGAGCAGCAAGTACCCTGAACCACCGAGACATATCTCCAGCCCCTACTCCTGGGCTTTAGGTGGATGGCATGTGCTTGGCGCTAAGTGTTGACAGGAAGAAGTGAGTTTTCAGTTCAGCCTCAGTATGCTGAAGAGTGGTAGGAATGACATTTCAGAAACAGACCAGTTGAACTGGGCAAAGTCAGAGAAGTACTCTGGATTTTCACTTTCACCTGCTCCCATTCTCCTCCACTGTATTAGATACCTAATACAGATTATGAACGGTCCTCATCCAAGCAGAAACTCCCCTTTCCCTTATCTGTTCCTCTGTTCTATTACACAAATTAGCCATCAGTATGAGTTCTGTCCCTCAAATAAGTTTCTAGAAGGGATTATGGGAAATTGGTATACTTTTTACCGTCAGTGTAAATCTACCAGTGAAACCACTGACCTGATATTCAGTGTTTGAAGGTTATCCAAATTTCTCTAATCTATGGGAATATCCATTGATGTATTTCTCCTTGTCTGAGTTTTCTGTCTTTCTGTCATCTATACTGTCAAATGTGTGACGTAGACTCATTCATAGTATTTTTCTTATGTTGGAATTAGTATTCATCACCCCTTACTCATTTCTGGTGTGTGTGTGTGTTTGTGCACATGCACACCCGTGTGCATGCTTTTTTTTTTGGTTTGGATTTTGTTTTTTAAATGTGTACTCTTGATCTGTAACCCAGACTGGCCGTGAACTCCCAGCCTTTGAAGTGCTGGGGTCACAGGCTTGGACCACCCTATCTGCCTTTTTAAAACAATCTTTCTGGTTCCGAAGTCTTCCCTGTCCAAAGAAAGCTTGTAGATTTAATATGTCTTAGCTTACTTTATTTTCACCTTTCTTATAATGTATCTGGATGGATATATGCAAAATACATTTCTTATACATTTCATGTACACCTGGGACTGACTGACTTTCTCTTTCTTTCTTTCTTTCTTTTTTTCTTTCTTTCTTTCTTTCTTTCTTTCTTTCTTTCTTTCTTTCTTTCTTTCTTTCTTTCTTTCTTTCAAAAAGATTTATTTATTTATTTTATATATATGAGTANACTGTAGCTGTACAGATGGCTGTGAACCATCGTGTGGTTGCTGGGAATTGAACTCAGGATTTCTGCTCCCTCCGCTCCGCTCACTCTGGCCCTGCTCATGGGACTTTCATATGGACAATGGAAGTTTCTTTGCTTAGATTGGTTATCCAATCTTTGTTTAGATTGGTGTTTTTAAACCTCTTATATTTCAAATGGTGATTGATGAATTTGCTACTGTCTCTGTTGTCCATGGGGTTCTTTTTTCTCCTACTTTTGAACTTGCTTGTTTTAACTGGGCATTTTATAATACCGTATCTCATTTTAGCCAAGCAGTTATATTTTACATTTTCCCCTAGTTACTTTAGAATTCCAGCCTTTGTTTTTGATCTAACCCAAGGTCCTGTTTGGAGCCATGGCACTTCAGGTGTAGAGCAGGTACCTATAAGGGGAGTTCCTGACTGTTCCCTTTCATTCGTGAATGGCTGTCACTTATTATGAGATTACTGACCTATAATATACTTTTAACTACTGAGTAGGTTTTTAGTTTTTCTATCGCAAATAGCTATCCTTTCAGATCACTTTGTATCAGGAAAGATTTACCTTCACTTATTCCTTATGACACAGTGTACATTTCCTCGTATCATCAGTTTTCTGCCCTGCATCAATCTCCTGCCTGGGAACTTCTTTTTAATGGACATTGTGTGCTGTGCAGGGAAGGTCCACACATAATGGTGTCCCTGATTTTTTTCTTTCTTTATTTCTTTTCTTTTCTTTCTTTCTTTTTTTTTTTTTTTTTTTGAGAAAGTCTTTACTTTAAAAAGAATGATTTTGCTGGATCTAGAATTCCAGGTTTGTTTTTCTTCAAAGTGTTTAAATCCCAGTTATTTAGTGGGCCTCCGTGTGGTGTTTTTTTATTTATTTTCTTCTGGCCCTTTCTCCATGCTCTGGTTCCTGCTGAACATGTTTCATCTTTCTCCCATTAGGAGAATAGGGGTGAGAGAAATATTATTCTCTCCCTGTTTATCAAGCTCTATGAAAGTGTTTTCCCCTAGGAAATAGGCCTTAGTTGTGGGGACAGGTTCTGGGTGTATTTCAGGATCATTCCTCCTGTCCTCTAGGCAGAACCACCAGGCTTCTTTCTCAGATCTTCATCATAAGGAGCTCCACCTCTTGTGGGATTCCAGAGAATAAAGTGCCCAAGATGTAGGGGCCCCCAAAGAATTAGAATGGGGTTTCTGGGAGTTTTCTCATTTATGTGAGTCTCCAGAAACTCTCTAGGTACTTAAAGTCTAAGTAACCAGTACCTTATCTGTGGTCCGCTGGATCCACAGTGCTAGTTGCCAAGGTGACTGAGTAACCAGAACCTTGACCCTGACTTCTGAGGGGTCAACAAAGAGTGACTGATTACAGTTTGATTAACCCTTTACATTTCAGTGCTGGGACCAAGAGCGCCTACTAGAAGCCTCTTGGGTTTTTGTGTTGGTTAATGGATCGATTGTTCTTTAAGTTCTTGTATACATTATCCCTGCTTATAAACATGTGATGTATTTCACAATAAAAGACTATAAAACATGTTCATATTCTTACTCATTGTCTATAATCTCCTTGTGATTTCCATGCTCATGGAATGATTTGACATACAGTCCAGTGACTGTGGACTCCCACCCCTCAGTTCTCTAGGACCCAACTGAAGACATATGATATAATTTCATTAAAGACATCAGTCATGAAGTTTTTCTAAAACTAAGTAGAAATTACAGTGTCATCACTGAAATTATCATATTTATATGAAGATTTTTCTGTTGGCTAGTGTGTTAGAAAAATAAGAGATTTAACCCATCCTTTTCTTCCTTTCTATTCCAAAAAATAACACAGAATGATGATTTGACATTCAAAATACCATAATAAACATTAATACATAGGAACTCTGTACTATGTAACCGTTTTATGGGCTTTTTTATGAACACGGATTACAGTGTCTTTGGTGATTATGGGCAAATCACTTACCTTTCTGGGATTCCTTTCCTCATGCATAAAACAGGCTAATGTAATCCATCTTAGGAGGTCTTTGTGGGAAATGGGCATTTAAACATTTCTCACAGTGTCTCCTACACAGTGAACGCTCAGATGTTCTGTTGTCTTGTCCATAACTGCACTCTGTCTTTTCGACATACTTACAGCTGAGTCTATCTGTAATAGCCAACACAGAGTGTATGCTGACGAGAGCTCTAATGGCTTGGGCTCTGGTTGCTCCCATAAGCCATGCATGAAAACAATTTTCACAGTTATACAGTCACACAGTTCTCACTTTCATTTCTGGACTGTGCATCTTGAAAGGATTTAAATTAAACAGATTGTCTTTAAAGCAAATTTATATAAGGTTTGTAACCCCTGTCTTTAAAATAAAAATATGAGCGCTTTGCTTGTTCACTTTTAGGTACTGAAATGGGCCTGCCTCCTGGGTTATTTTGTCCAAGTGTGTAGGCAGGTCCAGGTTTAGAGGGCTACCTTCATATCAGATCTTGGGGTGGGCGGTAGGGACAGAAAGCAAGCTCTGCAATTTTGCCATGCTGGAAATCAAACTTACACATGCTAAGAAAGCATTCTACCATCGAGCAGTACCATAGCCTCTTCTGATCTTTTTTAAGTGTATACATCCTAATATGTGGTCTTGGCTCTGACCTGATTTAGCCCCCCCCCCCACCTCATAATAATACCACTATACTGGGTTAGGAGTCTAACATAGAGTTCAGGTAGATGACAGGGAAGCAAACATTTAGTTTGCTCAACACTATCTGATGAAGTTGAGGCCACACAGTTTAGCTCTTGAGGCATGGCCACACAGGTCCCTAACAACGAAAAGAGATGCAAGAGCATTTTATACCTCTGCTTAGAGAAGGAGACTCCTGAGCCTGGGCAGGAGAAGCTGCACAGCACAGGGTGGTATTTCTCTGTTCGTAGTGAGAAATGGTAGAAATATGGTAGAAGTCCTCATTGCCCCTACCCTCAAGGTTAGCAACAGAACTTCCCATAAAGCCAGTGTCAGTTGAATTCGATTGAATGAATGAATGAGTTGCCGCAAGGACATGGTACAATCAGAAAGTAGTGGCGAGGGACTCGTGAAGAAATTTTAAGCCCGACATGGGGTTTCTATCTTGCCATGACTATTCAGTTCCTGGATAAAGGGCACACAATTTTTATTATTTACACTAAGCCTTAAACAGCACAAGAGTTAAGCATATACCTATCTTCTATGTTATTATAATCTACTTTCATATCAATAACCCTGAGTTAATACTTACTGTGTTTCATCTGAGCTGCCCTAAACTCCAATCGACCAGCCCTCTGGGCCATGTTCTCTTTAACTCACCTAACCTGGTAGCTTCTTTTCCATCCTTCTCCACCTCCTTCTTCCCTGTGTCTTCTCCTCCAACCTCAAGCCTGGGAAACCCAAACCCCACCTATGTCTCTTCTACCCAGCTACTGGCTGTTGGCATCTTTATTTACCAATTGGAAATAACTTGGGGACAGGGTCATTTGGGTCTATGTGAAGACTCCAGGTCTTAGGGGCCCACCCTTAGCATTACAGTAGACAGCAAGACAAGACCTCAACAGCTGAAATCTTAAGATTTCTTAATAAACTCAGTTAAGAGGACAGAGGGCAGCATTGAGGATTTAATGGAGGAGACCCACAAAGCAGGGGTAATACTCAGAGAATTTCAAGAACTGCATCCAAAAAGAAGAAATAAAGTACAGAGTGAAAGGAACTGAATTCTTAAAGATCAGAAGTGACAAAGAGTAGAAATCAAAGCAAACGGACAGATGAGAGATGTGAGACTTGGAGGTACAGAAAAATCATGTTAAAAAAAGAATCCAGCCCAGTGGGAGGTCATTTGTCTTGCTTGAGCAAGATCCTGGGTTCAGTCCCTAGCATCATAAGAAAAAAAAAATACATGAAATGAAAAAAATACAAGTGTAAGAGCATTCATACCTTTCCAATAAAGATGGGAAATGAAAGTATCAGGAAAAAAATCATAACCTATCTCACTTCTACAATATTCCCAGCTCAGGGGTCTCCAGTACCTCTGATTCCTTGCAAAGTGAAAACTGCAAAAATAGGGGCACATTTTTTTAAAGTACAGGTAGACAGTATAGATAGTAGATTCCCAGAAATGGCAGAGTAAGAAAAGAGAAATCCTGACCAGAAAGACAGTTTCTGGGACCTCCTATTTCTGGAAGAGGCTGTGGAGGGTAACAATGTTTGGAGCTTCTTGCTGATTTGCCCCAGAGCTAAATCTGGTCCCTACTCTTGACCCAAAACATCTGGTTTGTGATCAATCTCTTAATATCTGGATTCTTCTAAAGCACATGGTCGGGATGGTGACTGCTAGAGTGACAAGCAGAAGAATGGATGAGCCAATCAGAGCGTGCACTCAGGAAGACAATGAACACACAGGGTTCCTTCATGCGGCACTTGTACAGCTCAGAGACCCAGCAGCCAGCTCAATACAGTAGGCAGTCTTATGGATCTCAAGTTATATCGTATCTGTCATGGGATTGGCCAATGGTTTATAAAAGTATATTGTTCCTTCTGTAAAAAGGTGAGAACTCAAGTATGTATTTTTTATATTCATGTATAAATGTAAAATGTAATAAAATATATGCACCAAGACAGGTATGTCTTGGAGATGGGGAGATGGCTCAGTTGGCAAAACATCTGTCCTGCAGGTATGGGGACCTGAGTTCAAATCCCCAGCACTTATGTACTTTCCTACACAAGTCTGATTTGCTGTTCAACACACGTTCCGTATTTATTAATCACATGTGATAGATAATACCTTACAGGTGAAAAGTATTTTACCAATGATAGACCACTGGTCCACACCTTCTTCTGGCAAGCACTTTCAACTTCTTCACTTTCAACTTCTTCACTTTCAAGTTCTTCACTGTGTATTGTCATCTTGGACCCTGCTAGTGGTCCTGAAGCCACCTGTCACAACACATCTTGTTTGAGAAAACACACATAAGGAAGAGGGAATGCTAAAGTCACAGAATCAAACTGTCACCAAACGCTGATGTGTTAGATCCCTTGCAGTGAGCAGGGACACAGGAAGATGGCCTGAACTGGTGTATTCAACACAAGCACATGGAAGTGTAAGGAGCCCGAGCAATTGGCAGGAAAGCCAGTGTGGGATGGAAAACCAGTGAGCTCACTTTTGGAAGAGCTAAATTTCCAGTGACAGGAGAAATGATGACAGGCAGAGCACCGGTGCTGCAGCCAGGACGGAAACAGGAATCCAAAGCAAGGTAAGAGGTCAGGGGACAGTGTGGAGCTGGCAGCCGCTCAAACAAGGGCCACCAATCCAGGCACCCAGGAGGGAGAGGGGAAAGGCGACCAGCAGAGCAGAAGCTGAGCTTTGGAGGCCCAGGAGAGGCTGCCTGCAAGAAAAGGGAGACAGCCTTTCAGAGTTGCTGAGGAAAGACCAGGGGCGGGGTGGGGAATGGGGGGTGGGGGGTTGATGGGGGAGGGGAGAAGCAAGGGAAGGGATGCACGTGGGTCCTGGGAATCCTGCTGAGCCTTGTTTGTCAAATCCTCTCAGTTAAGTGGCCGGTTTTTAAATTCTCACAATTGTCTCTTCATATAAAACGACTCTATTTTTTTAGTGAACAGTGTGGCATTTTCTGGCCAGGCAAACTGTTATTTCTCATCTCACCAAGTTTCTGTACCTTCATTCACTACACCTATCTCCCCTGCTTGGCCTGGAATACACCCTCCCCCTCCCCCAGGGCCTGGCCTGATCCCTTGAGCCCAAGTGTGGGCTGAGCACAGCTCATGTTGCCTAGCTCACAGGAGTCCTTCTGAGCCCACCTTGCAGAATAACCCGATACAAGTCCCTGGGCTAGACACCACAGGGGTCCCTGTCCTCTCTAGGACTCTGACTTCATGCTCTCTATTGTTTCAAAGGTACATTTTCAGGCTCAGGAGCCACTGGCAAGGATTCTTCTGTGGGGGGGCGGGGGAGGGGGTTGGCATTTCATATCCGGAAGAGTTGTGAAATCAATTTGTCGCAGATAAAGACAGATGAGGATGGCTGGTGCTTTCCCCAACAGGTGCTCTCTCCGCAATCAGACCATTGAGACTGCGCCTCACTAGGCTGTTCTACCATGCCTTAGGCAGCTGGTTGGGTTTTTTTGGGGCCATGAGCACTGGGGTGGAATATACCTACCCTCCCCTGACTGAGAGGGAGCCACTGGGTAGCTGTGAAGTACCTGTTTCTAGTGTTGAGTTTTCATGGACTTTTCGTAGAGGTTTCTTAAATGTCTTTGGAAAATTTAGATTTGTTTCACTAGACCAATGACATGTTTACTAGGATTCTATTTTGTCATGTTTTATTTGTGGAGGAAAAGGATAAAGAAAAATAGCGTGATAGAGATGGGAGAAAGAAGAGGACTAGAATCCTGAATGGTCAAAGGGACATCTCACTAATAACTGGAGACCAAGTGTTTCTTGATAGGTAATATTCAAAATATTGATTTCTTCCTATAGCCCTGAGCTACATTATTAATGTTTTGCAACCACTTTGTGCTCTGCGTGGATCATGTGGACTCAGAGACAGGCTCCCGCATGTGATTAAAACATTTTTCTTTGATTCCTCATCTCTCATCTCTGTTAATATATATTAAAGAAACCAATTCATGCTGTAAAAAATTTTTAAAACTTACTTTTATTTATGTGCATGTTTGTGTGGCAGTTGTGAGCTCCTGCAGTGTGGGTGCTAGGAACTGAACTTCCATCCCCTTGAAAGTTGCCAGAGCTCTCATCTGCTGGGTCATCTCTCCAGCCCTCCATCCTCTGTGCCTTCTCACCTTGCTGAGCTATGGCTGAGAAGCTGAAGGTCATTCTGGCTTACTAAGCTTCATAAAGGGCCTCTCTGTCTTTTGGTGAAAGCTTTTGGAATATTTTCCTTGTCAATGCACTGTACAACTTCAGTCCATATGCCTAATTGCATGGCTCTGTTTTCAGCTCACACACTGGCAGCCTAGGGAGTTTTTCTGTGTCATTTATTAGATAATTTTCTGTGTTCTTAGATTGCTTTCCTCTGGAATTCCTAACTCTTACTAGTCAGATACTCTTGTTCCTCCTCCTCCTCCTCCTCCTTCTTCTGCCTCTCTCTCTGTATGTGTGTATATGTGTATGTGTGTGACTGTAATGGGGATATGGGGATAGAACCTAGAGCCTTGGGCTTAGTAACCAAGTACTCTGCTACTGAGCTACACCCCAGCTCCTGCTTTTAAATCTTATGTCTTTTGTTTGTTTGTTTGTTTGTTTGTTTTTGCCTGCTTGTCAGTGCTCAGGGACCTGGTCCTTCACTCTCAGAACACTGAGCTTTCTTTGGTATCTTCTATCATTTACTATGTGAAGAGGAGGAGGAAAAGGAGGAGGAGGAGGAGGAGGAGGAGGAGGAGGAATATCTATCATTTCACTCTTACTCCTTTGTGAATAAGCAACTATTGCTTCTAAAATATACAGGATTTAAACTTTATTATGAAAATTAAGCACACCAAGCATAGCCTTGGGGTACAGTTGTGGGGCAAGCATCAGGATCCCATGACCTTAGCATGAACCAAAAGTCATAGCAAGACTGGAGCAACATGCTTTGACCACCTACAGGTATATGTTTTCCTTAGCGCCTTCCAAGGGAAAGCTCACAAGGGTAGATAACAGGCAGGACCCTGTTAGTCTTTTGAACTTGTGAGCTCAGCTATTCGGTGCAATACACAGGATAAAACCGTTGTTCTACTTCACCTTACAAACCCCATGTCTTACCAAAGTCACTGGCTGCCCTTGAAATCTGAGGAATTCCTGCACAGAGGTCAGAAACAACAATCACTCTGGCGGACCTGACTTCTGAGAAGCAGGGATCCTTAGAGTAGCACCATTGGAAAGAAGTTGGGATTCCTGAGACGACCCGAGGTCATGGGGAGGGCAATGGCAAGGCACTGTAACAGTCTTTTCTCGCTTTCTCTTTAGCAACAATGGAAGTGGTTTTGCTCTGCCCTGTACTAACACTTTGATAACTGGTCCCAAATAATGGGGCCAATGTTGAGCCAAGAGAAACCTTTTCTCTTTATAAGTTAATTGTCTTATGTGTGGCTGTCTTTGGCTATGTGGTAGATTCTTCTTTCTTCCATCCTTCCCCATCCGCTTTCTTCCACCCTTTCAACCCCTGAACACTAGGTAAGAGAGAAAAGGACATAGAGGGAAGGAAGGAGATTCCTGAGTAAAGTCAGGGGACATAAGGGAGTGATCGTTATCATCCGAACACTTGCTGCTGGTTAGGGGCTTCGAGTTCCTTAGGGCAAGTTTGATCTTTGACATCAAGATGCCTAATTTCCTCTTCTTGTTTCTCCTTTGTGCATGGCTACTTAAAAAACTGTGACCAAGAACAACCAACAACCCACCCAAATCACCAACAACCCATCTTGTCCCTTCTGGCCCTAGCATTTATTATAACCTCTGAAAAGCCTGAAGAGTTCCAAATGTCACACATTCACAGGAATTATCTGAGGTGGCAAAATCATCCCCTGACCAGAGTATGAGGCAAGTTATAGTCAGCTGCTGTGAACAGTCTGAATCAGCCCCACATCCCACACCTGGGATTAAAATGAAAACTTATAATGTTCCTATTTTTTTAACAGACCAAAATTCCAAAATTGTCACTACACTTACATATTTTATTATAGTGATGACAGTGACTTAAATAGGTGGAGGAGCAGAGACTTCGCACTGTTCATATCCCATTTCATTTCCCGTGGTCCCCAGGTAAATGTGAAAAAGCGTGATCAAGAAAATGCCTCTCCGAGCTTGGGAGATAGCTCTAGTGAAGCACTTGCTGGACAGACACACGGACCTGAGTTCAACCCCCAGAGCCCACATGAAAAAAACACACATGGTGGTGCACACTTGTATGCCCAGCTCCAGAGGAAGACACAGGCAGATTCCTGGGGCTGCCTCACTGGTCAGCTGGCTTAGCCCCTCTGCACAGCTCCAGGTCAGAAAATCTGTCTCAAAAACAAGCAAGCAAGCACCTTCAAGGTAGATGGGACAACATTTGAGGTTGACCTCTGACCTCTACACATGTGCATGCATGTACACATGCGTTCATACATACATGTACACCCAAGAGAGCATGCATGGACACACGAGAGAGAGAGAGAGAGAGAGAGAGAGAGAGAGAGAGAGAGAGAGAGAGAGAGATAGAGAGAGAGAGAGACAACACTTTATGTCTAGGTAGACGTATCTGCATTTTGTTCAGATGCTTGAAGGTAACTATAGAAGTCTTTTGAATGATGCATGCAAGTCGACCACGAGGACACCACCTTGGGGATCCACTGCAGAAAGCAGGATGGAATGAAAACAGAAGAGAAAATCAGTTTTCCGACTGCTTACATTAACCCTGGACTCGGTGCCTTTCCTAGGAGCCCAGATGCTGAAGAATTCAGCAGAGCAGGTGGGAGAAAGAGCAGGCATGAGGTCTGCAGGTCAGCAGACATGGGGTCATGGAAGGGTCATGGCATTGGAAGCAACTCTAATCTCTTGCTTCTACCAGACTGGTGAATTCTAAAAGCAGAAGCGTGATATTCTCTTTGGGACAAAAGTTGCGGATGATTGGAGAAGAGAATTTAAAAACAAAAACTTTAAAGCACAGCTACTGGCAGAGAGTACCTCTCTCCCATCCACCCATATTCTAGTGTTCCACATAAATGGCCAGAATACATTCAGAGGAGAAGAACTGGGGTCTTGGTGCACTGACTACAGAAAGACAGGCAGGAAGAAGAGACTGAGGCCAAGAAAGACGTGGGCAGTTTACACATAATGAAATCATGATATAAAAATTGCTTAAGCAAATGAAAAGTCTGGAATATCTTAATCTATATTCTCCTGTCAGCTGAAGCACATACCATGTAGAAAAGAAGCAATCTGAGAAGTGGTAAGAAGACAAGAAATAGGATGGGTGATGTACCTATGGGACTTCCAGAGGAAGCAGCAACTAACCAAACCATGCAGATAATACCAGATATAAATGTAGAAAGCACAGCTGACGGGGGCACAGAAATGGGGAAGGATTTGAAAAACCACACAGGACAGAAAAAGAAAGAAAATGAAAACAAAAAAGAGCTGCCTTCAATATTTAAAATTCAACCACAAAGTAAAAATAGCAAACTAGGAATAGAAGTAAAGTTTTACTTCAGTGGAAACTGCCCAAGCATGTACTGGGGTGACACACAGGTACTCCCATAAAAGTCAAAAGTGGGCCTGGTGCTATGCTCTGTTCTTGTTAACCACTGCAAAGTCAGACAAGAAGCTAAAAAATGAGAATAGATTCTGTAGGACAAGAGAAATGAGAAAAGATGACTTGTGACTGATTGTCCCACCTCCTAGGACATCTAAGGAAATCAATCAGAAAAGGATAAATGGAATTAGCACAGCTCAGGGAGCCACAAGGTCTCTGGGAGTCAGGAGACTGCTAATGGAGAAGCCAAACACTGGAACATTCAAGCAAGACTTTTGAGATGGCTTTTAGATAATCTAGCTTTAAAGTTATACTCAAAGCGGTAGTTAAGAAATTAAAGCCTCCTTTAGGGAAACAAGTTTTCATGTCTTCTAGAGAAAATTAACGCATGTGAAAACATCATTAATCCGTGCAGTTGTTCTCAGCCTCATGGTGGGCAGCGACCTAACAAACCTATTGCTGGTTAAAGACATCACTGGTTGAAATGCTTCTGAAGCGTGTGACCTGCAGAACATCACAGTAGAGCCTGTTGTAAGACGGACTTGTTTCTCTATGGATGACATCGCTGGTTGACTGGCATAGTGGGAGTCTCAGCATAGTTCAAATCTTGAAATTCCAACTAAGGCTTCTATTGAAGCTGTCGACCTTTCAGACCACCAGAAAACAAGAGGTCACAGGCTGAATAATGTTTAGCTAAGAATCATGTAGAGAAGATTAATAATTGTTGTGCTATGTGTATGTGGAAAGGGTTTTATTTTAATATTTATTTATTTTGTGTGTGGTGGTGTTTTGATTACATGGTCTGTATACTGTGTGTACCTGGTGCCCATTCAGGCCAGAATAGGATCCATTGAACTACACTTGTTGTGAGCCAACAAATGGGTGCTGGGATCTGAACCTAGGTCCTCCACAAGAGCAGCTAGTACTCTTAACCGCTGAGCTGTTTCTACAGCCCACAATATTTCAACAATGATTTCTATATCCTTATTTTATGTGTATGGATATGTTTACCTGTATATATGTCGGTGTACTGTGTTCATACAGTACCTACTGAGGCCAGAAGAGGGCATCAGTTCCCCAGAAACTGGACTTAAAGATTGTTGTGAGCTGTCCTGTGGGTGCTGGGAGCTTAACCTGGGTCCTCAGCAAGAGCAGCTAGTTCTTTTAACTGCTGAGTCATTTCTTCAGCCCCTAGGTGTGTTTTAAAGACACAGAAACATATATATTAGAAATATATATATATATATATATAGGCAGGGACTTCTTGTCTGTTTTAAAGATACAGAAACATATATTTTAGAAATTAAGATATATATATATATACATACATAAACTTATATACATATATATTATATATTATATATCTTTTATATATAATATATAATATATATGTATATATAATATATAATATGATATATAACATATATGTATATAATATTATAATATTTAATATATAATATTATATTATAATATGTATATATAATATATATATATTATATATATAATATATATATATATAATATATATATATAGTCAGCAACTTCTTGTCTCAGCCTCTAGGGCACTGGAATGGCAAACACGGGCCACCATGCCTGACAGGCACATTTCAGCTATATAAGTGTATGTCCATTTTTGTAAAAATGTAGTTTGTAAGCACATGCACCTTGTCTGTAGATCTGTCTATAGTGCTTCACAGCATTTACTTCTATGGACTAGCAATGGACAAATGCTCTTTCTGTTTCCAGCGCCCTCCCCCTCCACTGCCACCTTGCCATCCCTTCCACTTCCCATCCCACCCCTGTTCCAGGAGGGTTGATTGCAGGGCCTCATGGATGCCAGGCAGGAACTTTACCACAGAGCTATAACCCGCTCCCCCCCCCCGCCCCCCAGGATATACTTCTGAGTAATTTTTTATTGTAATTTTTTAAAAATCTGTTACATTATCAGTCTTTTAGAATGAAGAGAATGCATGAATTAATATCGTGTAAGCCAAACAAAGGTAACACTAAAGCTCCCTGAGTCCGAGCCCAGGTCTCTCACTCACAGGCTTGCGTACTCCCTGATAGATCATCCAAACTGCTGGTGCCTCCGTTTTGTTTGTAATATGGGAATAAAAGCACCAAACTTACTGAGCTGTGAAAGGAGAAGTTAATATATACAACATCTGAAAATTGTTCAGCACATAGTAATCACATTATAAATAGGAGCATGGATTTAATAGTTCTGAAACATTTACCCTAAATTATTTTTATCAGCAGTTAATTTTTATCAATCAGTTTTTAAATAAAAAACTGGAATGGTTTATAACTGGTACTTTCATGTTTCATAAAACCACACATCTTTATTTCTTAAGTTAATAAATCTGCTTTCATGTAAATTTTCTCATTTTGCTTCAAATTTAATGAAGAAAACATGATACACTGCTTAAAGTATAAAAGTATCTCCATAGAGCTGCTTGACTTTAAAGACTGGAGATCACGCTGAATGCACTCGTGGTTCTCCTTGTTGTTCTGTTTTCTTGAGGCTATGTCTCACTGAGTAGCCATCACTGGTCTGGAGCTCCTTGGATAGAACAGGCTGGCCTCAGGAAACTGACTGTTGGGTGCTGGGATAAGGGTGTGTGTCACCACACCTGTGGGCTTCTTAGCTCCTCTCCTCTCCTCTCCTCTCCTCTCCTCTCCTCTCCTCTCCTCTCC
>NC_034591.1:112076564-112081197 GCF_900095145.1 Mus pahari
TAATAGGGTTATTTGGTTCTCTGGAGTCTAATTTCTTGTGTTTTTTGTATATATTGGATATTAGCCCTCGATTGGATGTAGGGTTGGTTAAGATCTTTTCACAATCTGTTGGTTGCCATTTTGTCCTATTGACAGTGTCCTTTGCCTTACAGAAGCTTTGCAATTTTATGAGGTCCCATTTGTCAATTGTTGATCTTAGAGCATAAACCATTGGTGTTATTTTCAGGAAAATTTTCCCTGTCCCATATGTTTGAGGTTCTTTCCCACTTTCTCTTCTATTAGTTTCAATGTGTCTGGTTTTATGTGGAGTTCTTTGATCCACTTAGACTTGAGCTTTGTACAAGGAGTTATGAATGGATCAATTTGCATTCTTCTACATGCTGACTGCTAGTTGAACCAGCACCATTTGTTGAAAATGCTGTCTTTTCCCCTCCTTGTGTTGGAGTTTTCCATCTATTATTCTTTGTAGGGCTGGATTTGTGGAAAGATAGTGTGTAAACTTGGTTTTGTCATGGAATATCTTGGTTTCTCCATCTATGGTTATTGGGAGTTTTGCTGGGTATAGTAGCCTGGGCTGGCATTTGTGTTCTCTTAGGGTCTGTATGACATCTGCTGAGAGTCTTCTGGCTTTTAGAGTCTCTGGTGAGAAGTCTGGTGTAATTCTGATAGGTCGACCTTTATATGTTACTTGATCTTTTTCCTTTACTGCTTTTAATATTCTTTCTGTGTTTTGTGCATTTGGTGTTTTGATTATTATGAGGTGGGAGGGATTTCTTTACTGGTCCAATCTATTTGGAGTTCTGTAGGCTTCTTGTTTGTTCATGGGCATCTCTTTAGTTTAGGGAAGGTTTTTTTTTTTTTTTCTATAATTTTGTTGAAGATATTTACTGGCTCTTTAAGTTGGGAATCTTCCCTCTCATCTATACCTATCATCCTTAGGTTTGGTCTTCTCATTGTGTCCTGGATTTCCTAAATGTTTTGAGTTGGAGCTTTTTGCATGTTCTTTGACTGTTTCAATGTTTTCCATATCATCTTCCATACCTGAGATTCTCTCTTCTGTCTCTTCTATTCTGTTGGTGATTCTTGCATCTGTGACTCCTGATCTCTTTCCTAGGTTTTCTATCTCCAGGGTTGTTTCCCTTTGTGATTTCTTGTTTCTATTTCCATTTTTAGATCTTGATGGTTTTGTTCACCTGTTTGGTTGTGTTTTCCTGTATTTCTTTAGGGATTTAAGTGTTTTCTCTTTAAGGGCTTCTATTTGTTTATCTGTGTTCTCCTGTATTTCATTAAGGGAGTTATTTATGTCCTTCTTAAAGTCCTCTATCAGCACCATGTGATATGACTTTAAATCAGAATCTTCCTTTTCCCATGTGTTGGAGTTTTCAGCACTTGCTGTGATGGGAGAACTGGGTTCTGATGATGCCAAGTAGCCTTGGCTTTTGTTGCTTATGTTCTTGCACTTGCCTCTTGCCCTCTGATTATCTCTGATGATAGCTGGTCTTGATGTCTCTGACTGGAGCTTGTTCTTCCTGTGAGCCTGTGATCTTAGGTATGTCAGCACTCCTAGGACACCAGCTCTGTCTGGGCAGAATTTGTGTATGGAGAGCTGTGGCACATGGTTAGCTCCAGGGCGCAGATGGAAACTGGAAGGATCCTGTCCCCAGCAGCCCTGGATGCTCTGAGTTTCCTGTGCCCTGTGGCCTCCTGGGGTGGGGGTCCCTCTTTATCCAGTTATTAGAGCAATAGTGGTGGTCTCACCTGTGAACTTAGGAATGACCGCACTCCTGGAAGACCAGCTCTGCTGGGTGGGATTTGGGTATGGAGGGCTGTGCCACGAGGTTAGCTCCAGGGTGCAGATGGAGACCAGAACTCAATCCATTCTTATACAAGTAAACATTACTAGGCTCAGCCTACACATTCATACACCTATTCACATACATACACACACTCAAACACACTCATATACACACACACATATATTCACTCACATACACTCATACACATGCTAATAATACATTCACATACTCACATATACACATATACTTGCACACACATATTCACTTACACACTCACACAATTACATACATATACTCACATACATATACACACTCATACATATAGTCATACACACTCATACACACAAACTCATAAGCATACACACATTCACACACATTCATACACATACATAGACACTCACACATATGCTCAAACTCACACACATACATATACTCACACACAATCATCCACACACTCACATGTACACTCACACACATACACTCACATTGACACACATACTCACACACATACACATACACTCAAACACACACATATATACTCATAGACTCACACTCACACATACACACTCATATACTCACACATACACACACTCATACACAGTCACACATGCACATACATACTTATACTCACATACAGTCACACATACTCACACACTCACATATAGTCACATACACACACACTGACACATACACACTCACACATACACACACATTTACACACGTGCATGACATGAACACAGGATGGGAACTTGTCAGGAAGAAGAGTGAAGTTCAGTGAGCAGGGATAAGGGAAGACCCTGGGGTAAACATGATCAAAGTGTATTACGTACATATATGAAACTGTGAAAGGACAAGTAAAATAAAGTTATCTCGGCAAGACATGGTTGAGTGCTTGCTTAGCAAACACAAAGCCCTGGGTTCAATACCCAGCACTGCATACACCAGACATGGTGGTGACTGCTATGATCCTAGCACCTGGAAGAGGGAATCAGGAGG
Source organism: Mus pahari (assembly GCF_900095145.1). Taxonomy (NCBI): domain Eukaryota; kingdom Metazoa; phylum Chordata; class Mammalia; order Rodentia; family Muridae; genus Mus; species Mus pahari. The sequence continues at coordinate 112,079,357 of NC_034591.1, forward strand.
ACTAGAAGTTCAAGGGGAAGAGCCAGAGGTCAGGGAGGACCAAAGCAAAACAAAGAGACAAACCGCTGCCCTCATGTGCACTAAGGAACTCGAAGCTGCAGTTGCCTGTACAAGACCTTCACAAGACCAGCATTGCAGAGTCAGGTGGGGGTCACAAGCCCAGCCTGCTAGCTGAGGAGTTATTGACAGTTGATTGCTTATAAGCTGCCATGCTAACTCCAATTCAGTGAGAGACCCTGTAAGGAAATAAGACAGAGAGTGCAGGATACCCACCCAGGCCTCCTTTTGTGTGGACACACACATACATACACACACATGTTCATGCAACACACATGAACACACATACACACACACACACACACACACACACACACACACACACACACCTGTATTCCCTCTCTCTTTGTGTTTGTCTTTCTCTGTCTTTCTCTTTCTCATAATTTTTTTTTTTTTTTTAAAGCCAGGGAGGAACACACACATCTATTGTCTATAATCTATAGCAGCAGCTTCATTTAGTAGGTCTTCAAACCCAAAGTACAATATTTTAAACACTGTCCTAAATTTTTATTTGTATGAAATAACCATGACTTTAGATTCAGAGTTCTAAGTAATTTGTTTCTTCTGTGTATTTTGCTGAATTTATTTTACACATACATTTCAATTTTGAATGATAACATTTAAAAGCAACCCCAAGGTAAAAGTTATGGGACAACATAAAAAATGAGGTCACTTTTCTTAGTTTCCCATTGGCAAACTACTGTACTTATCCTGCCACTGGGCTTTATCTAATGACGTGACCTTTCTTGTGTTAACGGACCGCAAACAAAAAACTGCCAAACTGATAAAATACAGGTTTTAAGTACAAAACGAATTAAGCTAAGAAGATTCATGAAGGTCAAAAGCACAGAGAGAATTAAGTTGAAGCCATGATTTGTTTTTGACACATGCTGTGCCAGGTTTTCCCCAAGGTTATTTGTTTGAACTTTTACTGCTTATTAACTGTATTAGAAATGTATTTTTTAAAAAAAGAGAAACACTAGAGGTTGTTGACTAATGTTTTGCACAGCCCCCATATTTGTTACTCAAGACTCTTTGGCATGTACCTACACATACCAGGTAATGGAAACAGGCCAGTGAGAGACCCAGCAACTGATGCTAACCTCCTGCAACTTTAGGATTTATGGACGACACAGATTTCCCCTTCCCTACATAGGGCTCAAGCTGGGTTGGTGGTGGGTCCTGTGTCCAGCTATCTCAGACTACTAAATGGAGTCCTAAAGAGAGAAGGGGCATCCATACACATTCCAGGCATGCATGTAAAGGAGAAAGGACAGTACACATTCTAACAAGAAAAGTTCTTTTTATGGTGACTGAGTCAAGTTTGAGATTGCCAAGGGCTATAAACTGGTGATTCTCAGGGAGATTTTTGGCTCCCAGGGTCATTTGTCAGAGCTTAGAGATATGTCACAAACAGACAGAGAACATGCTGCTGGCCTCTAGCAGCTGAAGTGTGGTCCTGTTTAGAGACTCTGTGATGCACATGACTGCCCCGATATTGTGTGACTTTTTCCTGGAAGATAAATGTCTCTTCGCTCCAGATACAGCACTAAAGACAAACCAGGGCCACACTCCCACTGGTGTGAACCACTGAGGTTACTGGAGCCACTTACAGGAGCTAAGTCACAGGAAAGCAGACCCCAACCTGGGCAAGGACTACAGACAATAGCATCTCTAGAAATCCCTGTCAAGAGCTAAATAAAGAACTCTCAACTGAGGAATATCGAATGGTTGAGAAACACCTGAAAAAATGTTCAACATCCTTAGCCATCAGGGAAATGCAA
>NC_034591.1:112082267-112115289 GCF_900095145.1 Mus pahari
AAATCCCTGTCAAAATTGCAAGCAGCTCACCCGAGTCGGAGAGTCTCTTCTCTTGAGCAATTGCAACTGCTTCTTCTATATCCTTGAGGAGGAGCCTTATGGACGTGCAGCTTTCTGAGCTTCCTGAGTCTGATGAGTTTCCATCCTCCCCCCAAGAGGATATACATTACTATACCATACCCTACAACAAGACTATCGTCCTGGCCCCCAATGTCAGTGAAGAAGCCTTGCTACAAATAAACCTGTAAGCACCATGAGGCTAGGTCACAAAGCTAACTGAAGGGGTTGGGAGTGTTCTGGCCCAGTGGTTCTCAACCCGAGGGTAGAGATCCCTTTGGCAAACCTCTCCAAAAAGTATTTACGTTATTTAGGATTATCCAAAGAACGTTCAGCTTTCTTTTTCATCAGTGAGGAAGTCGTTCCAAACTGCTAGCAAAGAGATGATTTGCATCATTTATAAAATATAAATAGCAGTGCATCACAACCAAAATGTCTATAGACATAAGTAATTTCTCCCATGATCCATAGTGGAGACAGCATGTTCTCTGCCTCCAATAACCTCTGTGAGGTGAAAAGTTCTGTAGGCTGTTTGTTTACTTTCAGCCAGTTCTTTTTCATTGGGTCATTGCTTTCTTCAAAAACAGTGATCCCTCTGATTATGTCTCGTCGTTTTATGAAGGTGAAAAGTACATATTGATTTGTGCCTTGGCTCATCATTGTTTTTCTTCTGCAATAGAATACCAAACTTTAATTAACTTTTTACTCTGCTCTAACACAGCTGTTCCGATTCTCTTAATCTTGACAGACTATTTCCAAATGCCAGCACCAGGCAGGCAGGCAGGCAGGCTGACAGACAGACAGATAGACACACACACAGACACACAGACACACAGACACACAGACACACAGACACACAGACACACACACACAGAGAGAGAGAGAGAGAGAGACAGAGACAGAGACAGAGACAGAGACAGAGACAGAGACAGAGACAGAGACAGACAGACAGATACACACACATACACACACAGAGAGACAGACACATACACAGAAATATAGACATATAGACACACACCTTAGTTCTTTGCAAGCGACTATACTGTGGTTATTTAGAGAACCTTATCTTTATTGTCTCTATGATCATTCACCCACTGCACTTTCCTCTTCCTGTTTTTTCAACATGCCTATTATTTTCTCTACTTGTCTGTTCTGTTCAGAGAACCTAAGTGTCTGTTTTATCTCTGGCAGATATTTCTGGCCATTTAAATTGCTTAAACTAGATTCCATCCATTTCTAACAATTTATTATGATGACCATTATTATTTAAAGATAGGATCTCATTAGGTAGCTCAGCCTAGCCTCACCCATGTGATTTTCCTGCCTCTGCCTCCTGAATGCTGGGATGAAAGGCATGCTCTACCATGCCAAGTTTCTATCAAAATGGTTTAAATGTCCCCTGATGTTCTTTAGGATGGGTGCTTGTGTAGTGTGCACACATCAGGAGGGTGGAAACACCTGGTCAGAAATTAATCTTCAATTCTCTTTTGGGGCCCAAGTATTATGAGCTTGTTGGTTGGTCCTCGGTCTCATCTCTTCATGTGTTTCAGGCTGTAAGTTCTACCTTAGGATGGCCACAAGGCAGAATCCTCATATTTACCATCTCTCAATCTGTAACATTTCCCTGACTCTTGCTAGAGAAAGTTTTTTGCTTCCAAAGGCTTGAATGACTTGGTAGATCCCTCAACAGATAATCCAGTTTATTCTCTCTAGTCTATAAGATCTGTAACCTTTTTCACTTCTGCAAAGCCCCTGGTCATTTGACACAGAATACTTGTGTATTCCAAGAATAAGGGTGTGTGCCTCCTTGGCCATGGAAGAATGGAGTCTAATGACTGTGATACAAGCACTTTCAAGGAGAAAGGGATTATTTGGGCTCACAGTTCAAGGGTACAGTTCATCCCAGCTGGTGACATGGTATCTGCAGCTAGGAAGCCATGGACAATGAATGCTCATCCAGTTTCCTCCTTTCTGTATAGACCATGACCCAAGCCCAGGGAATAGCCATCTCCTCAATTAACCTCATCAAGATAATATACCTCACAAGCTTGGCCAGAGGCTAACCTCATTCAAACCATGTCTCATTAGTGTGTCAGAAAACTTGTCTCCTGGGTAATTCTAGATCTTATGAAGTTGACTATCAATATTAACCATCACAGGGGGCATTCTGTCTATGAGGAAGTTCTATAGATAAAGTGCTACAAGGAAACAATTTTGAATAGAACTACCACCCAACAACTAATTGGAGCTATTAGACCTCCTTTAGATGGGGTTAGAGGTTACAAATATAAATTTGTTTGGTGGAGATGGAGGTAGGAGTATTTCAGATAACCTTTTATCTGCATCCTTAGGATTCCAAAGAGGAAGAAGTAAGATATAAGGATGTCTGGTGGCGAGTTGAATGTGTGACATCCCGGGATTTAAGAATAGAGTGGAGAAAGAGCAAAAATCTCAAACGAGTCAATTTGTGAGTTGTGTGTGTGTGTGTGTGTGTGTGTGTGTTTCCACCATACAGCAAAATCTAGGGATCTAATGAGTTATGCTGGAGGCTTTGAGGCCAAGAACTGAGCAAGTCAGTCATGTCTAGGCTGCAGAGCTCACAAATACTGAGGACATGTTCAAGAAATGGCCAGCTCCGCACTCTGAATTTTTCTGCCCTCACTCCTGATTTTTTTTTTTTTCTCTTCCTTTGGCTTCAGTGACTCTTGACCTCTTGCCTCCCCATAATCCTATGGACTCAAACACATTTCAAAAGGAACAGAATAGAAATTGTCCAGAGGGAGAGATATAATTACTATTCCAGGAATCAGGGACACAACTGGTATTTTTGGTTAGTGAAGTGTTTTGGAGATCTGCCCTATAATTCTGATTAAAACCATTTTGCATTGGGTTTCCATATAGTTTTCTTGAAAGAGTTAAACTCTGAGAGGACAAAGAGGCCTGGAATTTTTTTTTTTTTCTTTTCAAATTGGGCAAGCTGTGACTCTGAAAGACCGGTTCTGTGCAGAGCGGGTGCAAGCTCACAGTGAATGGAATTCCATCTCCGATAAACAATAGTCCCTGGAAGGGCTGGCTTTCTAGAACTACTGTGGTGCCAATCCCCTCCCCCGATTTGGTGAAAAGCATAAAAGTCAGCAGAGAGATGGGGGCCAGTAACGTGAGAATGAATAGAGAAGCATTTTCCTCTCTAATATTTAAGTCTGAAGAGGCCAGCTGAAATGGAGACGAGATTACAATATAAACGGCCCGGGAACAACAAAGGCTTCAAAGCTTTTGATAAGTGACCATGGTGGATAAAGTTTTAATCCCTTAAAGAAATGCAGAGGAAAAACTGAAGGGGGGGGGGGAAAGACCCACAAAAGGGGAATCTGGGAGTGCTTTGAAGGAAAACTCAAGGCTAAAATACACAAGGAATATTAAGAGCTAAAGCTGAGTTAGAAGAAATACCCATGTCCCTACTCTCTGCCTGTTTTTCCCTAAACTGTGTCTCCTTTAAAGGCAGCATTGCTCACACTTCTTTGCTTAGCAGAGAACCTTGTTTTGGAAAAAGTCAGAGTAAAAAAGATTTCCTAAATGCTGTGACTGATTTAATCATGCCTGGGGCAGGGCTGCCTGTTCACACCTTGAGTTTGAAACGAAGATCCAAAGATCCACGTGATCAGGGTGGGAGAGTATCTGCTCCCCAGCAGTGAATTCAAATGGGCAGAAGATCAGGAGAGAAGTAGAGGTCACCAAGTGTTAGTGTGAACTCTCAGTCTACAGAAGAATTTTGGAAACCGCCCCCATACCTTTTTTGTGGCTGTTGTGTTGGACAGCACCAATTTTGGAGCTCTCTGGCAACTTTCAAAGTAAGAACTAGCTCTTCCACCCTAAAAACCAAGGAAAGCTAACAGAGCTTAGGGATGCTGGAGGAACCAGATCGACACTTCACTTCTGCAACTTGAAAGCCAGTGAGTGAGCTTTATCTGTTAATTTGGTACAGCAAATTTTTAAACCTCTAAATAATAGTGGATGTTTTTCAAATATTATCTTCTACAGAATGTGGATCTAGGGGACAAACAACAGATAGGACTTTGTTCTAGCCTATGTCATGACTTCACATTTATAACAGTTTAAACTTACTTTTAAAGCCAGAAAACACAGCCTGTTTTGACAAAGTGCTGGTTTGAGAGCAAGGATGATTATATCCAGGGTAATTAACAGCACAACTAAGTAATTAGTCTTTGTCAGATTTGGCATCTAAGGGATTTTATATTTTGCTTTCTTTGTACAGCAGGGAGGAAAATCTTAACTATGAAATATGAGCAAGTTGCAACTTTGAACATCCCTATTTTGCACTCTCTGACTCCTTGACAATCCAACTACGGCAGAACCCCCCCCCCCNACACACACACACCCCACACCCGGGGAAAGTGGATTGTTTTCCCACATTTACTCAGGAATGTGTTTAACTATTGTCCTCACAATTGAGCTAGTGTTGAAATTTCGGAGGAGTTGATAAAGGGTGAAATATATCATACAAAGTTTATCTCATAACAAAGTGAGACAACTGACATCATTCACAATCTTTTGTCATGTACAGCAAACAGTCACATAAAATTTCAAACGAGTCAAGTGGATTCTGTCTTGTCTATTGAGTTGGAAAGTTAATGTTATTACTGATGGTGACACTGCTGCATTCTAACCAGCCTAATGAATCTAGTCACATCGGAAAACTATTGAGACTGATAGAAAATGCATAATGCAATGTCATAAGACAACCATGACCCTGAATAGTAATGTGAATGCAAAGCTACCTAATTTGTAAAACTCAATAATTACATTTATAAGAGGTTCAATTATATGCAAAGATATGTCAAAGCAAATATTTTAAAATCTGTGCTTCACCTGACAGCCCAGTATCAGGTATTAAAGCTGTTTTACATATTGAGATTGGCCAGGTTAACACCTGCAAATAAGAGTGTTACATTGTATGTAGATTGCATCTACAGATACCTAAATTAAAATGTGTATTAAATAAATGCAGGGGGTTGGGGATTTAGCTCAGTGGTAGAGCGCTTGCCTAGCAAGCACAAAGCACTGGGTTCGGTCTTCAGCTCTGGGAAAAAAAAAAAAAAAAAGACAAAATAACAATAAACTGTACAGTGCCTTTTTTTTAAAAAAAAAAAATGCAGAATTCCTTATAGAGTTTTGAAATATCTTTTAACATATCTCAATAGTGCAGTCAGAGATTGGGGTCTCAGTGTTATAAACAATTATTATAAATCTAAAATCCTAAACTTTCTGTTTGTGTATGAAACCCGCAAATCTCTTAATCACGCCTAGACCAGGATTTCATCTAATTTTCCCACGAGAGAATTATCAAAGGGATTCTTGGAGTTAAATTAGGGCATTTTAGAGCTCCACAGAGAGCAGGTTTGATACAATTCTAGTCAATCAATATGTAGCTCAAGCCTGTCCAATGTCTGCATTCATTTCAAGTTCATTTCTCCAGAATAATCTGCTATATCTCATCTGCATATTCTTTCATCGTATTAGGCTAAATTTATTTTTGGAAGAGTGCCAGCCAAAATAAATCTTTCTTGAGGTTAGACAACAGGGGCACATTTTGTAGCATTGCCTCAGAAGATGTCATTCTGTCTAACGCCCTGGCTTTTCTGGTGAGTTGGTAAGTGAGACCCTCCTGATGCAGATGCCCCCGGCGGTACTCTGATTTGACTGGAAGAGGAACACTTCCAGGGCATTATAAAAACAGCCAGATTCTGTGTCAGCTTCACGCAGTCAAACCCATTAAAAAAGTACACCGCCCTCATGGCTGTTTCTTCTTCCTCTTCCTCTCTCTTCTAGAAGAATAAATGCCGCAATGATCTCATTTGCAAAGTAAAGCCAGTCAGTGCTTTCCTAAAGCCTTCATGCTAATGACTTTAACCACTGAGTCTAGACATTTTCTCACAGTTCGTGCACTATGATAACTGGTCAAGCAGCCCATGAAAGCTAACACCAGAACTCTGCCTTCCCCTTATAAGCTCATTGAGAGAACTGTGTTCTCATTCTTCCCTCTTCTTATTTTGTCTTAATTTTGATAGGTGAAAACACTCAAGGATCTAAATCCCTTTTACAAAATGTTTCAACGAGAGCTGGTGATGTTGCTTAGTCGGTAGAGTGCTTGCCCAGCACGTGCAAAGCCTAGGTTGGGTATGATCCACAACACTGCATCAAACCAGACTGGTGTGATGAGTATGAGGACAGCCTGGGCTACATGAGATCTTAACTCAAAAAAAAAAAAAAAAAGTCCTTTATAATTGTAGTAAAATCATTTAGCGTGAGCTCTAGTTTTTCAGCAAGATTTTCTGTTACAGTAACTGTTTCCTATTGAGCACAGTACTGTGTTTTTTCTGCCTCTGTATCTTAGTGGCCAGGCGAGGCTCCAGGATGCCTGTGGCCCCATGAGCATGAGAAAAGGGGCACTGAAAGGCAAAAGGACTTCAGAAGAACAGTTTAGTGGAGCCACTAGTTAAGAGGTCAAAATGACACATGGCTGGGTGGAAGTTAAGCACAGAGCCTGGTTTGATCAGGGACATTCAGTCTTATTATTGAGATATTTTCCAGCTAAACAGAAAAGACTTATTAAGTTCCTATTACATAAGCCTGTTTCCACATCCATATATGAAAAGAAACTGCACTAGCAGATTCTTAAATTGTAGAACACCCCCTCCCTTTTCCTTTCTATGGAAAATCAATAGGAAGGCTCCACTATGTTATCTATCCCAGGGAGACAATTATTTCTGATCTTGGATTGTATTTGAACATACATATTTGAATGTCATCTTCAATTTGGGAATTTGCTTTACTTTTAAAAAGGTAATGAAACTACACTTTAGCTGACTCAAAAGAAAACACATTTATGTTTCCTGCTTTCTGTATGTTGACCAGCTCAGCACAGCTCCCTCCAGCTCGTTGCAAAGCAGTAGCCATTAAAGATTTGATTTTGTTTTCTTATTTCTCTATGATGTAGGGATACTGGAAGATTTTGGCATGTACTCCATCTTCAAGGAGAAAAAAAATATATATATATATATATATATATATATATATATACATATATATATATATATAGAGAGAGAGAGCAGGTAATCTGTCATAGTATTTTGCTGACATGATTACCTGGGGGATTAGACATCGAATCCACAGCCTGTCTGTGCACCAGGCGTTTTTTGTCTTTGACAACTAACAGACAGGTGTGATGGTTTTATTCATTCTTCCACCTTCCTTTGCTTTATACAACATTTTTTTTTAAAAAAAGTGGATGAAGATATTTGAAATCTGAAAAAGCAAAACTGTTAAATAATTTTCTTAGACACCAAGGGAATGTTTTTGTGACACATGAGCAGGAATAGACTGTAATAGAAAGATCGACAACTATAGCTACATGAAAATTATTAATTTGTGTCTGATAATGGCAGCTGCATACTAGTTTAAAAGATAACCAGAAGATCTAAGGCTCCCTTAAGTAAATTCTTGCACACTAAGAAGAAATCAGCTGCAAAGGAAAATGACAAAGCACATAAACAGGGAGTTCATAGGCAGAAACCCAACAAGCATTCTAAGAGTTTTTCAGATCCACCGGGACTCTAGATGATGCACATTAGCATGACAGTGACATTTCACAACACAAAATTAAGAAATCTATCAATGGCAGCTGTTGGTGGCATGTGGAGAGATGGGAATTTTCCTTACTATAAGACAGGAGTGCAAATGGTGTGAAAAAAAAGGCACCAGGATCATTCACACACACACACACACACACACACACACACACACACACATCTCACGCATACAGCCCAATGTTTAAAAATAAATAAATTTAATGTAATAAAAACTAAACACCACATATCAGGATTTTTGCAATGTGGCCAGTATGTCCTTTTTAGCAGAACTGATTAGCTTTCTGCATTTCAAGAGTTAATCCAGAACAGTTCCTATGAAGCACGGAGGGAGTCACTGCAGGAAATAATAGAGATCATAGGAGAAGTGAATGATTTCAAAACTGGGTCTTTAGAAAAACAGAGAAAATGGGTACATTTATGGAAAGCCTAAGAAGTAAAGGAAAAATCCTAACTGGTAAAGTGGAAAAAAAGATGTGACTGGAGAGAGATATTGGAAATGCATATGAATACATTTGATAGCATAAGGAATACTTTTTCTGAAAGATATATACTTGAAATATTAACTTTATTTCTAATAAAGGTTAACAAGGGAAAAATTAAGAAGGTTATCAAAGACTTTTGCCTCAAATGGTACCATGAAAGAATTCTTTAAGAAAAAAATAATATTTAATTCTTATATACTTAAAAGCATTCAGAACTATATAAAAATATGGAAAGTTACTTGGGTCATTTCCCAAATATACCTTGAAATCTCTATATTTAAAAGATGAATTCAGTAAAATGATTTTTATAGTTTTATGTTGCTTATGAATAAAGGGTTCACCTTAACAAAACAGCATTAAATTCCAACAGTGCAATAAGGTAAAATAATTCAGTACATGGCATAGTATGTACCTTGTGTCAGTAACGCAAATACAATCAATGACATTTTCAATATATCCTTGGTGAAATATAATCCAAATTAGTTATTTAAATATTTATTTAATACTCAAATGAATTATCTCTAATAAGACACTAGGCTTTGCCAGGCAGTGGTGGTGCACACCGTTGATCAAGCACTTAGGAGGTAGAAGCAGGAATATCTCTGAGTATGAGGCCAGCTTGGTCTACAGAGCCAGTTCTAGGATAGCCAGAACTACACAGAGAAACCCTGTTTCAAAAAAATCAACCAACCAACCAGGCAAACAAAAAACTAGACTTCTAAGATTAAAATTTAGTCTTAGAATACTGGATAAGGCCTAAAAATGGACAAATTGTTCATGTTTAGTAAACTAAAACAAATAGTCATTATTGTTTGCAAATGGTATATATATTTATATATTCTTGCTTGTCATCCCAGCCCTGAAGAGACAGAAACAGGAGATGTCTGTTTCTGGGTCTGTCCAGCCATTCTAGTCTAGTAGGCATGCCAGGTCCCATAAGAGACTTTGTGTAAAAACCAAGTGTTTTTAGACCACTTTCTTAGAAAATGTTCTTGATGGTGTTAAGATGTCTTATTTCTACCACTAACTACTAGTCTCTGTGTTTATATATATGTAAAGTTGGTTTCTTACACTTCCTCTAAGATTTGGAGTAAGACAAAGATGTTCACTTTCTCTGTTCCTATTCACAGTGCCAGAAGTTTAGACAGAGCAGTTAGTCAGAAGAGGAAAAGAGAAAGTAAAATTAGCTTTGTTTACAGATGATATAACACATATAGAAAAATCCAGACTATCAGAAGTGATACCTGAGTTCAGTAGTGGCTCAGGATACCAAATTGCCGTATAAAATCAGCTTTTATTTCCACTAACAATGAGATGATTAAGAAATAAATTAAGAAAGCAGTTTCATAATAATTATAAAATCCAAAATAACTAGAAATAAATTTAATTAAGGAAGCAAAATACTTCTATAATGAAAATTGAAAAACAAAAAACAAACAAACAAAACCCCCCACTTGTTTAAAAAAAAAAAAAAAGAGACGCTCTCATACACACAAAAAGGAAAAACCTTTCAGGTTCATGGGTTGGAAGAATTAATGCTTTTAATCCATCCATAATAGCCAAAGTGAATACAGATTTGATATAACCACCATGAAAATACCAAAGGCATTTTTTTCCCACAGAAATAGTCAAGCCAAGCCTAGACCCTAAGATGCACATGGAAGATCCTGAACAGCCAAAGCAAACTTGAACTGAAAGGACAAAGCTGGAGGCCTCACAGCGCTGAACATCAAGACACACCTCAGTGCCATAGCATGCAAATAGCATGGTATATGCACCAAAACAAAGCAAGACAGATAGACACTTCAAGAATAAGCCGCACATCGACAGCTACTGATCCGTGCCAAGCACAGGCGCTGGAGGTTGGAGAGCCTCTTTAACACATGGAGCTGGAAAACTGGGCATCCATGTGCAGGAGACCAAAGCTCCAAGTCCTCTCACTTTATACAAAAGTCATCTAAGCAGAATTACAAAAGTTTGTTTGGTTAGTTTAATGAACTGCTAATGATTAGATACTTTGAAAAAATAAGCCTCCTAGCTTTAGGCTACTGGGGTTCTTTGTATTGAAAGACTTTAAAGTTCTTAAAAGGAACAGAACTGATAGATATCTCTATCTACATTTGTAAATTATCTATCTATCTATCTATCTATCTATCTATCTATCTATCTATCTATCTTCTATCAATTTTTCTATTATTTGTCAGTCTATCTGTCTATCTTATCATTTCTGTGCCTTTAGAAATACACATATCAGAAGGGGATTTATTATATTGGCTTAAAGGCTTCAGTCCAAGTAATATACAATGGTTGTCTATTTTGGAAAAGGCAGAGAATCTGATAGTTTCTCAGTCTACGAGGCTGGTCATCTCTCAGCATTCCCAATCTGGTGCTGGAGGACTGGAGGGCCGTGACTCTTCAATTTTCATTAGAAGCCTAAAAATGTAGTTTCTAATATTGGCACAGGAATGCCACCACAGCAGGATATAGATGGATTTGTCAGGGAGAGTGAGGACAGATAGGCCAGAGGCAGTTCCCTTCTTCCATGTCCTTTTGTGTGTATTTAGGGGGAGTCTTCTAGCTTGTGTTTTAGTGATTCCAGATGCAGTCAATTTGACAAGCCAAATTAGCCATTACACATGCCACTTAAATGCTGGAGCTGGCAGCTTACAACTCCTTAACCTTCACTTCCTACCTGCATGGCTCCTCAGGCCCAGTGAACGGTGAGGAAAGTAGGTTGTCCTGGGTCTTGTCTCAGCCTGCACATAGACTTGAAAAGGCTTATGTTCTCTGAGATGCCCAGGAATAGGCTGGGAGTTTTCAAAGCCCCCTCTGGATATCTAATTCCCTAGGATTTCTCCATTGTGTGTTTGCCTGTTCTTTGTAGCCTCATCAAATTGTGCCTCAGCTAAATATGATGTTAAATAAAGGCTGCTAAATTTGTTGTAAAAATATCCTAGTCATGCATCTTCCCATGGAGTAAGCATTGAATCACCACAGTAAAGACGAGTCTTACACAAGGAGCTTTTCCAGGGAGTTTTCATGCATGTTAAACAGTGCTTTGTCTGGGAACCAAAGCTGTTTTGTCTTTCTCTAGTGGGCTGCTAAGCTGCTAAAGAGATTTCCATGGCTACTGGATTCATGGGTGTGTTGTTTAAGAAGGATAGAGTATGATTGGGGAGATGGAGGAGAATATAGGGAAACATAAAATCCAGGAAGTCTGGTTCCTTGTGATCCTAGTTGTTCTTCTGTAAACTCACACAAAGACTGATGGCAAGCCTTCCAACAATATACAGAGTTTTGAACAAAGTTGGTTGTCATGATTGTCACCACCGTCCTCAATGATTTATTGAAAGACTAGTCTCAGAGTACCACATGCCACCATTTCTAAACTCTTCTCTGTTTAACACAGTGTCGGTGATAACAATTTTGGTATCATAGGCTGGCTACCATTTGATAACTTCCTAATATGTAACCATGAATGGGAATTACCTTATTGGTGGCATTTTACTTAAAAGATTTGTTTTTATTACTCTAAATTATTAAAATTATTATTATTAATAATTTATGCACATGGGAGCATGTGTGCACTTGAGTGCAGGTGCCTGTGGTGTCCAGAAGGGGGCGCTGGAACTGGAGTTACAGGTGACTGTGAGCTGCCTGATGTGGCTGTTGGATAGAGACTCACATCATTGTAAGAGCAACCTGTTATTTTAACTGCTGACTTGTCTCTCCAACCCCAGCTACCAATTCTTGAAACTTTATTTTTCCCCCTGTCTCATCATAAATGTGATTAAATATAGGGAATAAATGAAAGAAGCTCTTCTAAAATAAGAGAACATATACATTAAGTTCAACAGAAACATACACAAGAATGAAACTAATCAGCCCCAAAGAGCTCTGAAATCTCAAATTAAAAACAAAAAAAGGATCAGGTTTGGTGGGGGAGACAGGAGATGACCCTAGAGAGCCAGGAGACCCAGTCGCTGGGGTTGGGAGGTTGGGGGAATCTCTAGAAAGTCTGAGAGACCTGGGATGTGAGAAGATCTCAGAACTCAATGGGGGTGAACTTAGCCAAAATTCTCAACAGTGAGGAGATGGAACCTGAAGAGACCACCTCTAGTAGATAGACAGGGCCCCCAGTGGAAGGATGGGGCATGTCAGCCCATCTTCAAAATTGTTGACCCAGAATTGTTCCTGTCTAAAAGAAATTCAGGGACAAAATGGAACAGAGGCTGAAGGCAAGGCCGTCCAGTGACTGTCCTAACTTGGGATAAATTCCACGGGCGGGCACCAAACCCTGACACTTAGTGATGCCACGTTGCGCTTGCAGACAGGAGCCTAGCATGGCTGTCCACTGGGAGGCTCTACCAGCAGCTGACTGAGACAGATGTAGATATTTAGAGCCAATCACTGGACTGAGGTCAGGGACCCCTATGAAAGAGTTAGGGGAAGGACTTAAGGAGCTAAAGGGGGTGACCTCCCCATACAAAGATGAACAGTGTCAACTAACCTGGCTCCCTGGGAGTTCCCAGAGACTAAGCTACCGACCAAATAGCATGCACGGGTTGGTCTGAGGCCCTGGGCATATGATGTAGCAGAGGACTGCCTTGTCTGGCCTCAGACTTGATGCCCAAGGGAAGGGGCATGAGGGGGAGCACCCTCATAGAGGTGAAGGGGAGGGTGGATAGGGTGTAGAACTTGGGAGGGGGACCAAGAGGAGCAGCAACATTTGGGATGTAAATAATAAAATAATTAAGTAAAAAAATAATAATAAAGGACAGAGGAGGGTTCAGTCATTACTCCTGAGTTTATATAGTTTTTTGCAAAAGATTTTTTTTGCAATGAAAAGACTCAGTTATTATTTTTATTATTTTATCTACTTACTATGTGTGTCTCTGTGCAAGTGTGTTTTAGCTCGTATATTCCACAGAGCACACATGTTGAAGGCTGATTCTCTCCCACAGCCATGGGATCTCTGTGATTAAACTTAGGCTCCTTAACTTAGACTCTGTGGCAGCGGTTCCTACCTGTTGAGCCACCATGAAAATACTGTTATTTTTAAAACAGAAGTCAATGAAAAACCATATGTGTCAGAGGGAAGATGAAATAATTGTTCTTGCTTCTTTCTTACTATAAAAGTCAATAGCTATGTGTTTTTCTTACAATAGCAATATGTGAAGATGAAATATCGACTTTAGATGAATGCTGTCTTAGTAAGGTAACTGAGAAACATTTTAAAAGACCAGGTAGGCCTTAAAGGCATTAATTATATTAAAAACAATTGGCAGTTGTAGAGATGGTTCAGTGGATAAGAAAACTTATTGCGTATGTAGAGGATCCAGGTTCAATTTTCAGTACCCCCATTAGACATCTCACAGCAGTTATGACTCTAACTCCAGAGGACGTGACACCTGCTTCTCACCCTGGAGGTACCTGCACAACTTGGCACACACACACACACACACACACACACACACACAAAGTAAATAAATATTAAAAATAAAAAGTAATGGTACTAAGCATGATGATATATGCTGATAATCCAAGCACTCAAGAACCTGAGATGGGAAGATTACAAGTTTGAGTCTGGGTTGGATGACATAGTGAGGCTGAGGCCATCCTGGACTACATAGTGAGTCTGAGGCTAGCCTGAATGCTATACTGAGACTTTGTCTCAAAAATATTAATAGACATAAAATGCAGGTAGTAGATGCCATCAAGAAACACTTTAATGAATAATATTGGATAATATTTTCTGTGACTTAAAATAGTTAATTTTAGTACAGTTTATAGATTGCAGAGAAGTAACAGCCTTGATTATCACTATCTAAGACACTTGATATTATTAATCTAGGATCCCAGAGAGGTTACATAATTGTCCAAGTCAATGTTATAGATTCCAATAGCAATGGTTTCAGATGTGATTATTCCCTCAAGGATAAACTAAAGTGTATCGTTGCTATTATTATGTTAAAACATGTTTATAAAACAAATCCGTTGCATAAGTAAATTCCCAGAAAGTAACTTAAACTGCAAGAACATATAAACCATTAATATGTTAACATAAATTATTACTTATCCATTAAGTCAGCTCAGAAAGATTCTAGTGTAAAAACTCTTTACTAGTAAGAGGTTTTTAAGATACTTACCTTGATTGATTCATCATACATTTTGGGCACTTATCTTTGTGCTATGTGCTGATGATTTCAGAAAGAATATTCATGATCGTCACCTGGCTCCCCTTCCCACTGTATCCTCCCCAGAGCAGCAGGAATATATTGCAATGCCAGTTGAAATGAGTGACAGGAAGGGGACAAATAGAGGGCCGAGAATCTCCGTAGGGAGGAGAAATAGCTGGGGTTTGGGTTAGAGCATTCATAGAAGCAGAAGCTTTAATAGCACAGCACAGGCTTCTGAAAGTATCACTGTCAAGGAAACAGACATACTTGTGACGTCTTTTATGGGTGTATCATACCCAAAGTGATTATGAGGGGTTATCAGAGTCTACGTGTACTGGAAATGTTTACACTCATCATGGTAACCACCTAGATTTCCAAGTCATACCTTACTCCATACCACTGGCTCTCAATCTTCCTAATGCTGCAACCTTTTAATACAGTTCCTCATGTTGTGCTGACCCCCCAACCATATATTATTTTTGCTGCTACTCCATAACTGTAATTTTGCTAATGTTATGAATTATAATGTAAATATCTGTGTTTTCCAGTGGTCTTAGGTGATTCCCTCTGTAAAGATCAATTTGGCCACTAAGGGATCATGACCCACAGGTTGAGAGCCACTGGCCTTGGATATTTTAATAATGAGGTGAGGTAATTTAGGTTGACAGTCTAAGACAATCCTAACAAAATAGTAACAAACGGCTAACATTGCATGACAAATACGTGTTAAATATCTTTATCATTGCTCAACAGGAGTTTACTCAATCTCTGAAACTCTGCGTAATTACTATTATTATGAACATTTTAAACATGCAGAAATAACATGAGCAACTCTCACATCAGTTAGAAAGTGACAGACCTAAACTAAGATATAAGCTCTCAGACCAGAAACCAGGATGCCTCTACTTAAGGGATTTCTACATGCTTCTAGTTTAGTCTAGCCACATAGTCCGTTCTACAGGTTCACTGATCAGCTTATGAGAGCCTCTCCACTGCTCAATACAAATTAGAAGACTAATTTGTGTCAGTAGGATTAAAAACAGCAGCACTTTGACTACAAAACTGTCTGATACTGAGCCTGCAAAATGGCTTACCAGAGAAAGGTCCTGAGTTAGATCTCCAAATTCCACAGGTTAGAAAGAAAAAATTGAGTCCCGAAGGTTATCTTGTAATTTTCACAGGTTGCTATGTGGATATACACCCATCCATACCCACACACAATAAGTAAATAGTCAAACAAACAAACAAACAAACAAGCAAGCAAACAGAGGGTAAGCTGGGAACAGTATTGAGTCTTTAAACATAGTGATTCTGAGCCAGGAAGGCACCTATCCAGTTGCCCAATTCATCCGATCTTAGAACAGATATCTCCTTCATTTGTCTCTTGAAGAAAATGAGATGATTCATAATGCTGTGACCATAGATTATACACTAGCAAATTGGTACTACCTATATTTATAGAGGAAGGGATGGTATTGTATTTGTTTTTGAATCATATTTCTAAACTTTTGATTTTTTTATGATGCTGACTGAAAACATATTATATTTACATTTGATTTTTAAATAAATTTAGAAAGCTGGGATTCTTGCAGAATAATATACAAGATGTATGTTTCCTATATTTCTTATGTTTATTTTCATACAGTTATATGTGTTTTAGAAATTAGTTCTTAAGTTATAGAGTAAAATATTCTGTCAATTAATCTTACAATTCAACATTCAGCCCTAAGATATAATTCAATAAAGGAAATTTAAATTTCTCATACTTTTTCCATATCATACCATAAGTAGGAGATATGAAGAAACAAAATTTTTAAAAAGGATACATAAGAATCTCGTACTTTCCTCTGAAACATTTTCTTCCCACTAAACTTAAATAAACTTCTTCCTGTAGCTCATAAGAGTAGATATAGATCGTTGTGGATCTTACAGCCCTGTGTTTATTTGTCTTGTCCCAATTGGGTTATCTTCTGAAGTTTTCTTCTGTTCATGATGGTCTATAATAACGGAGTAACTGAGGAGTAAGGAAATGTTGAAAGAGCTCAAGGCAGCAGCCTGAAAGAGAATTGCCAACAAAGACCTATTACCTAACAGAAATATGTGTGTGTACATATACATTACCTCCTTTTGTGCAAATAATGATTAAAACAAAGTTGAAATGAGTTTCTGAAGGCAGAATGTAGAGAAAGCTTCAGCATGCTTAGAAACACTCCCTTCTGAATGACAGACACTTCCTAGGTAAATATGACTATACTGTTAATGACTCCTAACTGTGTTTTCACACACAGACCACTGACATTTACATGAAAATGAGGATATTTTCCAAGTACTGACATACTATGTAACAGGAAGTCACTGTGGACTGAGTACATCCTCAATCCACATTTTTTTTATCAGAGTATCGCATTCCCAAGTGACCTTCTTAAAACCATGCTGAGTTGAGAAATAGGATACGAACCAGCTACGCCCTTCTACTCTGTGGAAATGATCATTACAATTGCAATTACACATAGTCAATGGATCTCTAAGGGAAATCAACAAGTAGCCTGAAAGTATCAGGGTCCCAGAGAGTCAACAAATGCCGCTGGAATATCAGAGGTATCCTGCATGTGATTTTCATTATTGCAGCTAGATAGAGTCCCAATGGTCAAGCCCAGGGTTCCCAAACAGTCAAAGAGAAAGATTTTAGATTGTGGGTAGATTTTTAGTTGGTAGAAATAAAATCTCTGAATTTTTGTCAGTTTTTGTTCTTGTTTTCCAAACTGTTATATGATCAACAACTTTAAATTTCTAATTCAAATTACAACATAACTGGATTCCTTTTACAACATACACCTGGAGAAGTTGGTTAAAACTGTTTATCAAATGGAGGTAGGACTACTTCTTATAACAGATGCTCCTTTAAAAATCAAACCTATATTGATAAGATAAAAGTAATCTTGAAAAACTTATACAGCGTTGGGCCAGTGAGATGGCTCATTGGGTAAAGGTACAAACCTGGCAGTTATCATATGCAGAAATAACTCACTGTATTAATGGGGAATCAAAACTCATGTATTGCTGCTCAGCGTGTTCAAGATTCAAATAGAACCTTTATAACTGTAATAAGTGATGAAGGTGTTTGATTTGCAGATATAAAGGTAGAATTGTAGAAACCAGTTTTTCAAAGTTGTTCTCTGACTGCCCCACTGACATACACCACACACACACACACACACACACACACACACACAACTAATACTTTTTAAATGTGTAAAAACTTGCAAATTGTCTGATTTACTGAACAAAATATGAACTATAAAACTTGGAAATCCAAAGCCAATTTAAAATGATTCCTTAAAACAGAAAGTGTCCAGGGATGGTTTTGTTAATTTTAGATTGTCAAGTAAATGGGAAACATATGTGTGGCTGGAAACAGAGAAGTGCTCTCTAATTTTATGGCTTACTATATTTATAGTCACCGCTTTTCAGACTTTCTAACAGTCACCGCTGGTCATATTTTGTTTTCTTATAGGTTATTTTAAAGATGATTAAGATCTGTAACGATGGTATCACCTTTAAAGTGCCAGTATTAGGTCACTTCCACAGAGGCTATGATGTCCCGTGGTAGGCATGGATATAAACACAGCAGCTATTTCTGTGTGTCCAGAATGAACAGCTCACCAGATTTCTCATTTAAGCACCAACCATGAACCTCTTTTTTTTTCCTACAGAAACAATTCACCTACACACATCAGAAAAAGATCTAATTAATAATCGGTAGACGAGAAGTAGGTTGAAAATAAGAATGTTGCTCCGATTTTGAAGAAGGAGGTGGGGAGCAGGGAAGGGTGGAATATGTTGTGAATTTTCCACTTGGAACATCAGACTACCTGTATATGAAATGACCTTTTAAGAAACATTCCTAAAAGTGCATAGAAGATTTGAAAAAAGTGGCGTGCCTGGAACATTCTGTGCTAAACAACATTAAAAGGCCCTTCACTGCTGGGCGACTCAGACTCTGTAATATTTACACTGCTAATCACCAAGAGGACACATGGTGAGGGAAGAGATTGGTTTCTGAAGCAGCTGTGAGGATTGGGGTGGGGGTTGGAGGCACACCTTAGATAGTGTCTAAGCACAGGTATTGATGAGTGTTAGTGTTTATTGTGCTATCAACTTTATTACTGACGATTCATGTCAGGTGGTATTACATGAATTTCAGCTCCCCACTTATACAGTGATTTATTTGCTCAGATAAAGAAAATTCTATTTTATAGATTATAAAATTCTAAGTTAATAAAGGAAACACACCAATAGCAACCTTTATAGTCTAGTCAAATTCTCCAACATATAAATCTATGGAATAGAAAGAGTCCAGAAGTAGAAACATACAGATGGGATCAATTACATTTTGACAAAATTAGGAAGGCATTTCTATTGGTTTTACCGAAATAGAAATTTCTGTTCTGAGAGAAGTATTAAGAAAGACAAGCCTCGGATGCAAATAAATATTTGAAAATTGTACATCTAATAAAGGGCTTATATCTAGACTGTATAAGGAACTTGAACAACTCAACAACAACAAAAGAAACCCAAATAACCCAATTAAAAAATAAACCAAAGATTTGAACAGGCACTTCACTATTAAAAACAGGCATCTGGAGCTGGTCAGTGCTTGTCATCAGGGAAGGGAAAACTGAAACCATAGTGAGGTATCACGGGCATAACTACCAGTACAGATCAAACAGCATGGGCACAGCAGTGTCTTAGTCAGGGTCACAATTTCTGTGATGAAACATGATGACCCAAAGCAAGCTGGGAAGGAAAGAGTTTATCTGGCTTACACTTCCACATCACTGTTCCACATCGAAGGGAATCAGGGCAGGAACCTGGAGGCAGGAGCTGAAGTAGAGGCCATAAAGGGTGCTGCGAATGGGCTTGCTCCTCATGGCTTGCCAGCTCGTTTTTTTATAAGCACCCAGGACCATCAGTCCAGGGGTGGCACCACCCTCAATGAACTGGGTCCTCTCACCTCAATCACTAATGAGGAAAAGACCCTACAGGTTTCTCTATAGCCTGATTTATGGAGGCATTTTCTCCACTGAGGCTCCCTCCTCTCAGGTGACTCTAGCTTGCATCAAGGTGATATAAAGCTAGACAGCACAAGCAGTGACCAGCAATGCTGACAGCACCAGGTGCTGGGCAGGGTGTGAGGCATTCAGAACTCCTGTCCCATTGTTAGTGGAACACTACAATCGCTTAGCTGAAGAAACTGAGAGTTTCAGATAAACCACTGAAAAAAGGCAGCCAATAATTCCACTTGTAGTTACCTACTCTAGAGAAATAAAGTTATATTCCCACAAAGGCTGGTCTATGGAATTTTGCAGTCGCCCTGCTTATCAGCATCAACAATTGCAAAGAACTGTTATTAGTGCATAGGAAATCAGGGAGCATTCACCATCATGGAATATTCCTGGACGATAACAAGGGGCAATACCAATACATGCAACAACCTGGGTGTATCTCAAAGGCATTATCCTAAGTGAAAGAAACCATATTTATTTGCCACATGGTCCTATTATATGACAGTCTCAAAAGGTAAAACTCTCCCCAGAATGACCTGACATGTTTTAAAAAGTCATTGCTGGTGCTTTGTTTAGCATGTTTTTTTACCTAGATAAAAAAGGAGGAAGAGGAGGAGGGAAAGGAGGGGGAGGAGGAGAAAAAGAGGAAGAGAAGGAAGAGGAGGGAAAGGAGGAGGAGGAGGAGCAGGAGGAGGAGGAGCAGGAGGAGGAGGAGCAGGAAGCAGCAGCAGCAGCAGCAGCAGCAGGGCTCCAAGGGTAGAGCAGGAATGGGTAGTGACTGGTTACCAAGGGTTAAGGGTCAAGAATCTTGGTGATGGTTATATAAACTGATGAATACAGTAGACCTCAGAACTTTACTTCAGAGTGAATTTTGAAGCACATGATTTAAAAGTAAAAGTCAAAGACCCATCTGCAAGGTAATGAAAGTGAATGGGGAAAAAAAAAGGCATGAGGACAGGACTGCTCTAGATATGTGTGGAGGAGAGGGTTTATTTTAGATAAGAGGGAAAACACAGTCAGAGGAGTTATTGGGAAGGGTCCAGAGTGAGCAATCTGGCCAGCAGATTGAACTTGGTTAGTGGGAGATGGTGGAGGGGAGAGTCAGCAATCAAGAGGCCAGGACAGTGGGAACCAAAGTGGCAACCAAAAGGCAAAGAGACCAAGAGGCTGGCACAGTTAAAATGGCTGCATTATGTTGGAGAAACTGAGGGAAGTGGCCCAGCACAGTCCCTGGGCTGGAGAGTTTAGGGTAGTGGGTAGGCTAGGCCAGCCAGGATGACCCTGTAACAGGTAGTTGTTAAAAACCTGCCAGCCAGTGTCTGCTTTGATATGTTGAATAGGCACCTCAATGAGCCATTTGTCCTGGTTTCTTTGAGACCTAACAGTAAGACAGTTATTTATGTAGCTGTAAAGAAAAATATTTGACTGAGGACAAAGGTCAACTCTAAGGAACAGTTTTTACACGAGAAGCAGAGGGACAAAATGATTGAGCATTGAGTTTGGATACTTAATCACAAGTCAGGGTCTATGATTAGTTGCAAGACTACATCAGGGTAGGATTGCCCCAGATACAAAGGTAAGTGCACTCACCTTAAGCTTACTGGTTCTTTGGAGAACTTACCAAGCAAAGAAGTCATTCACCTTGATAAAAATAAACGTTATTTACATTCAAAAGTAGTTGCAATAATGCAGACTCCATTTGGAAATTCATATGCAGGAAAGATTTTGAAATCTGGAACCATACAGACAGAATTATGGTAACTTCTCCAATGATTTAATGTAGCACACATGTTAAAAGAGTATCGTCTTGGACCCCTTCCCTCTATGGATTACTTTAATCCTTGCAATCAGATTGGATTTGGACAGTGAGGAGAGCGAGATGGAGAAGCTTGGGAGAGTCTCCATCCGAAGCTATTTTTTGACGAGGAAGACAGCCCAGGAAGTAGAGTAGACAAGCTGCAACTGGCAAAGAAATGTGACGGCTAACTGTTTGGAATTAGTATAAAATCAATAGTGCAGCAGAGTGTGTGCCCAGGACAGGAACGAAAGCCAGTCCCCACCTGACAGCGGAGGTCTCTCTTTCCTGTAGCTACACATTGAGAGCAATCTCCACAGAGCAAGACCGAACTTAACAAGAGTGGGAATTTGGACTGACTCAGTCATTTAACAGGTAATTATTGGAAGACGGCTTCGTGTAAAGGCACTGTGATGTGTCCCAGGGGAGAACACAGCATTGAACAAGACATACAAATCCCAGCCCCAGGCAGATTGAGCAAGAGCCAGTCAGATGAATGTGCACATGTGCAGGTGGGGTGTGCTCAGTGAGCGAGGTTGTGATAAACACAGAGCAAGGAAGTCAGATATTGAAACAGCAGTGGCAGCTCAAACTTCAGACAAAGAAGACATCTGCAAACGCTTTGCCTGAAGACGTGATGGGCTACAGAGAGGAGTGAGGCAACTGGTCATGTGACTGTCTGAAGGAGGAGACTTCCTGGCAGAAAGCCATGCAAGGACAAAGCTCTGACACAGGACCATGGCTAACAAATTCTGAGGTCTACCGAGGCCACATGACTGGAGCAGGTAGTGAAGGCGTGAGCACTAGGCAACTGGCTCAAGCGACAGCAGTGGGTTTAGTCATGGAACACCTTTAGAGTCAGGGTGAGAGCAAAGGGCATGACCTGACATAGTTATATCTGTGAATGTGTGGGTTGGTGTATGTTTAAGTATATGTTTAAGCATGTTCATGTGTAGCTAGGAATGTGTGTGTGTGTGTGTGTGTGTGTGTGTGTCTGTGTCTGTGTCTGCACATGCCTGTGCGCATGCATGGAAGCTAGAAGATAACCTTGGTTTAGGTGCTCTGCCATTTGAGGCAGGGTCTCTCACTGGGCTGAAACTTGCCAAGTAGGCTTGGTTGCCTAGCCAGCGAGCTCTGAAAATCTGCCTGGCTTCACTTCCTCAGTGCAGGGCTGACAATCCACGGCATCATACCTGGTGTTTTGTTGTTTGTCGAGCAGGTCCTGGTATCCTTCCACTAACATAGCAGCTCTTTACTGACTGGGCTGTCTCCCCAGCCTGCCCTGACATGCTTCTCAAAGGGTCACAGTGGTCACTTTGTTTAGCATACTTAGAACTTAGGTGAGAGAGAAACTAAGGAATGAATTAGAAAGATTGCATCAAAGAAGAAGTTTCCCAGGGCCGGGCAGGAAGGGGCTGCATGTGGAATGGTTCTGGGTATATTTTGAAGGGGTATATATAGAATTTGCTATGAACTAGATATGACATGCAAAAGAAGCTAAAACCGTGTGGTGAGGGGCCTAAACACATAGATGATACACATTTCTTTCAACTGGAAGAAGCTGGCTCGTACCCGGAGCAGGCTTAGGGAAGGAGTCAGGTGTCTCCATTGGACACTGGACTGACCTATCAGGAGTCAGAATATACAGGGAGATAAGACAGAGAACTGGAGGCTGAGGTGTGAAAGTTGCGAGAATACAGGGAGGGACTTAAAGTTGTAAATGTATATGTGATTACAGAACGCGAAGGTGTGCCCGGAAAAGAGACTCAGGCTGACAGCTTCCCCTTTAGAGATATGAGCAGTGAAGAGAAGCCTACTGGGAACAGAGAAAACAAAACATAGCAAGCAAGCAAACAAAAAAATAAGTGCTTTGCCAGTTACATAACATATGTAACCTGTGTCTGTGAAGGAGCAGGGACTTAACAGCCTCACGTCTATAAAAATGTCTCCACTCAGGAAGATACGGACCATATCTTCTTTTCTACTGGGTGCTTCATGTGCCAGCATTTGTGTTGAGCAAAGGAAGCTGGGAGCTGAAACATAGCTTCAGAGGAATTCAATGCTTCCCTTGGGGACACAGCACTAGGACATGGTGGGGCTTAGAATCACATTCAGGCAGTCTGTTTTTTGACCCAGAGGAAGCTGAAAATCAACTGATACCCAAATTAACAGACATTGGTCAAGATGGTAGCTTTAGTGTTAAAGAGGACCTGGGCTCTACTGTCTGCACATGAATTCCTCAGATGTTGGGCAGATAGCTAGTTCTATAGAGCTTGAATTATCTCATCTCAAAAATGTCAACTCTCACCTGTGTGGATATGTATTCTCTTCTAAACAAACCCTCCCCCTCCCTCTTCCCTTCCCTCTCCACCCCTCTCCATGTCTCCTTCCCATTCATGCCAGTCAGAGTAACTTTTCTCAACTGTACTTCAGACTGAGTCCTCTTATTAGCTGGAACCCTGCAATGACTCTGTATTCCCCACAGATTAAAGCAGTTTGTAGGTTAATTCTTTTGTTGTTGTTGTTTTTTGTTTTTCGAGACAGGGTTTCTCTGTGTAGCCCTGGTTGTCCTGGAACTCACTCTGTAGACCAGGCTGGCCTTGAACTCAGAAATCCACCTGCCTCTGCCTCCCAAGTGTTAGGATTAAAGGCGTGCAGCACCATGCCTGGCTTGTAGGTTAATTCTTGAAGCTGTCCTGGTTCAGTCTGTGTTAGCCTCCTTTTCCATGTGCCCTCTGTTTTTTTCCATGAGAATATGGAAGATAGACTAGTGCTGTTTGTAAGCCTGGCTCTTTCTTGTCCTCCATCTCCTCTATCTGCATGGTAATCTCTAGGAAAATAGAATCCTATTCCAAAGAATCTCCCAGTGCTAATATGAGGCATATCGCAGAGTCCCTGTAAGAATGAGGATAGGAGTATGGCTGGTTACAAGCACTGCTGAGTGAGTAGAGAAATGGCTCAGTGTACAGGTACTACTCTTACAGAGGACCAAGTTCAATTCCTAGCACTCACATCTGGTATCTCACAACCACCTATATCTCCAGATTCGAGGAATCCGATTCCATCCTCGGGCCTCTGAGGGTACCAGTAATACTGCCCCCAGCCACAACACAATAAAAAAATGAAAGAAAAGTTTGAAACAAAAAGGAAAGAAGACACAATAATTATCCACTCAATTTAATCTGCAAACGGTAGGCGTCTTTGTCACTTAACCTAGGAAGTTAGTGTTTCTTCCAAGTCAGCATCAACGTTGCCATTGAAGTGTAGAAGAAAGGGCAGATGGAGAGTCCGAGCTACTAACTCACAATGACTATTACATGAGACTTGCCTTTCTAAGAGATGGGTTGGCAACTACTGGATAGCTTCATTTGCTTGTTTGTTTCTGGACTGAAATTAACTGGTAAGTAATACTGCAGATGTACCCCTCCGTCACAGGACAGTTTAGTACCAGTTCAAAATGAGGGCACGAACCTGAAGCCTGACCTCAGGAGCCCGGTCTTGTCCTCCTCTGCTTCTGCAGTTGTCTTCTTAACTTTTCTTCTTGAGTCGCAGTCAGTCACAGTCAAGTCTAGCAACAATGGGACCAATCAGTAAATACCCTTTGAGATAGGATTTAGACTATTCCATCAAGCAACAGGACAGCGTGTGCCTGCAGGACACACCACATCCAAACAGGGACAATTATCTCTGCTGGAGAGGCATACCCCGGAGCAGAAACAATCACCTCATGAGAATCAGCTTGCTCCCAGTCAAGCAATGAGGACAGTGACACGTTCCTCAGGGCCACCTCACAGATTTAGAGCTAAGGTGCCACCCACCACACCACACCTTCACCCGGACTTCTTAACATTGTGCACTGCTTTCTCCCTCCGCTCTAATGCTTTCTCTTTTTAACCCAAAAGTTCACGCCAGTACCCCAAAGGCAGACTGTTAAGAGAGTTGAGAGAGACGCCCTTTAGGTGCTTCTCTTCCCACTGTCCAAACTCAATAACTCCCCTGTCTCAAACTCAAAGCACAACGGGGTGTGGAGGGGAGCAGGGAACAGTCTATTGACAGAAGTAAAAGTAGCAGGGTACTAAAGGGATAAGACAAGTGCTAAGTACCTGAGATGATTTTGAAACATAAGATGCCAGCGCTGCAAACCGTTCTATCTCACGCCTGTGTGCTTTGGGGGCCTACACAGGGCAACCTGCTCACCTCAGCCAACTGTTTCTTAGCCAAGTGCAGAACGCTTCCCTAACGCGCTTTCAGATCATTTACGCATTACCGTTTACATTTACATTACCTCTTCATCTTTATTTGCTGCAATTACATCACATTATAATCACAATTTGTAGAGTTTGGTGAGTCATAAGTGGCTTGCTGATGCATGAAAAGTGTTAAGGCAATTGCTCCAGAAATGCTACTTCGGAACAACCCGGTGGCTGTAATGAATTGCACTTTTTTGGGGGGCGGGGTCAGTGTAGGATTTGAACTTGATGATGTGGCAACAAGTGAATTTTTAATATGAGTTGCTCAGGCAACAGAAAGTGAGATAAAGTGAAAAGAGAATCCCTGTTTCAACTTGATTTTTATATCCTCTTGTGAATTTTTGAAAATGTGCCTTTATATCTGTTACTTTCTTCATTGTCCCTCAAAGGTAAATGCCGCACTCTGTCTGTCTCAGCTCTCAGAATCTCCCTCTGTTTTCTCTCTTTCCCAGGCTCTGACGATCATCAATTCCCCCAATACTCATCATCCCCAAATTGTAGAAATTGCACTTTTTGAGCACAATCTCTTTTCTCTTATCTCTAAACATCTGGATGAGAAATTAGATAAAAGAGTGTATTAAAACTAATAGCAGGGTTTTAGTTCTTTTGTTCAACATGCAGAATCCCAACAATGTTTTCAGAGCTCTCACGTTTAGATGCATCACTACTGCAAAGACAAGATGCTAGCATTTCTCAAGAAAATAAAACAGTGGGACATATATCATGACTGACAACACTCTGGCTTGTCCCATGAGTTAACCATTTTTCACTTTTCTGAGGAAAAAAAATCAACAATTTTATTAATTGATAAACATTAGGTTTTTTATTAGTTTTTTTTGGTTTTTGTTTTGTTTTGTTTGTTTGTTTTTGTTTTGTTTTGTTTTGTTTTTGCTATGAAGGGACATCGTGACCACAGCAACTCTTATAAAGGAAAACATCTAGCTGAGGTTGAATTACAGTTTAGAGATTTTGTCCATTATGGTCTTGGTGGGAAGCATGGCAGCATGCAGGCAGACATGATGCTGGAGAAGGAACTGAGAGTTCTACAATTGGATCTGCAAGCAGCAGGAAAGATCGTGAGCCACTATTTCCAACATGGCCACAACCAGGCAACACATCCTAATAGTGCCACTCGCTATAAGCCACCACCACCACCAGCAACACACACACACACACACACACACACACACACACACACACACACACAGGAGTATATAGAATGTTCTCTAAGGTTCCCAACAACTAAAGAGTGGGTTGAGAATTTACTATTGATCATCTTTCAGGTTAATTGTCATGTCCTCCAAGTTTGGATATGAGATGTCTTTGACTGTGTGCCATGAGTTGGGGCTAGTTTGTTCATCTGTGTTTCATGAGAGTGTCTACAACTACTGCAATGAAGAACCCCAAGAACTGATACCACTTTAACCTCTATTTTTATACTCTCGTATGGCTTATATTCTGGTTGGTTTTTGTCAACTTACCACAAACTTAGAAATATCTGGTAAAAGGAAATCTCAGTTGAGAAACTGTTTCCATGAGATTGGTCTGGGGGTGTGTCTATAGGGCATTTTATTGATTATTGATTGATGTAGGTGGTTCCACTCCTGGGCAGGTAGGCCTGGGGTGTATAAGAACAAAAGCTGAGCAAGCCATAAAGAGCAAGCCAGTAAGCAGCATCCCTCCATGGCTTCCTCTTCAATCCTTCCTCCAACTTCTGGCCTTGAGTTCTTGTACCAAATTCCTTCAATAATAGACTGCCATTTTAAATAAACCCATTCTTTCCCTAAGTCTGTTTTGTCATGGTTTTATCACAGAAACAGAGAAACAAACTAATATAGTTTACAAAGCTCATTTGATAAGTTTTTTCCTTAATTTATATTTAAATTGCTCATTTTTATTATCCTGTATGACACAGATGCTGTCAAAGAATTACAGCTCATAGAGGCTTTGAAAGAAGCTAGTTCTATTATTGGACACTTCCTATTTTTTTTTGTTGTTGTTGTTGATGATTATTGTTTTCATTGTTGTTTTGTTCCCCTTTCCTCCCAGCCATGGACCCAAGGAACTGAAAATCCTCAGCTAAGGTTTTTGAGAAAGTACATGATTCAATGAGAGTATGAGAAATTAAGTATGTAAATAATTTTGTATGCACATTTGCATAGGAAAGATACCTGCATATCTGGGTTCTCTGCTGACCATCTTGATTAATATGCATGAAACCCAGAACTGCTCATTTCTGGGCAGTAAGAACTTTAAGTGAACTTGGCTGCTTTTTTTTTAAAAAAAGCAAATCTCTGGGTCTGGAACATTGCAATGAAATGTGTCGGTTAGCTGCTCATTTCCTGTTGAATTGACCTGGTGTCTTAGTGAAGAAGCTCTATTTTGACACTCAACACATAGTTTCCCTCTACTAAGGGAAAAGAAGGACAACCATTAACAGCAGACAATGGGCTTTGCAGTGCAATTGAAACCATATGGTGAACTGGAATGTTTTATAGCATTGCTTCTAAAAACAGGTAGGGAAAGGTGATTCCTGACTCCTGCTAAGAGATATGTGTAACGGGAAAACACAGGCCATCTGGCTAGCTTGCCTCCAAGTAAGCGATACCACCATTTCTTGTATATCTTATTTCACTTGGCCATTACAAAGATGTGAAGGCAGACAGTAAAAAGCAACTTCCTTTCTAAGGTTTGGGGGAAAACAAACAAAGCCCAGAATCATTTTAGACCTAACCAGGTAAAACTAAAAGGCAAACGTAGGGTTCAACGTGTAGCTGACCTTCCAAACCTGAGAGTCCCATATCAGCAGAGCTGACCAACTGTAATCTGAGACAATTGGAAAACTAGTTGTGTTCATGTACAACATATGCAGGTGTGTGTGTAATATGTAAATGTAGAGCATGCATGTGAGAATACCAGTATATGTGCCCTATGCAGGCACACATAGGCTAGAGGAAGACATCAGGAATCTTCCTCTATGGCTTTGTATCTTACTGTCTTGACATAGTCAATACTCATTTCTTTCAGCTTTCTTTATACTCCCAGTGAGTGATTCAGTACTTTGTCTACACTGTGTGAGCTGTGGTCCCTCTGGTTCTCCTCCTAGCTCCTTCTTTCTTATACTTCATCTTAGTATTCACCTCTTCAATCACTAACTTGTATTTTTAATGCCCTTTGCCTGTTTAATACTTGACTAACAAAAGTTCCACCTACATTTGGGCCCATCCCATAGTTCATCCTTTCTATACTCACACTCTAGAGCTATGCAGCACACACCTGTGCAAGTTGGGGCCAACAGAGATTTGTGGTCGCTGACCTTAAACAGCTTATGCTTCTGGGAAGCATATTTACCTTTTATTTGGCTGCTTAAAGCCTCCTGGAGTTAATAGATGCCCTCCCAATCTTCACAACTGTTCCCATCTTGGTCTGTATTTGGAATGGTTGCTTTTCCATGTCTCCAGGTTCACCAGTCTTCCCTCCTGTTGTGTTTAATCTGTAACTGTCCCCCATGTTGTGGGGTTCTCATCCAGGTGTGCAGGTTTCATATCCAGAAGACTGTTTTTGTTTGTTTGTTTTTTGGTCACAACTGTTTGATTTTTTTTCTTGTAAATTATTGAATATATTAGATAGTTTAATGATGGATGTAGGTCCTTTCTGGGTCATTTTGTCACTCTAATGATTTCTTAGTTAGCTTTGGGTGCTTGTCTCTTGTGGCTTGCCCTTTTGTAAGTTTGGTGATTTTTTAAGTTTGTATTTCCTTGATGGGATGTTAGTCATGGTTGAGTATTTGAGGTTTTTTTTTTCCCCCCTTAAAATGATCTCCCAGCTTTTCTTGGTGATTTGAAGCAGTGCGATCTTTTCAGGTCTCACTTTGAGAGGGCCAGGGACACCTGCACAACATTTGAACCCAGGTAAATTTTCCTTCTGGGAGAAGTTCTTATTGCTCTTGCACACTCCCGCAGCAGCTCTTGCACACTCCTGCAGCAGCTCTTGCACACTCCCGCAGCAGCTTTTGCACACTCCCGCAGCAGCTCTTGCACACTCCCGCAGCAGCTCTCGAGACTCTGTTGAGCGTCCATATCCAAGTCACCAAGACCACTCTGTGCTTCTGTGATTCACCAGGAGAAGTCAAAGGATGGAGCACACATTGGACCAGTGACGGCTTTACAAGACAGTAGTGTGAATGTGGAGATCAAAGGACATCTTGCAGGTGCTCTCTCTCTCTCTCTCTCTCTCTCTCTCTCTCTCTCTCTCCACATGGCTCTCATCCTTCATGGGGATGGAGTTCAGGTCCTGAGGTTTTTAAGTGGGCACCTTTCCTGATAAGCACCAATTATCATTAAGCCCAATATTGTGTCTTCAGTGCCTAGCATGAAGATTGGCATAAAATACTCAATAAATGCACACTAAATGAAGATTAAGGGTTAATATTGCAAGACTATAGACCTCTTAATATTATACCATAAAATAGACAAATGCTAAAAACAAATCAACATTTACTTATAGTATTTCCAGATTTAAAATAGACATTTTCACATATCATAGTAATAAAAATGTTAAATATTGATATAATAAGTTAAGAATACAGTTAAAGTCAGCATGCTGGCACACACCTTTAATGTCAGCACTCAGGAAGTGGCAGAGGTGAATATAGAAATTAGTTACATAATATGTTCTAGAACAACCATGGCTGCATAGAGAGAAGCCTGTCTAAAAATGTAATTAGATGGTAACTTACCAAGAATATGTAAATTATATATACATATACAATGTACATATAGAGGGTCTGAAGGCTGGACTGGGACTCGCTGTGTAATTGAGGATGGTCTTGAACTTGTAATTCTTCTGCCTTCACTGCCTAAGCGTGCATTTATTGAGCATCTATTTTATGCCAATCTTCATGCTAGGCACAGAAGACACAATATTAGGCTTAATGATAATTGGTGCTTATCAGGAAAGGTGCCCACTTTCAAACCTCAGGACCTGAATTCCATCCCCATGAGGGATGAGAGTCAAGGGGACATACAACCTCTACCCCCACTTCCTATAACTCATCATAAGAAACCAATTAAACAATAAAAAATTTACTGCAGCATTATTTATAATGACAAATATTTATAAGTATAAAAGTGTCTAATGGTAGGGGAAAAACATAAATCATGGGATAAAAATACAATGAGATATAAAGAAGTCCACTATATATTATTTTTAATAAACACTAACTGACATGGAAAGAGACTCATAAAATAAGTGAATGGTCCAAGATGTTATTCAATACATTTTGATTGAAATTCTGTTTTCCTGTCTGCCTGTGTGTGTAAACTTAGTTTTAAATGTATATTTTAAAAAGTATTCATTACTTTAAAGGAGTATCACCATTCTTTATTTCCTTCCTTAAGTGATAGTTGTTATTTTTAGTATTTATGTGTGTATGTATGTGCACATGTTTGTCTGTGTACTATGTGTGTGCAGTACCCCCAGAGCACCGAAGAGGACATAAGATCCCCTGGAACTAGAGCTAGTAGAGGTTGTGTTGCCCCACATGGATGCTGAGATCTGAACACTGGTCCTCCGGAAATCTCAGCGGGTGCTCTCTACTGATTCGTCTCTCCAGCCCACCTTAAGTGACTCTTTGTAAGATAAATGCGTTCTATTATTGGGACACGGACACACACACACACACACACACACACACACACACACACTTGCATGTGTGCACCAGAGAGAGAGAGACAGAGACAGAGGAAAGGTATTTCCTAATTCATTTCTGTATTTGGTTATTGGACACTAAGAACTGTGACTAGGACATGGTCTTATGCGTAACACCTACACACAAATGAACTTTAGTTATCAATCAAGGATAAGTCTCGCAAGAGACACTTAGGAAACTCACTAGACCTTACCTCGAATTTCTTCACTACAGCGTACCTTGGCCAGGAAGCTCGCTGCATGGTTACTTTTTGAACTCATAACTGTTTCATCTCTGCACTTGCTTTCCCCACCTCTGCTTCTGACTTTTATATGAAAAAAAAAAAAACACCTACTTCTGAAACCCTGTGATCTTTATATTGCCTTTGAAATTTTGATTTCTTTCATAGCTTAAGTTTTAAAGTATTTGTTTTTAAACTCTGAGTGAAATTTGCACTTATCAAAGGTTAATTAAACGGCTCCATCTGGAATTATGAATATTCTGAATATTTACACAGGATTAAAGGATTTGGACACACACACAAAGGGCAGACTTGTAACGCATCCTAGCACTAATACCCTAATAAGGAAGACCATATCATTTGATGACAAAAGATTTATTAAAAAGAATCTTTCTGAACAAGCTGTTTTCCCTTCACCATCTGTCTGTTTCCCACCTGACCACATGTCTCATACAAGCCACCACAGGGAAGGGATGTGTTCACTAGCACACTGGGGCCGAATCATTTCTAAAATCAAGCTTCTCCTGCTTAGTTTGAGTCCTCCCAAGGCCAGCCTGCCCTCAAGGATTTGGGTGCAAAGTAGCTTCCTAGGAAAGGAATGTAAGGAGAGGTGAGGGATGTAAGGAGAGGTGAGGGATGTAAGGATAGGTGAGGGATGTAAGGAGAGGTGAGGGATGTAAGGAGAGATGAGGGATGTAAGGAGAGGTGAGGGAACAGAGTGAGCAGGGCAGGACCCAGCTGCAGCAGGGGTTGACCATTCGGCGAGTCCTGAGGGCACCTGGAGCTCCTTTCGATTGGAAGCCATCTGAGAAGCTGTGTAAAGTGACTGTCTACTATGATCTACGTCTTGTCTCCTTTAAAACTCATATTTAAACACAATTCCTAAAGTCATAATTCTTCAGAAATAAAGACTTGGGGAGGTACTTATGATCGAATGTGGCCTTGGGGCTGGGGTTCCCATTATGGTATTAGTGGCTTCATAAGAAAAGGGAGATCTGAGCTAGCAATACTCAATTTGCCCCATCACAGGATGCCCTCTGCCTTGTTACAAAGTAGCAAGGGAAGCCCTCACAGATGCCAGCACCATATACTGCTGCCTTTAGAAATGTAGGATATGAGTGAATTCCTTGTTTATCTGGCTTGTGGTATTTAGTTCTGGCAATAGACAATGTCTCTCTTCATTAATGATGAAATGCCAACTATTTTGAGCCATTTATTACAGAAATTGTGGCTTGGCTGCCTGGTCTTATTACTGTAGACTGATGATCAAGGTTTAATTTTGACATATGTTTTGGCCATTGCTCATTTGTATATTCAGTTTCTTACTAGAGGTTCAACTCTGTGGAGATGCAGGAGGTCCTACATTTAGGGACTAAGTTAAGACTCAACAGATTATTTATATATTAAGCCTTAGCTGAAGCTGGACCCGATCGTCCTGCGCCTCTCCTGCCCAGGAGGGGTGTTCGCCTGGCGGCTGTCCGCAGGCTGATCCAGCACCCAACACCTTGCCTCCCAGACCGAGGAGGGGTGTCCGCCTGGCATCCAGCGCCTTTCCTCACCCGAGGAGGGGAGTGCGCCCGAGAGCAGTACTAAGGC
>NC_034591.1:112115300-112127932 GCF_900095145.1 Mus pahari
AATAATAATAATAAAAAAAAAAGCCTTAGCTGAACTACAAAGAGCTAATACAGATAGGAAGCAAATCTCAGAGGCTAGACCTATGACCAGAAAGTAGCAGTAACCAGGAACTACAACAGAAAAAACCAAGAGCTTCGAACCACACATGAGAAGCTGCAGGGCCTCCCATGGGTCCTCTGAGACTGCAGGAATGGTGAAGCCTGAGGATGGAAGGGCTGACTGAAGCTGGAAAGGATACTGGTGTTTATGTGATACCTGAAACTAGATTTGTAACACTCAAGGGAATGAAGATGTTTTGATCAGCTTTCTAACCCTATAATAAATGCGTGAGGTTGTTACCTTATAGAAAGAAGGTTCACTGTGGCTCACAGATTTATGGATTTAGGTATATGGTGGGACAGAACCACTGTCATTAGATCTTGGGTCAAGGGGCAGTACATACTGGTGGGAGCAGAGATACCCTTCCAAGGGAATACTCAAGTGATAGGACACCCTTTACTATGCCTCCTGTCTTAAAGGATCCACCATCTCCCAACAGTACCACACTGGGGACCAAGCCTTTAATATACAGGCCTTGTGGGGCATCCCAGATGAGCATAGTAGCAGAAGAGGGCATCTGCATTTATGCTTGGATGCTTCCTCCATACGATGTTCCTTCCTCAGGAGCCTGCAGGCAGGGCTGCAAATCAGGGCTTGGTTTTTATCCCTTACCTATGCACAGCATGACAAGCAGAACAAAAATGGCTCTGTTTTGCCAGGGGCTGGATAGAAAGACTCTTTGATCAGCCATTCTGCCCACAGGAGCCTATCCCTAAACCAGGGATGGTAATGTAAGCAATTTAACATACATCTATAATTAATTTGTTACACTTTCGCAGCTTCTGGCAAATCACAGTTTGAAAGACTCACGGAATTAATGGCCCCAAGGAGAGAAGAGATGGAAACCCTTCAGAAATAAATGGGTTTGTTTATTCCCAAGCATGTGAGTCTTAACAGCCAATTTTGGCTGTAGGTCAGGGTTAATTTAGTGTTTCAAATGTGCCTTTTCAAAAGCCTATAAAGTCAAAGATGATCTTTATCCCAGATAGCAGATCTGTGGTGCAAAAACTCTTTTCCTTCTCAAAAGGCTTCTGTGATCAGTTAACGAGAGTGGGCTTTATAGCATAAAGGTTGAGACAGCATAAGGGAAGAAATAAGACTGTATTTACTGATTCAGAGTTGACTGGTTTGTTTCTTGAGATGGGGGTCTCACTCTGTAGCCCAGGTTAGCCAAAAGACACTCTGTATCCCTTTCTGGCCTCAGACTTGTGACTGTTTAATTTTTGTAAATTACACAGATGATTAAAAAAAAAATTAATGCTCATGGGCTTGGGAGCTGACTCAGCAAGTAAAGTGCCTGTCACACAAGCACAAGGATTTTAATTCAGACCCCTAACACCTGTGCAAAAAGTAGACATGGTCACATGCATCTATAACTCCAGTGCTTGGTGTAGAGGGTAGAGCCAGGACGATCCCAGGGGCTTGGTGTGGCTGAATCAGTGAGTTCCAGATCCAACAAGAGACTCTGTCTCAGAAAACAAGGTGGAGAGCAATAGAGGAAGACACCTGATGCCAACTTCTAGCTTCAAAATCACACACACACACATACACACACACACACACACACACACACACACACATGCACACACACACACACGCATGCACACACACATGCATGCACATACACACACACAGAGACATGCATGTACATACACGTGCTAAATACTAAATGCCAAATACATATATCAAAACAAAAGCACACGCTCATTAAGTTTAGAAATGACCATCTTATGCTAGGCTTGCCTAGAAGTTTCCTGCTGTAGCACTGAAGATGCCTGTTCGGAAAAGCTCTCACAGTCGTGGGCAGCCTGGACCATCTGAGTTTTTGGAAGGTTTACATTTAAATGGATTCATTTTTGGAAGATGATGACTGAAACGGAATAAGGATGACCCCTGGGCTGCTTCCATACGGATGTAAAATAGACTTACACAATGTGAGATAAGGAAAAATTGACCAGAAGAATTCAGCAAGCAAAGCATCAAGATCTCAACTCTGGCGGTTTGAAGAAGTTGTCTCAGGGTTTCCTTCTAGGGAGGAGACATAGCTCAGTCAGTAAGTAGCTTGTTTGTCTAGATGAATAAAGGCCTAGGATTTACTCAGAACTGCCATAAACCAGGTGTGGTGACACACATGCAACCCCAGCACTTAGGAAGCACAGGCAGGAAGATCAGGAGTTCAAGGCTATCCATGGGTACCCAGCAAGTTCAAGGACAGTTTGAGAAACAACAATAAAACGTTTCCTCATCTGGTATCTAGATACAGCTCAAAGACAACGGAAGACGAAAGCGAGATGCTTCATCCTCCTATCTACCTACCTGTGGTATCGTTTTTGTCTTTTTCTAAAGGATCTATAGCAATGGCTCTCAAACTGTGTAGCCTGGGCCACCAGCAGCGGTATCCTTGGGATGCTTATGGGAAATGCAAATTCCCAGACCCCAGAGTTTCTGCATATGGCACTGAGTGGGAGAGGCAGAACTCTGTTTTGTCAAATTTGCCGAGTGATTCTGAAGCTTGAGAAACACGGAGAAGCGCAGCTCAAGGGGAGTCCTTACTAATCCTTTCACACTGTATAGCAAAACACAGCCTTCCAGGCAGCATACTGGGGCAGATCCTTGGGCCCGTGTGGGGTGTGGTGAAGGGCAGAAGGGAGCTTTCTCAGCAAGTCTGCAGACCCGCCATGGTGCATGCTTCTTCATCACAGAAGAAAATGGCCCAGATGGGCCATGCTCACTCTCCCACATGCCTGCCACAGCTTTCCACTGTGATATCAACCAAAGTGGCACAGGCTGCATGTCCCTTACCCAAATGCTTGGGACCAGAAGTGTTTGGGAATTCAGATGATATTTTGCCACATTTATGTATAGGTAATAAGATGTCACCAGATGAGACCAAAGTCTAAAGACAAAATTCACTTACGTTTCATATATACCTTACACTCATAGGTTGAAGGCAATGTTATACAGTATTTTGAATAATTTTTAGCACAATACAAAAATAATTGTTGTAGAATTTTCACTGTCTGTCATTAGAGTTTTCTGACAAGTGAATTTTCCCTTCTTAGACATTGACTAAAGTCAAGTTTCAGACTCTGAGCATTTGGGATTTTGGATTTGGGGATTATGGATGCCCAACCTGTACCTGTTCCCAGTCCTTTATTTATCTGAAGCTACTTAACACTGAAGAAAAGAAATCCTTCAAAATCCCTTGTGGTTCAGGAGGCAATGGCAGGTGGATCACGGTGGGTGTTTACACAATGAATGCCAAGTCATGACTCCTGTTGTTCTTGTGTTCTTGTTGTTTTGCTTTTATAATTCCCTCATTCAAGACAGGTTTGGTGGTGTACTCATGTCCTCCCAACACCCAGGAGGGCGAGGAAGATAGAGAGTGAGATTGAGACCAGCCTGAACCTTGTCTTAAAAAACAAATCTTCCCCATAGACACAATAAGAAGAGAACTTAAAGAATAGATTTTGGGGGACTCATCAGGGATGACTCAGAGGGGGAATGTACTCACCACCAAGCCTGATAACCTGCGTTCTCTCTTTGGACTCCATGTTATGAGGAGAGAACTCATGACTATATATTTTCTTCTGACTTCTACATGTACATTCTGGCACACATGTGTGCCCATACACACAAAACATAAATGAATAAATGTGAAAGGTTTTTAATTAAAAAAGAAAAAGATCATTGCTTTAATCATGCATCCAGACACAGACAGCTGGATTCTGGAGCAACCTTGTGGGCTAATTGAGTGAAAGGAGGAGAGGGATGGGTCACGAGACAAGTGAGTCCTGTACCAGTGCTCTACCATCCTTAGATGCATCCTTTCCTGTTTAGTCTGTTCAGGAGGCATGCGGGCTTGTCATCTGTTCTGGATTCAGCCAGGATCTGGGCAGAGGGGAAGCACTCATCAGCAGAGATCAGACTCCTTTACATTGACAACTGGAAGCAAAGAAAGGCATCTGGGACAAGGGGATCCAATGTTCCAGATGGAAATGGATTGGTAACATGCCATGGAAGGATCTCAATTGCGTAGAGGAATAAATGATTTGAATAAACTAACTTATAATTTAAAACAGAAAATGTCAATATGGTAACCCACATGTGTATAGTGATGCATAAAATGCTTGGCTTTAATGTAAAATTCCTATGTTCTTACAATGGCAGTATCCAGAAATAGACTTGAGCAACCACTACAGACCCCATCCAAAGAGCCTTGGTCTTATTTGAGCAAACAGCTTTGTGATATTTTATGTATCTCAGATCCACAACAGAAATGATCTTCAACTTTAAGCAGTATTCAGGGCCATGCAAAGTCAGTCAGCTGTGAACCAAATTGGAAAAAGAAGTTCTGTCCAATAAGGAACAGCTTCTGAAGCATTCTGGTCTTTTCCAGTCATCAAATCAATATTTTTCAAAGTCTCAACAACGCACTTCCATCACCTAGGGCACTAATTGCTTCATTGTCTCAATTAATTCAGTCATTAGACATCCATGTTTCTGTAACATTTGAGTTTTAAAATTA
Organism: Mus pahari; assembly: GCF_900095145.1. Classification (NCBI taxonomy): domain Eukaryota; kingdom Metazoa; phylum Chordata; class Mammalia; order Rodentia; family Muridae; genus Mus; species Mus pahari. The sequence goes on from NC_034591.1 coordinate 112,119,928, forward strand.
AGTTGATGTAGTTACCCTTTCCCTCAACACTGAAATCTTCACATAAAATCAGAGAGATATATAGAGGCATGAACAGATTAATATGCACAGAAGTCTTAAACTTCAAAACTTTGTTCCTGCTTAATATTATCTTTAGTCTGCTTTTCTTAAGAGTATTTTTAATTGGGTACTAGGCATAATGTTGATAGGGAACATTGTTAATGTTTAACTGACATTTGATTGAAACTGCAAGAATACAAAAATTGATCAGCATATGGAAGTTCAACCAAAATTTCCCTCTGAACTTGTGTTCTAGAAATTAACAACATTTAGTGATGTTGTACCATGTGTGTGCCTGCCTGGTGTACTGTGGGACTGTAAGGGCTCTTACTCCTTTCCCTATGGTGAGTGTGGTTCTGGCCTTGCACTGTGTGCTGGGTGGGTAAGTAGAGGGTCATGCTAGAACCTCTGGATATCAACTCTTTCCACATGCAAATATGTCTGGAAGGGTTTCTACTTGAAGTAATTTATAATATAGTTTCATAAACTCATTAGATTAGTTCTTTTCTGCAAAAGAGAGATGTACAATATAATAATAATAATAATAATAATAATAATAATAATATAATATTAAAAGGATGGAAGGTGGCCGAAGTACCAACTTCTTGGTTTTGATCAGCATCTGGACTAACTAGACTAACTAGGTACATCGTTGCTAGCACAATCATTGAACCTTGTCACAGCCAATCCATAGAATCTGACAAAAACCTACAAAGCTGAAGGTGCACTAAACAGTAAACAGTAGTGACTAAACACTATCCCAGGAAGTACATTGCTTTATTATCTTATTTCCATAGATACCATCATTGCTCCATTTAAAAGACAATAAAACTGAGGCTTAGCACAACTTGCTGTGTGTGAACTCAAGTTTTCTGAAGAAGTGACATCTGTGCTGAAGATCAACTGATTGCAAGTTTTTGTTTGTGGAGAGCAAGAAAGTCAGCCAAAATTATGGTGGGTCATCCGTAGCCCCCTCATTCGTCATTTGCCACTGACTTCTGTGTTTGCCTTAATATCTTTGGGGGTATTAGGTAATTATTTTTTTTGCAATTCAATACTCAGTAGACCACTTTCTTTACCAACCCTGAAGTTAAGGATGTTGAAATATCTGAAACCTACAGATAAAACTTCCAGACTCTAGGGGCCCACTTACCTGTCCTCATGATATTGAGTAAACACTCTGACTTTTGATTTCTATCTGACTATGAAGATCCCTGCAACTTCTTGCACATTGCACCATATCCCTTAGGATAACTTGAATCCATGTCCTAGGCCTGTGGTCACTTTAACTTAGCTCAGAGTAAATGAACCCTCATTCCCTTTGGTGCAAGAACCGTGATTCTGCTAACATACCCCATATAAGAACTGCTCAGAGAACCTAAAAAGAAACTTGCTATTGTGAATAAATGACTACAGTCTGCCTGAAGGCCAAGACCACTCCTCCTTGGGGGCTGTGTATCTTATTTAAGGACCATGTGTAGACTGGCAGAAGTGCTAAGATAAAGTTTCAAAACCCACAGGCAACTGGAGTTGATTTGCTTTTGAATGTGAACGCACTGCAAATGGGGACAGACAGCCTTCTATTCTGGAAATTTCCAAATGCTGTTCATAATGTAAGCCCTTGATTCAATCCAGAGCTCCTAGAATATGTTCTGCCTCTGGCCTTCTTCCAAGAATCCATTATTTCCGGGGTCTACTCAGACCTCATTTAGAGACAGGCAGCATGGTTCTCTGGAATGGCCACTTTTGGGTTCAGCCTTTAGCACAACGAAGGCTTCTGTGCCACCCACAGACACCAGACCGTATAAGCTCCCCCCCCCCCCGTCCCCATTCACAGATTTGGACAGCATTTTACCAAGAGAAGTCAAACAAAAGGTTGGAGTGGATTTCTGAAGCAGCAGATGCAGAGCTTTGGATGAAGGATCTTGATACCCTACAGGGTCCTCCACTGCCTAGTAACCTCCCCACTTCTGGACTCATCCTCACCCCGAGGAGATGTTTTAATCACACCCACACAGAGAGGTTACAGCGGTGGGGACAACTGCAAATGATCCAGCAGCAACACAGCCCTGGAAAGAAATATCAGTTTTTCAGCGTAGAGGTATAACTCTCCGAGGTCTGCACAAAGCACCCTTGATTCCAGGAGGCCACACTTATTTCTGTGAAGGAAATTCTTATTCCTAAATACAGGTTGAAACAGAAAAAGGCCCTGTCCTCGCTTTCTTTTAAACCATGCTTTCTGGTCAGGAGACAGCAATGCCCACCTGGGGATCCTTGCAGGGTAGGGTGGAGAGGAAAAGCTGCAGGGCTTAGTTCAAGGACACCCCTCCTCCCTCGGAGTGCACCCTATGTTTTCCCACAAATGTGCTGTGAGAATGAATAACTAATGAGTGATCATGTACGCCCCAGACAGTTTGAGTGCAGCGTAAGTGATGGAGCTGGTTGTTCCTCCATTTTATCCAGCACCGAGGGAGGCTGGGTTTTATGTCTGTCCTGTGATGTGATCCCTGAGGCTTTTTGTAAGTAACAAATGCCCCTCCTAGGCCACCGCTCACATTCAAGCACACATGACATGTTCCGTTGAGACTGCTTTTATAGATGAGGCCACCTTATGTGATCCTGCCTTCTGTGGCAATGACCTTGTAATCTGTGAGGATGTGCAGGACAAGCTAATGGGGGATAAGAATCAAGATGAATGCCTGCTCTATGGAAACATCAACTGAGCCCAGGGAAAATTCAGAAGAGATTCGCTATCACCTGTTTGTCACTGCCAGAGGATACGCTGAGGTTGCTCTGGAATCCATTTGGAAAGAAAGGCAAGGCATTGCTTAGGGCAAACTACCCTGTGAGACAGTAGGAATCTTAAGATAGCACAGAAACATAATTTAGTCTTATCTGTAGGGAGAAGAGGAGAAAGTAGTCCCAGAAGCCATTTGCTAGAGACCCAGGGCATCAGTCATATGTATAATGTCAGAGTCAGCATCTTTGTGACAGAAAGGAAAGGGTTAATATGATCCCTTCCTGAATAGATTATTGTTGACAGGATCTCAAAACCTGGGTACAATAGTCTTCATGTCAGCCTTCAGATATTTATTTTAAATTGTATAAAGGTCACAGACTGGACCAAGCTTTGGCGGGCCTTCTTTGGGGTATATCCATCCTTGACGCTGAGACTTCCTTCCAGTTCTATAAAACTGCTGGGAGTTTGGCTTAAAATTATCCCATACTTCTGGTTTCCATGTAGACTTGTAAAGAATCCAGGAATCACCATTCTCCTTGTTGAAAGTCAAATAGAAAATTACAAGTCACAAAGACGAGAAACATTTTTTTTCTCCTGGGATCTAGCAGGGAATCACAGTTGCAGGGTTAATGGTTACCCCTAAATCTGGAGGGCTATGCTAAGCCAGAGGGATGCAACTGGGATTTTCTTGAGTGGAGGAGGACCCATTGGAACCCAAAAGGAGCAAGGCATTTCAGCAGCTGGAAGTTCCAGGAACTCTAGGGGCCTGGATGACATAACCGGTGAGAGCGGGGATCATGGGAGAGTGGAGGACAACGGGAACTGCCTCTGACAGGCCATGGTTTTGTGTATTTGCCATTTAAGCAAACTCCGCTCTTCTCAGAGTTGGCTTTAAGAACACTGTCCCTGTGACTCTGGAAAGGGGAAGAGAGATGGCTGTGCAACGTACCCAGAGGCTTCTACAAACAGTCTAACTGGCGGGAGAAAACGCATGAATGTCAAGCCGGAGTCAGGCTCATGGAAGCACATGGGATTTCCTGAAATGTGTAAATTGTTTCCTTATATTCACATCAGACCACCACACTGAGAGGCCCCAGAATAGACAGCTGTGAGACACGGTGTCTGAGATGGATAAACCCAGCGTCAAGGGGAGACCTAAGCATGGACTGAGGAAACCTTGAAACCTCTAGGGAAGACACAGGCTCCTTCCTGCCAGGTTATCAAAAGTTCTCACAGTTTAGGGCTCTTTACTTCAGTTTTAACTGCCTAGGGCAGTCTTTCCTTTGTCACTGAAGTTCAGAGGCATCCCAAAACACAAAGCAAGCACAGGGGAAACAAGAAACAGACTCAGCCATGATACAGGAGATCAGAGTGAGCAAATAGGAAATTAAAATAAGGTGAACGCATGAAGAGCTGCAATTCAAAAGCCATGCTATTAAAAATGAAAGGAATAGGAGCTACATGGAGAGCTAGCAGGAGAGAAGAACTGACAGGCACTGGAGCAAACCTCCATCAAAGCCAGAGCACAGGACAGCAGAGAAGAAACCAGGAGCGTGCTCCTTAGAACAATTAAGGAGCCTGACAATCCTCAGTGAGGAAAGTCACAAACCACAGCACCCGCTGTCACCTCTGATCCCCTGAACAGGGCAGGCAAGCAAAGCTAACAGGGCGGACAGTTCTGTCCCCAAGAGTCTCCTAATGCAGAGGAAGCAGACCTCCAAGATGCACACAGGCACAAGAATAGCTATGGCTTAAAAAACTCAGATCAACATTCAACAACAACAACAACAACAAATGAAAGTGAGACCAATAGGCTCACTGGAGAGAGAATTCCACCAAACATTTAATATAGAATTAGTCTGTTCCACAGTTTCCCCCAAACCAGAGAAGAAAAATTTCTGAAACACTGAGTCAAATATTACCTTTCAACCAAAATGTTACAAGAAAACTACAAATACTTCTCAGAAATAAAATGCAAATACCTTGAATATAATATTATCTAAACAAACCCAATGCATAAAATTATATGCCTATCAACTGGATTTCTTCAAAGTATGAGAAGTTGGTGAAATTGTTGATCAATCAATAAGTATAATCCACTATATCAATACACTCAAGAAGAAAGATCAAATATCATATTCCCTGTCAGGTAACACTAAATAAACTTTTTTTGTTGTTTTTTTGTTTTTGGTTTTTTCGAGATAGGGTTTCTCTGTGTAGCCCTGGCTGTCCTGGAACTCACTTTGTAGACCAGGCTGACCTCGAACTCAGAAATCCACCTGCCTCTGCCTCCCAAGTATTAGGATTAAAGGCCTGCACCACCACTGCCTGGCTTACTTCTTTTTTAAAGAAGCCTTCCTTTGCTGGGCGGTAGTGGTGTGCTCCTTTTATCCCAGCACTTAGGAGGCAAAGGCAGGTGGATCTCTATGAGTTTGAGGCCAGTCAGGTTTACAGAGCGAGTTCCTGGACAGCCAGGGCTACACAGAGAAATCCTGTCTCAAAAATAAAAACATCTTTTTATTTTCTTTCATGTGTAGGTATTCTGCCTGCAAAAGAATCTGTATATCATGTGCATGCAGTGCCCACAACGGCCAGAAGAGGGCATTGGATCTCTCTGGAACTGTGCCTACAGACAGTTCTGAGTATCCATGTTGGGGAGCCAGGAGATTGAATTTTTTGATTCTCATAAAAATCCCAGAAAGGAAACCTGACGCTATTGATCATCTGATTCTAAAGTTCATATGGAAAGAAAAAGATTGGGAATCACGACAGCATACTGAAGAACACGGGCAGATCTGGGCTCAGGTTTACCAGTAATCCACAGCAATCAAGAAAGTAATACAGTGTTGGCAAAAGGATAGGGACAGGAGTCAGTGAAATGAAAAATGACACAAATATGTTTTCTGGAGGAGCTATAAAGGCTTTCAGTGAAGAAGGGATTGCTTTTCAACCATTGGTCTCATGATGGTGAGGGTGAGGGTGATGGTGATGGTGATGGCGATGGTGATGATGATGATGATGATGATGATGATAATGATAATGATGATGATGATGTAACTAGGGGCTACCTGTAACCATACATCAGCTTAGCATGTGTTGGTCCTGGGTTTGATTCTTAACTCCACATATATCTGCATTTTGTGCACACACAAACATGTCCCATTCATGTATACACACACACACACACACACACACACACACACACACACACACACACCAGAAACATTTTTATAGGGCTAATTGTAAAAGGCAAGACTGTAAATCATATAGAAGAAAACATGGCAGAAAAGTTCAATGATCTTGGATTTAGTGGTTCATTTCTGATACAATATAAAAAGCACAACAGGTAGGAGACTGATATAAAGAGACCTGTTGTGGTCGAAGCCAGAGCATGGATCTCATGAAGAGCTTGCATCTGTAATACACAAGACATCTTAAAATCAACAGCAGAAAAGTTGTAAGGTTGGGACTAGTGGCTCAGGTTTGTATTCTCAGTCACTCTGGAAGATGAGGAAAGAGGATTATAAATTCTATTGAGTTGAAGGTCTACCTGGGTAACTTAGTAAGCCTTTCTTAAAATAAGAAACATAAAGAGAATCGGGATGCTCTTCTGTGGCAGAGTTCTTGACTAGCTCCAATTCCCAGTAACAGAGACACAGACACAGACACAGACACACACACACACAGACACACACACACACACAGACACACACAGACACACAGACACAGAAACACACACACACACACACAGAGACACAGACACACACACAGACACACACACACACACACACCAACTATCTGAATAGATACCTCACCAAGAAAGACATGAAGATGATCAATTATTCATCATTGGTCATTAGGAAAGTACAAATTAAAAAATGAGATATGTCTGCATATTTACCTTGTGTTCCCAAGCCCTCGCCCCATTGACAGCTGGCAGGGATGTTGAGCAACCAGAAGCCTCATTGTGCACACCCATAGTGCACACAGAATGGATAGACACTGTAGAAGTTTGCAGTTTCTCACCTTGCTAAGTCAGGCTTAACATCTGTTCCTAGGTCTTTACCCAACTGATGAGAAAACACATGGGCATAGGAAAGCCAGCATGTGGATGCTTCTAGCTGTTGCATTTAAAACCACCACACATGGCAAACAACTAAGATGTCCTTCTACAAATGAATGAGCAAACTGGGATCCATCCAGGCACACAGGCAAGCTACTAAATTTAGGAATAAAGAAAATCACTTCTGGGTTGGAATTTCATGCATTGAAACTCATTGTCCAACATGACCATTGTTAGACATGTGTGGTCATGTAAACATGTGGAATATAAGAGGTTCCTGGGAAGCTAACTATTAAAGTTTCCTGTTGGAATCACCGATGGTTTAAACATGCACATGTGTCTAGCAGCTGTGTGGCAGGCAGTCCAGCTTGGAAACATGGCAGTATATGTACTACTGGCAAGTGTCCCTAAGCCCAGATCCAGTGGCCTTTCTCTTTTTTGGTTCTTTATTGTGACCATCTATTTAGTTTTTCTCTGCTGGTTTTCATTCAGTGGTATGTCATGTGGGAATTGGAGATTTGGAGTAAGGGAAAGATCTTACATGAACAAAGGTAACACCCCTTCTCCTCCTCATCGTGTAGGGCTCCAGATAGTGTTCTAAATAGCCTGTGTGGACTCTTCAAACCCCCCAAAAACAATCCTTCAAGGTTTAGGAGATGGCCCAGCAGGTAAAGTGCTTGCTGTGTAAGAACGAGGACCTGTGTAAGATCATCAGAACCCACAGACAAAAGCCAAGCACGGTAGTGTGGTTACAGTTCCAGCACTGGGGATTATTCAGCAAGCTCCAGGCCAAAGGGACAACTCATCTCAAAAAAGGTGAATGGCTCCTGCAGAATCCCACCTAAGATTCCTGGTTTCCATATGCTCAGGTCTCTGTTTACATTAGAAAATAAATGACATGGTTTTAAAGGCAGGGTTACTAATACATATCCAAATACCACTTTTACTTTGTATATGTTAGAAAACACTGCTCGGTGACAACCTCAGCAATAAATCAGTTGCTGACCAGTCTGCTAGGATTTTAAGGGAAAACAACTAACAAACAACTTAGAACAAAGTGGTCCTGCCCCTGGATGATGGCTTTCTCTGATATTTATTTTTAAATTTATCTTCTTATTTGTTTGGTGTGTGTGTGTGTGTGTGTGTGTGTGTGTGTGTGTGTG
>NC_034591.1:112128551-112139463 GCF_900095145.1 Mus pahari
GCTATATCAGGGTCCCTTCAGCAGAATCTTGCTGGCCTGTGCATTAGTATCTAGGTTTGGTGACTGATGATGGGGTGGATTCCCAGATGGGGTAGTCTCTGGATAGTCCATCCTTTCATCTTAGCTCTAAATTTTGTCTCTGTACCTATAGCTGGTTTTATGAACATAGGTCTGTTCCTTCTCAAATAAAAGCTGCATAGATCCTCAGTTTCCAACAGGGCAAGCACTTAGACACAGCATGAGAATGTGTAAAGACCACATAGGTCGAGTCTGTGCCAGTCAAGCACATACAGGGCAGGACCACATTATGTAAAGCATGTCTACTCTAAGTCTGTGCTGACCACACTGCAAGCTTGTGTAGGTCAAGCATGCATAAGGTTTTTACTGCCCAGTTCCAAGGGATGGGTAAGTTCTATTCATAGAAGTCTTTGGAATTATTTTAATCCAGAAAACCTGCCCATGCCAAAATTCTTTATACCACCACTTATGCACCAATAGGAAATACTTTTCTTCCAGAAAAAGCAGAACACTTGCTTAGTATTTCTTTCTGACTCCTGTCACATCACACGCAGAGAGGGGATTTATTTGATTTGGGCTAGCAGAGTGAATGAAAGAAAGGCGGGGCTGCTCTTTTTTTCTTATTAACATGGTTCTAGTCAAGGTTGACTGAAGGAATTCTTCATAAAACATATTTTCAGCCTATGACTTCATGAATGCTATCCTTGTAGACTCATATATAGTCAGTGGTTACTTTTGAGAAATCTAAAAATACCAGCTCTTGGCATTTGCCCTAGAACACAGCATAACAGTCACACCATATGGGATGAAACCTGGGTTCTTTTGAACAGAGTCCTCTTTTAGGAGAGAGTCAACTGCCGCCAGGCTCGCAGCCTCCTGAGCCTCCCTATTTAGGTACAGCATTCCACACCCCTTATTTCATCTGTGGGATTTTTGAAATAGCTTGTAGTTTGGCCTTTTCACCACTAGAGTTCAATCTTGCTCCTATCTATATGATGATGGTATGGGAGAAAATAGAAGAGCACTGCCCCAAACAAATCACAGGTTCCTAAGCCCTTATCTAGTCCAAGTACAAAGGGCTGACTTTATTAACGTACATTTTTTTTTTTTTTGTCTGACACTTCAGATTTCCTGGTTGGCATTGCTACTGAGGTGAGCATTCTTGAATGTCACAGCTCAGGAATGAGAATTTCTCTTTTGAAAAAGATATAGTCTCTCTGCCTCTGCCTTCCCTCCTTCCTTTTTGTCTGTGCTCCAGGGATTAGAGTCGGAGTTCGCATCCCCAGCCTGATGCGTTGATTTCTAAGTGTGATATTTAGGTCCCAGGGACGTAGCTACTGTCCTAGGGAGAGAGTCCTTCCTAACAAGCACAAAGCCCGGAGTTGGATTCTCCAGCATCACCTAAAACAGGTGTGGTAGTGCATATCTCTAATTTCAGATCTCAGGAGATAGAGGCAAGAAGATCAGAAGTTCAGGGTGACCCTTGACTAAACAGAGAGTTTGAGGTCAGCATGAGATACACAAGACCCTGAGCCCTCAAAGGGATGAAGAAACTAAAGCCAAAACAATACAACCACCAACATCCATAAGACAAAAAAAAAAAAACAAAAAAACAAGGGCTGGAGAGGTGGCTTGGTGGTTAAGAATACATACTGCTCTGACAGAGAACCCAGGTTCAGTTCTCAACACCTAAATCAAGTAGCTAACAAACTCTATAACCCCAGTTCCAGGATGCTCAGTACCCGCTTCTGACTTCTGTGGGTACCTGCCTACATGTGGCACACACATAAGCACCCATCGCTCATACATACACATAAAATAAAAATAAACAAAATTTCTTCAAAACACAAAATGTACTATGTATTATTTATGGTTTCAGGACTGGTTTATGAGCGAGTGGGCTTTCAGTCAGTAGGACTTGTGGGTTCCAGACGAGGTCATCGGGTCTATCAGACACATAATTGGCACTGTGACTTTCAAAGCTGATAGGTATGAAAATTTACAGTAAATGACAGACTTTTTTTGGGAGCTTGTAACTTCCGAATGCAAAGGACCCACTGATTTTCACCCTCTGTATAAGGGGAGCCATCCTAAGTCTTGTGCTGCAGAAACAGGGCCTCCTAGATTTTGTACCCACCTGCAGCAGTTCCTAAGGATGCATTTAGAAAACGTAGCTTTTGGGGACAGAGTCAGTCATGGGGACAGAGACATATCACCATTCTAGCTCCTGATGTCTTTACCCATTGAAATACCTCAAATATGTCACAGACAGCACTTGAAGGATATGAGTTGAGCTTTGCCAGAGAGAAGTATCATCTCAGAGACTGACACGGGTGAAACAGAAAAAAAAAAAGTTGATTTACATAATTGTTCACTGCTGGACTAGGCTGAAACAGAATTCTGAAGATGCTATCTCACAATTTAGGCTTAAAACAACCCCCAAAATCCAGCTTCCTAAAGATAGGAATAACTGCGAAGTGTGCCTCTTCATTTTTTTCTTTTTAAAATTTTATTTATTTTATGCATATTGATGCTTTGCCTGCACATGTTTGCCCACTGCAGGCCTAAGTTATCCATATCTGTGCTAGGACTTGACCTCATGTCCCTGGGGAACAGTCAGTGCTTTTGGACACTGAGCCATCTTCCAGCCCCTGTTATTTTCTTTTGAGGAGAGGCAGGGAATGGGGAAACAGCTTTCATGAGATGAAAAGTGTCATTAATGAAACACATCAAAGACATATTTTTGTCAGTTTTGCTAGTGGGCAAGCTAAAAACCCCAAGGCCTCAAAAATGATTGTGCCAAATTAGAGATAAGTGATCATCGCTAATATTTACTGAGCACCTATTTACTTCGTGGCATTTTATATGGTCTACTGCACGTCATCATCACGGAAGCTTATACAATCCTCCTGATAGATAAATCCATGGGCTAACAGAGAGAGGCAATTTGACTACTGACAAGCAGCTGGGAGTCAAAGCCAGATGCCCACCTTAATACTCTGTTCAGTAAAGTTCGCACATGCAGTATGAACCCTGAAAGTAAAGATGTGGGGAATAATAGCGACCCTGAGAGAAGGAATTGTTTTCTTCTGGGAGGAGCTGAAGATGACTTCTTTACAAGAATCCAGAAGGAATTAGGCGAGAAAAGGAAGATGTGGGTTTTACCTTCAATGGGGTTATTACAAGATGTATGGACCACCTTCTCAAATGCTCGTGGGCTCTGCCTGCTCTAAGAACAGAAAACACAACATTAACTTGTAATGTGGGTATAACTTCTCTTCCACATTAGATAAATATTTTACTTTTTTTTTTTTAAAGAGGGAGATTTGAAATAGTGATGATGGGTCAATAACAAATTACCTAGGGTTCAGGTAGTTATTTAACCTTTTATCTTTTTTTCCTGTGCTAGGGATTGAACCCAGGGGCCTTGCACAGGCTAGGGATGTGATGTACCACAGAGTGATAGTCCCCTGCCCACGATGTATAATTATCACTATAACTTAAATAGTTACCAACAGCTAGATAATTGGACTTAAGACCTACTCAACAGGAGGGAAATCATGTCTGGTACTGGAAACCTGGAAACCTAGCAAACTCCTCAGGGGTAATGTGATCACAGATTCTAGAAAAAAAAAAAAACTACAACTACTACTTTATTAAAAGGGAATAATTCCTACCTGTATTCTAAATACTTATCCTCATACGCAAAGATAGGTGTAGCTCCCACCCTACTCCAGAGAAGCCTCTCTCTTTGCAGCAAATGAAGAGCACTGCAGAAAACCACAACTGGCCTTAATGCAGAGTTCAACGGACTGTGGAGAGCCCAGGCTCAGCGGTTGCATGCATAGCACAACTCCTGCATCAGAGACCCAGGGAACATGCTGGAAGAGGCAGAGAACCAGCAAAGCTGTTGTGGGGCTGAGTCTCCTAGAATTGACAGAAAAGCTTCACCCGCTATAGCTCAATGATAGGTCTGCCTTCATGAGACCTGAACAACAACAACATCAACAGATATGCTGAGAAGGGGGAAATCTTACAGGGTCCACCCCTAGACAAAGAAATACAATCAGCTAATGACCACGGACAGAGGGAGAATTCATCTCTCCCAGGGTTGAGCCCCCTTACTGGTTATCCAACACAAACTGGTTGCCCTAAAATCATACATACACACACACACACACACACACACACTAAATAGACTGAATAAACTGTATTTATATATTTATAAATTTACACATAGTATAATGCTAATCATAGGAACAAAGGCCATTAATTTGAGAGGAGTTGGGGGGACATTGAGGAGTTGAAGGCAGGAAAGGAAAAGGGGGATGTGATATAATTATATTTTAATTAAAGGTTAATAAAGGAAGATCTAAAAAAAAAACCCCAAGACTTTCCATATGTGATTACAGTTTTGACAAAGTTCACTATTGTTGATAATGGGTCAATATCAAATTATCTGGGGTTTAGGTAGTTACTTAATCTTTTATCTTTTTTTCCGTGTTAGGGATTGAACCTAGGGCCTTGCGCATGCTAGGGACATGATGTACCACCGAGTGATACTTCCCTGCCACAGATCTATAATCATTTTATACTAATAATCCCACGTCCCATTACATACCAGTGTAAACAGCCACCTATGATGAGACATTCATTCACACATTATGTATTTACTAGGTATTTCAAACATGCCATGAAACTGTATGAGATACTCAGAGTACAGAAGGAAATGGCAAATGAGCAAGCCACCCACCTCTATCTACATTTTACACTAGGGTAGGAAGGATAGATAATGAACAAATGAGCAAGATATATACCATGTATGCTGAGGTTACATATATTATATTTATTCTATATTATGTTTTATATTATATAATATATCATATTTTATGTTACATCGTATATTTATATTACACTTATATATTTTATATTTTATTTTATAGAGAAAAACAACAGATGAGGAAGGTGATGGGTGCTTGTCTGCTTGTCATGAAGTTTCATGCAGGGTGCCTAGGAGAAGAAAGATTCCAGCAGAAATAACAGCAGCCATAGTGGTTCTAAATGTTATGTGTACCATTGCACGCATTCCCTCCATCCTTATTCACACCAAGTTCATTCCATTTAGTGCTCACATCCATCATATTTCACAGATAAAGAAGAAAGAAAAGGCCCAACAACCAAACCACACAACTTGTTCACATCACACACTTAGTGGGAGAAAGGAGTGGCCACTCGGGTTGGAACATCTAACCTCACCATCCTGCTTCTCTTCTTGTCCTCCCACAGCTATGTCCCACTTGAGAAATGCCAAGTGGATCATGTTAACCTGATTTTCTAGTCCTGGTTGATTTCAGCCATAGCAATATAATGATTAATCGCTTATTTTCCAATAATAGTTCTTCCAGAATAACTTGTTACACGGAGTAAAGTTCATTAATGTTAAGGTCTACTTACATACCTAGAATATGAACTCCAACTGTATTAGATTGTTTTTATAGCAGCTAGCAAAATTTGGTGCAAAACAGATTGGTTACTTGTAAATATATATAAAGAAATGAGGTTTTGTTGGGCTGTGAATGGAAAGATAAGAAAATTAAATCAGCCAGCCACAGTGATGAAAATCAGACGAAGATCAACTTGGCGGGGGTGGCTGGGGTACAGGCTCAGCAGCCCTCAGCTGAACTCATTAATGCTGTCAAGAACTGGGTTTTACTGAACGTCTCCAGCAGCTAAGGTAGAGGGAAAAGCCATACCAAGTTACATAATATTCATTTACTTTTTTGGGGACAGAAGAAGGCAGAATCTTTTCTTTTTTAAACTTCTGGAGAGAAAATGTCCTATAACCGAGTCCTTTTAAAGAGCACCAAGGCTCACCGTGAAGAGCAGATGCAACCTTGCAGGAAGCAGAGGCTTCTGCTAGACTCCACTCACCCCAATTCTCTGTAATGAGCGAGGGCATACATGAAGTTGGCATCTCTGGGGGAAGACGCTGAGATGGCATGGTCCAGGTATTTTTGCGTTCTGCATACCTTATTCAACAGTGAGAAAATGAGTGGAAAGTTAACACACTCAGGGATTTTCTACCTCAAAATATTAATTATAATAACTAAACTCACGAGTGCTATATCAAAATCTGCCCCGTGTTAGGTTAAACAAAACAAAACAACAAAATCAAAAGATAAAACAAAAAGAACTAATAGCCTGGACCACAGCAACAAATTCAGGTGTTATAGGGTCACTGGGGACAAGATCTGGCTGAACTTATTACAAGTGGGGTTCCATTTAACTCCCACATGACTCTCTGAGTTCCACACTGTGGCTTTTCCATTTTAATGGTGAGAAAGTTGGGATTCAGGGAACTTAGGTAAGTTTTCCAGTGTTGCTCAGCCTGAACACAAGAGAGCTCTTCTTTCAACAGGGTCAAACTATTCCAAACTTTGTATTATTTTTTTTAGCTACTACTTTATAGTTATTCTACTTCATCTAATACATATATATTAAAATATAGTGTATATTATGCTATAATTATATTAGTTCAACTTATGTGTGTGGGTGTTTTCTCCACATGTACATTTGTGCACCAGATGCATGCAGTGCTTACAGAAGTACTGGACTGGAATGACAAATATCTGTGACCCATTCAGTAGGTGCTGGGAATTGGACCTGGATCCTCTGAAAAAGTAGCCATTACTCCTATCCACTGAGCTCTCTTCAAAACCTTCTTTAGTACACTTATTTCTGATGTCTACTGGGATAGTTACAACAATCTACAGGCATAAGATCTAAGAGGATACGAAATGATGAGAAGGCCTACAGACAGAACATGTGTTTTCAACTTCGAAAAATAATGACTATAAGAACAGAACTATAAAAATCACATGAAATAAGTTCTTCTGCTAGCAAGATAAAGGCCAGAGGAACGACTGCAGGTATTTGCCCAGATCCTTGGATTAAAAAAAAAAAAAAGGTCTGAGACTTGCCTGCTGATGTTTAGCACCAAGGACAGCGACACACATTCTCTCCACCAGGGGGCAGGGTAGTCATTACTTTGGAGGGACATGATCAGCCTGACCTGTGTACAGCCCAAGTCTGGCTCTGCAACAGGCCTGAAGTAAGCTCAATCACCAACGCTTTAGAAGTGTGAGCGGTGGGGGCTAAGGAGGACAACAGTTTATAATTTCACAGACAGAACTTTAGATCTCTGTAAAGATCCAGCGGACGGTTGAGAGCCAAACCTCAGGTTTTGTGTTTGAAAACGATGTCAAGACTGGGGACAGTTAAGTAGCTTTTCTAGAAAATACTCCTGGAGCTCTTCTTACCCAAGCTATTAAAAGGCCTGGAAAGAAACTCCTAGGAGGGCAGTGTATGCCTTCCTTGAGACACACACAAGGGTTCAGAGAGAGTTTGACAGATCTGGGTTGGGATTCGATTCTCTCATTTTCCCAGTATATATCATCAGATAAGCAATAGTGTCTCTAGTCCTTAATTATGAAACAGGAATAATCAGGACTCGATGGTAGTGTACGGTCTACAGCATTGTTGTGGTGACCAGTGTCTGAACAGCTCAAAGTCCAGTGTGCGGTGGATGCTGTATAGATGGCCCCACATGACCTTGATGGTAAACAGACTCAGAGAAGCTCAGAAGGAGTGTTTACAACTCAACCGGATGCAAGACAGGCATATAAACATCTCACACTTGTTGACAGCATTTATTAAGCATCTAT
The DNA here is from genome assembly GCF_900095145.1 of Mus pahari. Lineage (NCBI taxonomy): Eukaryota > Metazoa > Chordata > Mammalia > Rodentia > Muridae > Mus > Mus pahari. The sequence goes on from NC_034591.1 coordinate 112,136,294, forward strand.
AGGGTAAAGTTATGAAAGTAATTATTGAAACAACTAGCAGATACCCCGGCCATAGTTGAGAACTGCTTTCAGTCAACGAGACGAGAGCAACGGTGTGCATAATTGCCAGGTGGCATGTTGAAAAGCTAATTCTCTGTGCGCTTGCTCCCTTTGCTGGCCAGCACCCCTGCAGTCAGTTCCAAAGACGATCCATCTGTAAAGGGAAGGGGTTGATTTGGGTTCATGGTTTGAGAGGTTCCAGCCCCACTGTTTTGGTGGATTACCATGACAGGAACCTGGAACAGGACAACACTGCTCATCTTATGGCTGGGAAGTGAAGTGAACTGAGTAAGGACTGGGCTCCGAGTGTCTCTTTCAAGACCATGGCCACAGTCATCTGAAGACCTCACTCTACACCCCATCTCCTAAAGACCACACCCTATCAGTGGTGCCTCTGTGGAGACCATACTTTTACTAAGATAATCACAGTATAGCACACCTTCTCCCTCTAAAAACAGCAATTTCAGATATCCCGAGTGCTGCCAGACTAGTCCTAAGAGAGAAGGATGACACTGTGGGGAAGAGACCTCAAGCTGGTTCCTCACGTCATAAGGTGTCCCTAGGACACCCACTGTGCTGCTAGGTGCAGCGGAGCATGATTATAATCCCAACACGAAGGAGGCTGAGGCTGGGGGAAATCATGGGTACAAGGTTACTTGTACTACACGGCAAGCTTGAGGCTAGCTCAGGCCACAGAGTAAAACTTTGTCAGAGAGAGAGGGATAGAGAGAGAGAGAGAGAGAGTCAGAGAGACAGAGACAGAGACAGACACGGAGAGAGATAAAGAGACACAGAGGAACACATCAACAGAGACAGAAAGAGAAGAACTAGAAATCAGTGTTTACTACCTCAGCACAGCCAAATGATGTAAGGCTGTGCGCTAGTCTCAGCGTAACTTAAAGAGTAGAATGCAAGGCAACAAGCAGATTGGCGTGTCAGCTCCAGTCTAAAGGTGTCAGCACACTTAGAGGGACAGAGGGCAAAGTGGCCATTTCGTAACGCGGCATGAGGAAGAGTTTACAGAGAAAGCAGCATTTGATGGGCCCAGGAAAGTGGCAGACTTCCCCTGGAGAGAAATACCTGACATAGACGAAACATAGATCCCTATTCTAAGGAGAGGAATCACAGTGAAGCCACAAAATCAGGCGAAAGTGAGGCATGGACGGGGAATGGCTTCCAACCCCACTTGTGATACCACTGGTGTGCCAACTTCGAAGGCGTGTTACGTACATTGTTGCTTGGAATCTTTTAACCTGTACCTACAGCTAAGAGGCAGTAAATACCTCTGTGATTTGGCCTAAATCATGTTGGGCGGAAACTAGAACCTCTGTGGCTAATACAGGCTCTGCTGATCATAAGGGAAATGGAGAGAGATTACTACTGTCTCTTGGCTTCTAGAATTAAAAAGCCAGTGCCGTTTCTGACACTTCCTAAGTCCAGGACTGTTTATAAAACACATTTGGAGATTGTATTTTTTTAAATTATTTTATTAGATATTTTCTTCATTTACATTTCAAATGCTATCCCGAATGTCCCCTATAACCCCCCCCCCGCCCTGCTTCCCTACCCACCCACTCCCACTTCTTGGCCCTGGCGTTCCCCTCTATGGGGCATATAAAGTTTGCAAGACCAAGGGGCCTCTCTTACATTTGGGGATTTTAAGAAGCTGTACCTCTGAGAAAATCCAGCTGTGTGCTGATCCTCTCTGGGCTCCACTGAGTGAGTATACCTCAAACGGTAGCGGTCCCAGGGCTGTCTCATGGGTCTACAGTCACTGTTTCTGAGTTGGAGAGGATAGGAGCCCAGAGAATTAATGGCTCTTGGAAGCAGCCCTGAATAATGTGGGCTGTAAACCGGTGCTCAAAGGCTCAAGCTCTTCTCTCCAGGCAATGTATTCTGGGGCTAGAGACCACGGCGGTCCCTGGTAGGATTACTTTCCAATGCTCACAGTCATTCCTGGTCTTAAAATTACAATTTATTAGCTGTATCCTATTTTCTGAATCATTGCTTAGTCACCCAGTAGGTAGAATTTTCTTGATTCCTTTCTCAAATAAATCACCTGCACTTAAATCAGCTTCTAGGGGCCCTAAGACATCCAGTGTCTTAGGCAAATGTCTGACTGCTTACCCATATGCTAGCCACTACTGCAACTGCTGTCAATCACAGCATTTATATCACTGAATTTGGTGCAAGTACAGACACATTCTTGATGAATTAAGTCTGGCTCTGGATTGGAGTCGAGGCTTGAGTGTTCTTTCTCTTTCTATTATCTCAGGTGTTGGCGGCACCATAGAGAAATTGTCTCTGGTCTCTGCCCACCACGGTGTCCATATAAACGCTTACTTTCTGTCTTAGTTACTGTTCTGTTGCTGTGGAGAGACTCTATATGATTAAGGCAACTTAAAAAAAAAGAAAGCATTTAAGTGGGGGTGGGGGGAGGGCTGGCTCACTGCTTCAGAGGACGAATCCATGACCACCATGGTGGGAAGCATGGTGGCAGGCAGGAGGGCGTGGCCCTGGAAAGTAGCTGAGAGCTCTGATCTGATCCCCAAGCCTGCGGCAGGAAGAGAACAAGATTGAGCGTGGCAGTGGTTTTAGAAACCTCCAAGCCCCCCCCCCCGGGGCCACACCCCCTCCTCCAGAACCATACCTTCTAATACTTCCTAGATAGTCCACCTCTTGGGAATCAAACACTGGTCTGTGAGCTTACGGAGAGCAGGAGTGCTCGCATCCAAACCACCGCACCGCCCGACTCCAAGCATGACTCAGTGAGCAAATCTTATCCCCTCATGGCAGAGCAAGGCGCACACTTTTCGGCAAGGATCCACAAATACAGAATTTGGTGCCAACAACATGGCAGATGTGTCTCTCCTGGGCACATGGGAAAGCTATTCCTTCTTCTTGTAGGAAGCGTGGTTATGAGGCAGAGCGTTGACCTAGCCCCACTGCAGCATCCAGAACCTCATCCTCATCCCAGCCCCTCCGACCGAAGCGAGGCGGCACACTTGACTTCACGGTCTGAGACTTGAAGGCGAATTTCTTCATGTCTGAACGTTATGTGTTTAAGTTGCGTTTCTCTCTCTCTCTCTCTCTCTCTCTCTCTCTCTCTCTCTCTCTCTCTCTCTCTCTCT
>NC_034591.1:112140423-112143957 GCF_900095145.1 Mus pahari
AATAAATTAATTAATTAAAAAATATTTTTTGCGGGCTGGTGAGATGGCTCAGTGGGTAAGAGCACCCGACTGCTCTTCCAAAGGTCCAGAGTTCAGATCCCAGCAACCACATGGTGGCTCATAACCATCCATAACAAGATCTGACGCCNTCTTCTGGTGTATCTGAAGACAGCTACAGTGTACTTACATTTAATAAATAAATGAATCTTTAAAAAAAAGAAATTTTTTTTTGAATACTTGAGTTCCGGGGCTGTTAATCAACATGACTCTCCTTTCTCCGATTTCATCCTTCTTTCTGGTTAAACCACAGTAATTAACTGCACACCTACTTCTCAGCAGGTGTACCCGAGGGCCTGACTTGTGGGCATCATTCTGCATGCCTTCGTGTTCTTTCTTTTTTGGATGCGTCATTACTTGGCCCTTCCCTTATTCTTATAATGTTACTTGGTCATTTAACTGTTATACCAACGTTGTCCCAAAAAGGAATGTAAAGGATGGAGAACTGGTTCCAGGGAGAAAAATCCCTGTGGTGTCAGCATGAGACCTGAACCCCGGCACCCATGAAGAAGATAAGCATGCAGCACTCCTATAATCCCAGGCTAGCTATTTGAGAAAGCCCCAACATCTCTTTTCCCTTGTCATCCTGGGATTACGAACACCCACTACTAGGCCTGGCTTTTGAGTGGATCTGGGGTTGAACTCATGGTCCTCATGTCCCTTATGCCCTCAAGGAAAGCACTTTGCTGGCTGAACAATCTCTTCAACCTCTAGGCTTAGGGTTTGTTCTAAGATTTCTGTTTTATTAAAATGTCATGCTAATCTAAAATTAAGTTAGACTTAAAAGTCTAGATCTGAATAATAATAATAATAATAATAATAATAATAATAATAATAATAATAATAATAATGGTAACCTGTTTCTATATTTAAGAACACTATGAGGAGCTACAGAAGGAGGGAAAGAAGGAAGGAACAAAGGAAAGGAGGGAGGGAAGGAGGGGAGAGGGGAGAGAGAGAGAGAGAGAGAGAGAGAGAGAGAGAGAGAGAGAGAGAGAGAGAGCAGCCTACTGCACACATATCTATGTCAGAGTACAACCTTTGTAGCCTCAGTTCTTGCCTCTCAAGTTTGCACGAGTTGCAGTCAGTACCCTAAGGTCACCTTTACCCACAAGTCATCTTGATGGACTCTTGATAATTTGTTTATTGTCACTGTTTTTCATATTACCCCTCTGATCATTTTTCCCCAAGCCTACCCTTAATAATAGCACTGGGGATGGATGCAAACCATTGATCACAACTTCATTCCCGAACAGAGCTCACTCTGTCATTGACAGCCCACTTGTATCCAATTCTGAAATGTTCTTGCAAATGGCTCTCAAATCTCTATTTCCTGCATCAATAAGAATGCAATTGACTCTAGTGACTTAGAGTTTGCATGAGAATTTGAACAAGACTACTTTCTCCCAGGGATTTGTCAACACTGTCTGAAACTGTCAGCAATTCCTTACACAATTCTCTGCCTGGTCAGACAGAATGTGCACCCGCCCCTACTGCTCAACAGACTCAAGTTACCCTCCCTACCCCCATAGAACAACAAGATGACTACATAGGGTTTTTTTTTTTTTTTTTGTGTGTGTGTGTGTGTGTGTGTGTGTGTGTAAGCACTAGAATAGCAGTCTGAGTTAGTGGGCTAATAAAACCCTGGCCATTCCTAAATTGCTGTAGAAGACAGGTATTTCAGATGAAATTTCTGTAACTTGCTGTCTGTAATTCATCTGGTTCATTCTCCTTTTCCGGAAAATGCAGAGATAATTTGTTATTCAAATTTCACACCTGTAGTTGCTATTTTTCTGTGTGCACAGCACACGCTCACATCCAGATCTGAGCCGCATGCCTCCCTTCAGTGATGATTGTAAGCTATGGTTGAGTACAGTAGGGTAGGATTTCCTGGCTGCAGGAAATTAATGCACAGTCTTGTGCTCTTTTCTTGTTCACCCCCACACCTTGTCTCCTTTGTACACTCACTTTAAATGGATACACGAAAGTCAAAATTACGTCTTTATGAGATCCACAAGGCAGCTCAACACACATATACAACGCACAACCAATCTTTTATGTAAAACCCTGATTGATTCGAGTGTTACACAGCAGAAGTGCGATCATGACTCTATCGTCCTAGAGTTTCTGTTGAGATGGAGAGTGGAAGTAGTAGATCATTACACAAAATGTTCAGTTACACTAAGGTCATTTTAACACAGAGGGAGACACAACAAAGAATAAATTTAAATGCCAGCACAGACACTTTCTGCTTTTTAACAAGCTTGGAAGGGGAGAGACCAGCATATTCTCTCCCTTTACCATCCAGCAGTGGCTAAGGACACTGACAACACCAGATGTGGACTCCAAAGTGAGTGGCATCTGGCCCAGCACGTGTGGGAGCAGGCTTGGCTCTCACACATGCCTCAAGACATCTGCCAGGACCTTGGGGACTTTTACGACGAGACCAGCAACTGGTATTCCATAAGCAGGAGCCCTCTGGGAATACTTTGTAACTTCAGAATGTCCCCAGAAAGATGGCTTTCGCTCAGGTCCTTTAACAAAGCAGTGTTCACTAAAGCCAGCACTGTGTCCTTGTGACCAGTGTGTCCTGTCGGAGTAAAGTAGGAGATCACAGTTAAATCCTTACTACTGCCGAGAGGGTTGTGGACATCAAGAGGAGGACAAAGGCACTCTTGAAAGCCAAGAAGAGAGAGCTGAATTAACATGCTTTTTTTTTTTTTTTTTGTCCTGTGTTTGTCCATTAGCGTTTGTTTTGAGAAAGTAGACAGTCCCTGGGCTCGATTCATAGGTACATGTGTGGTTTAGATTGTCTCTGAGGAAGACAGGTTACCCACATGATCAAACATACCTGGGATCTGTATAATTTCTCTCATCATCCCCGTAGACCGGCATCTTAGGTAGACTGTGTAGCCTCTCTAACCATGTTTATTCATCTGTAAAATGGATATAAAAACAGGACCACTCTAGCTCGATACCACTGTTTTAATAATAGGGCGAAGTAAAGCAGGTAGGGGGCTTGTCATAGTGCCTAGGTAAATCTTAAGTATCAACTCCCCCTTTGAAAGCATTTTAAATGTGAATTTACGCATGATATACATGCATGCGTATGTGTGTTTTGCATGTGAGCATGGATGAGTGGCTCTGGAGGCTTGAAGCTCCTCCTCTACTTATTGACACAGGGCTTCATGCTGCACCTAGATCTCAGAGACTGCAGCTAATCTAGCTAGCCAGATGCCTTGGGTATCTTCTGCCGCTGCCCTCTGTGTGCTGGGTTATAGGCAGTTGTTTCGTCTGCCTGGATCTTATGCACATTCTCATCCCCATGCCTGCTGGCAAGTGTTTTGTCCACTGAGCCATCTCCCCAGCTCCCCAGCCTTCCTTTTTTTTTTTTTTTTTTTGTGAGACAGGGTTTCTCTGTGTAGTCCTGGCTGTCCTGGAACTCACTTTGTAGACCAGGCTGGCCTCCAACTCAGA
>NC_034591.1:112144412-112159333 GCF_900095145.1 Mus pahari
TAAAGCTCCTTTCTCTGTGATAACTCCAGCGGTGTCAAGTTGACACAAAGCTAGCCAGTACACTGAAAAAATGTCATTTGCCATTTTTATTTTTATCTTGAGAGAGGAGTTTCTACTCTAGAGAGAAGAATATGTGAATTCATGCAGGGGTGAATAAACTTATTCAGGGGTATTGATGCAAAAGTGGCATTCTGCTAGTCCATTCGGATAGAGACACAAGAACAATGTCACTTTCACTACTTAAAACATCTGGATTGGGTGGGTAAGATAAATATTCACAGAATAATAATGGTTCCACAAAATATGAACTTATGAGCTAGATTATAGGAGTGTTGGTAAGTGTGTTGGGGTACACCTCAAGACCTTATTGCCTCTCTACAGGGTTTAGAATGAGAGTAGATTAACCAGAGAAGGGTTGAAAAGGACACTCCAGTAGACAGTTGGGCTCATTAGAAAATCTCACCAATAATTAGATGACCATTCTTGCATGTGAATCTAAAGTTTTCTTCAATAAGATATTCTACTATGAAAGCACAGAGCATAAAATACTGTAAGAGATTACCTTATATTTTACCACTTATAAAATATATTATTTAGGGAATATTGTCATTAAGGTTTATTGATTGATTTATTTGTTGACTAATAAAGTATCTTTATGTTGGGTGTGATCTGCCAGCACCTGAAGTACCCACTGCTTGGCAATGTGGAGGTGGAATTGTTTCCTCCTCAATCAGTGGTCTTGGTTATGAAATTTAGTTAATACCTCTTATTACACACAAATATACACACGCATTGATACAAACATGTGTATATATATACATTCTTATGTGCGTGTGTGCATACACATGTGCGCATTTAGCTCAGTTGGGCCTTGAACTCACTATATACCTGAGTACAGCCTTGAACTTCTGACCCTCTTATCCCCATTTCCTTAATGCTGGTATTACAAATATGAATCACCATGCTCAGCTGATGCAGCCTCTGGTGGGTGGGGGTGGGGTTGAATCCAAGGCTTCATACGTGCTAGGCAAGCACTCTCCCAGCTCTCCTCCCTTTATAATTTTAACGGTAAAAATGGCAGCTTCTAGATTGGCCTCCACCATAAATTTCAGCTCAGATCCTGACAATTCCCGCAAGTGCAGTGACATTTGTTCCAGAACTCCCATATACAAAATTCTATGCCCCATCCTGGGCAGGTATGACTGCATCACTTCTAAGAGGAAAAACTGTTCCTAGTTTTTGCTGCCCTGCTCCACCAAATACCCCAGAACTAAGGAGCTTTAAAGTATAGTCGATGACTATTGCTCAGAACAGACTTTTCCCTTTAATTTAGTCACAGCATCTGGGGCTTTAGCCTTCTCCCAATTAACTATGTAGTCAATCCTCAAGTACAATGTGAAAACCAGAAACTGGTTACTAAAACGATCAGTTGTCAGCTATTCACCCATCTTTACTCTCTCTGTGTGCCTAGTGTGTCTCAGACAGTGTTCCATGTCATTTACATGGCTTCACTTAGTTAAGCCTTCCAGGGATCCACAAGATATGTATTTCTTCTCTGTCATTATTCTGGTGAGTGACAAGGCTCAGTGAGGTAACCTCTTGCCCAAAGGAGCCCAGCCAGGAGGTGATGGGTGAGAAGGAAGTCTTGGCCTGCTGATCACCACTCTGCAATGGTAACTGATTTGTATACAAGAGCCAAATGTGGCTTGGCCACCTTGCATAATTTCCCTGACTGCTGCAGAGTTTATGGAACAGTGTAAGAAAGCTTAAAGGAATACACTCTAGGGTCAGACTGGCCAGCTTTGGATTCTTACTCTACCTCTTAATAATCACATGGCCCCAGAGAGTTGCTTAACCTAGCTCAACTCTGTTTCCTCCTGTTTAGGAAAAATGGAATCTTTTTGCCAGGGTGTTTGTGAGAATTAACATGGTGAGATAGGGCATGCATGCACTTAGGAAAGTGCCACATGCTCTCTAATGACCATAGAGCATTACCACAGTGGTTTGTGGAACAGTTATTTATGATAACTGAGTGTTCAATGAAGTAAGGATAAGACACTCCATTATCCAGGAGAGACTGGGACATCAGTGGGTAAAGGATCAGAGAGGAGCATAAGAGAGAGGGTAATTTGATGTACAGAAGAATTAGAGCCCAAAGGCAGAGTGCTTAGAAACAGGTGCTGGGAGCTGTGGAACCTGAGTTAAGCTTCCGGCTCTAGAACTGCGATGTTTTCGTTGTCTAAGCAAGGATTTACATCCGGATGCAATGCAGACTTTGTCAGATGGAGCAGGCACAGAGCTGCTTCCTCAGAGGTCTTGGCTGCTGTTCAGGACCCTCAGACTGTATGTCTCTCGTTTTCTCCTGAATTATTTATCCTGAGCATCTGCGTTACATTATCCTTATGTAATGTCACGACAGAAACCGGAGAATGTGTGTTCCTTTCGCATTTGTCCACTGATGGAGAACGTGCCCCGCAGCTTCCAGGTGTCTTTCCTGTTTTTCTGCACTCACATCTGCCGCTAGCTCCCTGTTGGCTGGCACACATGCCTTCTCCTTGGGGCCAGAGAGAAGCTGGCTCAGGGATGACAGACAGCCCTCGCTCTGCTGTGCTTAAAGATAAACACAGCTACCTTTGCCAAAGGCTTTCCAACTTACCAACCCCGACGAGCTAACTGACCTACATTGGAGCTGGCATTCATTTTCAAGACACCAAAACACAAATGTCCTCTGCATGTGAGCTGGAATCCCAGTTCAGGCCAAACTGGAAATGCTGGGGACATGATGAGCATTTGAAAAGCTGCTTCGGAAGATTCTTGACGGGAGTCTTTACTGCAATCCCAGAAACTGCATTAACAGTTCAACACCGTATTTATCAGGCACTTAATACTTAATAGGAACTGAGTAACAAACCTCACATTAACTCAAATCAACTGAATAACCTTAAATGAGACGGTCATCTCATCTTCATTGTAAACAAATGGGAGAGAGTTGAGTTCCAACAGTTAAGTAACCTATCTAAGTTCGCCACAGACTATAGACTTACTTTCTTTTGGAATGTATACGTGGTATGTGTGTATGTGTTTGTATGTCAGATGCATAAATACATGTTTGCATGTGGGTGCACATTTGTATATGTGCAGAAGGTGGCATCCGGAGTCTTCTTCAATGTCTCGAATCTTATTCACTGAGGGAAAGTCTACTGCTGAACTCAGAGATTGCGGATTTGGGTTAGGGATCCCAGTTCTGCCTACTGAGTGCTGGGGTTATAGGCAGCCACCAAACCTGCCTGATTTGTACATGGTTCTGGGGATTCAAACTCCATTTCTCAGGCTTGCAAAGCAAGCATTTTATCCACTGAGCTATGATCCTAGTCCCTCTTTCTTTTTGATTATTATTTGTATGGAATATATTTTTCCATTTTTAAAATCTTAACCAGTTCATGACTTTATATTTAAAGTCGTTTCCTTATAGGCTGAACACCGTTCAACTTTATACTTAACAATTATTTTTATTTCATTAAGTTTAAAATTTCATTTTATGAGCATGGGTCTCTTGTCTGCATGTATATCTGTGTACTCTTTACATGCCAGGTGCCAGCTGAGGCCAAAAGAGGGCATCCGGTGCCCTGGAGCTGGAGTTACAGTCAGTTGTGAGCCTCCAATCTGAGTCCTCAGAAAGGCAGTGTTCTTACATTCTGGGCCGTCTTTCCAGCCTAATCTTTATATTTTTATTAGGATATTTATACTATTTACATTTAATGTGATTATCAGTATATTTGGAAAGGTCTTCAAATGTATTAAACATAGCTTTTGTTGTACTGAGGAAAGAAAAAAAAATTCCCACTTCCTCTTGGTAGGATTTGAACAAGAGCGAGCCTTACTTTTAACTCTCTACTTTTCTCCTTGTGTCTTCTGTCTTTAGTTTGTGCATTTTGCCTTGTCTGTAGTCTGCCTATTGTCTGCCTGCCTGTCTGTCTATCCTTTTGATACCTGACTGGGAATCTGACTATCCCACTTGCCATATCTTGTCTGCTGGACCTGTCTGTCTTGTTTCTATGTCTGCCTGATGCCTGGCTGTCTCGAACAAAGGGCTTTGCTCTATATTTTGATCACTACAGGAAGCATGGCATGGGGAAAGGATGAGGAATACGTTGTAGAAATCTTTAGCAGAGTTTTGTAAGGAATTAAGTTACTTACTCCAACTGTCCACAACTGATTCCAAAGCACTGAGTTCTGTAAACATACCAGTAAGCAATATCTATATGTTGCTTTCAACATTTATCATGAATTCTTTGTTGTGTAAGGTCACTTTTGACCTGTTTGCTGTTTTCTGTGAATGGTGACTATAACATACACACACAAATACACACATGCACACATGCACATACACACATGTATGATTCTCTAGGTTGGTGATGTGAAAAAGTACATAAAATTGCAGCAATGTATTATCTTAGGTTGTAAACACTGATTACATGGGAAATCCAAGATAAGTGAGGTTGGTTGTCACAATGTCCTCTTAAAAGCAGATTAAACAAATAGTCTGAGCAGGATATCAGTCTTGAGAGACCTTATAATGTATTATCAGCTCAGCTTTGAGGTCTAGCAAACGTTCTAGTCTCTGAATATGAGATATTTTCCAAAAATGTATCACATTTAGATTCAAAGTGTCATCTTGCTTTTAATTATCTTTTTTGATGTGTTTTTTTCCATTTTACTATTTTATCTTTCTTTGGATTGACTATGATTTCATTTGTGTCCATTGTTTGCTCTTTGTTTTTTTTAGTAAATATTCTAGAATTCATAATACATTTGTGGTGGTTTGAATATGCTTGGCTCAGGGAGTTGCACTATTTGGAGGTGTGCCCTAGATGGAGGAAGTGTGTCACTGTGGGTGTGGGCTTTAAGACTCTCATCTTAGCTGCCTGGAAGCCAGCCTTCTCCTGTTTGCCTTTGGAAAAAGGTATTGAACCCCCAGCTCTTCCTACATCATGCCTGCCTGGATGCTGCTGCGCTTCTGCCTTGATGATCATAGACTGAACTTCTGAATCTATAAGCCAGCCCCAATTAAACGTTGTCCTTTATAAGACTTGCCTTGGTCATGGTATCTGTTAACAGCAGTAAAACCCTAACAAAGACAACATTATAATCTCAATTCCTTTACTATATATCACCCCACACATTACACCAGAAAACTTCCATCTTTTCTTCTTTTCTAATTGTACTCACTACATATTTCATTTTTACACAATCTATGAACCTCATTTTATTTTAAGTAGTCAGGTATCAATTATGAACTGTCAAAGAAGAGAAAAATGCCCATTTATATTCATATATTGGCTGTATTTTTTGGTGTTCATTTTCTTCTGAGCAGTTCCACAATGTAATTGAGTACCATTTTCCTGCTTGGATGAAAAGGATATAAATGCTGAAGTATATGTCATAGGCTCCATGGTCTGCTTATGGCTATTGCTATTAAAAACATGTTAGGGGGCTTTCTTTACCCCTCTCTTGATTACCAAAAGTATAGTGGCAATCATCAGATCAATGAATGAAACAAAAAGGTGAGTCACAGCTATTCAGTAGCTTGTGTACATTTGGAATCTGAAGACCTTGACCAAAGTCTGGGATTTTTTATATTTAGGAACTGTCTATGCAGGAAACCTAGTCATCACTGTTTGAGCATCATTGGCTGCCTGCCTTGGGACAGCCCCTGGTTGAGAATAAACTCAGGTCGTGATAGCATTTGAGGGGGATTCTCTTTGTTTTTCAAGTTTACCCATGATAACATCTTTTAGAATAAGAAGATATCAAAGTGAAGGCCAGCCAGTTTGGTCTCCATATCTGATGGATCCAAAAGGATATGGGTGGATTTTCTATACAGAAAACACTCAAGGATCAAGAGCTAGTTCAGCCTTAGGGGATCCATAAAGTGTTGGTTATTTTACATAAAGATTAGGGTCTGGATACATGCAGTGTCATGGCTCAGTCTTAAGAGGGATGGTGGCAGTGGTGGTGATGATGACTGTAAATATCAGTAAATAAGAATCTCATAAGGTCTAAAGATGGTGCTAAGATCTTTGCTGGTATGGATTTAGCTAATCCTAACCATCATACAAAGAAACTACTAGTTGTATTACTTTACCTAATTTTAGATCATGGCATATTTAAAAATGCTGTTCAAGGTCAGAGGGTTATTTACTGGTTGAAGTGGGATTTTAGCTATGGCAGTCTTGTCGTAGTGTCTATACTCTATTTCCAAGCAGTCATTTCCCCAGGCTGCCTGAATTCTCTTTACAAACTCCAGCATCTTAGGCTTCTCTCCTGTCTGCCTCCAAAGAAGTCATATCTCACTGTCTTTCTGTCATCTGAATGGATCTCACTCCACCAGAGCCAAAGAAAGCCATGAAGTATGAAGTCATCAGGGTCTCAGTTTGGGGTTCACCATGTTGGATAAGATCCTCAACATCTCTCTCTTGTTGAAGGTGTGAAAGAAATATGCACAAATGGGTATCTAGTGTGGGTCCCCTGCCCATGTGCAGTGGTGTTCTCAGGATGTGGAGGAGCTGGGGAACAGGGTTTCAGGCGGTGGTCAGTGCAGCTCATATGACCAACCAGGGACACGGTTTCAGAGGACAGCTTGTTCATTGAAATAGCAGGGTTAGCTTATAGAGCTCATGTCAGGAGGGAGGGGAGGGAAAAAAAAAAAGGACAAGGGACAAAGTTCCGCAGTGAGGGCAGTGGCCTTCCAAGGATGTCAAGTAGATTAGCAGACTGTAGGTCAAATGATTTCTGAGAAGCCAGTTCTCTGGTGGGGAAACAGAAACCTAACTGGCTTTATCATGACACAACCTTTATCTGAGGTGAATTGACTAGATCCAAGCCTGATTTGGGTAGGGAGTGGCCCCACTCCTGCCAAGTTCTCTGAGAGCTGTTCAGGGTATGGGCAAGACTCTACTTTCCCATGTCTGGCTTGAGAACCCATAATGTAGAGAGTCCTAGTTTTTGTGTGTGTGTGTTTGTGTTTTAACAGTGGGTTAATTGCGAGTCTAAAAATTGGAAATTCTGGTCCACACAAGTATTCAGGGCTCTTGAGGTCTTCAAAATAAGTGGATATGTATAGGAAGGTTCATCACAACAGGCTCAGTGTGAAGACCTGTGCTTCAGCAGGAAACAGAAGCCACACAAGACATGGTTGCACTGACCTACATGTCTGCATTCAAACACACAATGTTTCCTTTTTTCTTTGTTTGTTTCTTTCTTTTTTTAATGCCTCAAAGGTTCATTTTATTGGCATTTAAACCAAAGTCCTGCACATAGACAAAGGCAAAACCCTGAACAGAGGTGGGAAATCAGCATCTTGTCCTGATACAGCCTCTGAGAATCTGCCCAGACACTCCCACTTCACCAGTGGTCAGAGAGAGTGAGATGATGTAAGGCCGGGTGTGCTGCTTTCATGGAGTCTGCTGATTCTGAGATGGAGGGCGGGGAGTTTTGGGGGTCCCACCTGTTTAGTTCCACAAGAAAACAAGAACAGAAGTAAAGAACAAGATGCTATGGCCTGCACCTATCTAGGTCTTTATTGCTGTGGCTCTGGATTTGTAGGCAACTCCTCAACTTTTCAGCATGATTCCTTGGGGCAGGCAACCAGTGACGGACACAGCATACACCCCTGACTTAAAGTTACTGATGCGCTGCCACTTGGAGACCCAGCTGTCCTCTGGACTCATCATCACAATGATTTCATCAAATGAAGAGCTGGTGCAGTCATAAACCATCTCTCTGTTGCCCTTCATTTGTAGGTATGCATTGCAATTGTCACACCCATCATATTCAAACTGGTCTATAGTCTTGACTAACGAGCACAGCAAACAAGCCAGCAGATGCCGCAGGTACTTTGGTACCATCTCCAGGGCCGTCCTCACCAATACCGCAACACAGGCTCCACAGCCGCAGGAAGTAAACATTGACAATATTTTCATCAGTGTGACTTTTTCCCCCCCAGATGCCAGGCCTATAGTATTAGTATTAAAAAGGAAGATTTCTCAAATCTCAGTAGTTTGCTGTCCTGGAGGCTTTTGGAACATAACACACAGAAGCAAAAGCTCAAGTATGCAGCATCCTGGGGACCTCTGAGAAAACGAGAGACGCTAGACTGCAAAGTTAAGAAGCTTACAGCTGCAGCCCACTTACAGTTGGCTACAGGGACAACCTGGGTTCAAAGCATGGGAGTGAGCACCAAGACTTTCTTCTGGGAAAGATACAGAATGCCTGCACTTTCACTCCCACTGGTCACTGAACGTCTTCTCTATTCTTAGGGACAATCTGAAATTCAACTCAGTGGCACTTTGCTCTGGTTTCACCAGCTGTAAGACTCTACCTACAATGTCATGAGACATCAGTCCTCAGACAGGCTGGCCTGCCTTTGAAGGGAGAGGAGAGCCAGGCTGGGAATTGGGGCATTTTTTCTGTTTTATTCTTTTGTTGTTTCTTTTAACTTTGCTGATTGACCTTTAGTACCTTTGTTGCTGCCATTCATCTACCCATCCATAATTACACACATAATTACAATCTTCTTAAGTGTTTGGGCAAGAGGAAAAATGGTCTGCAACGACTAGCTATCTCAACTTGGATACGAATGCCACTTATCACTAACGGACTGTTTCACTATCTTTTTTTTTTTTTAAAGATTTATTTATTATTATACATAAGTACATTGTAGCTGTCTTCTGACACACCAGAAGAGGGCATCAGATCTCATTACAGGTGGTTGTGTGTCACCATGGTTGCTGGGATTTGAACCCAGGACCTTTGAAAGAACAGGCAGTACTCTTACCCACTGAGCCATCTCATCAGCCCTGTTTCACTATCTTTTTTTTAAATCTAAATTATTATGGTTTATTATTATTAATTTTTTTATTATTTTCTTTATTTACATTTCAAATGCTATACCAAAAGTTCCCTATACACCCCCCCCGCCCCTGCTCCCCTACCCACCCACTCCCACTACTTGGCCCAGGCGTTCCCTGGTGCTGGGTCATATAAAGTTTGCAAGACCAAGGGGCCTCTCTTCCCAGTGATGGCCGATTAGGCCATCTTCTGCTACATATGCAGCTAGAGACACAAGCTCAGGGGGTACTGGTTAGTTCATATTGTTGTTCCACCTAGATTGTTGCAGCCCCCTTCAGCTCCTTGGGTACTTTCTCTAGCTCCTCCATTGGGGACCCTGTGTTCCATCCAATAGCTGGCTGCTGTTTCACTATCTTTGATACTTATCCTTTCTGTACTGTTGAACTGGATGGAGAATAAGTATACTATGATATTCACTCTGTCTTCCTTGCTTCAACAGACTAACTTTGGACCTCAGAATTATTTTATGAATTGAAAGCTGTGGTTCTGATATAATCCCTCCAGTTATGGCAGAAAGATGTATTGTAATTGATTTTGTGATACATGATACAAGTTTTGAGCAACCATGATTGGCCAGTAAGATCATTAAGAAAAGCCAGTTAGGATTATATTTGAATGAGCAGTGTTCTAATCCTGAGACTCTCATGTTTGTAATGGCCCACATCAAAATACCAAAAGACATTTTTAAGACCATGTGGATCTTCTATCAATTGGAGTCCAGCCTCCCACACCTTTTTATACAATCACCATCCTCTCTCCCATCTACTCAACCAGCAGGTGATCATTTCTAAAGGGTATAGGCTTGTGCAGCTATAGATAGAGGAGACAGACTAGTATAGAGGGAAGGAAGATTCTAAGAGCTAGAAAAGCTTGGGACAGAGTCAGAGTGACTTTTTAACTTTCTCGATAGTAACCGTGGGCTGGATCCTTACATAATAAAGTCATCTTCCAGATGGAGTGGATACTTGTTTTCTTGATTGTCTTCGGTTTCCAATTTCTGACCCGGAAACATCCGCAAGTTAGCATGGGGTTCACATCACCGTAGTGCTGAGAAGTAGTTTCTAAGGTTAAATTTGCCCATATTAATATCAAACATACATGCTCATCAGTCGCTGTTACACATGCTGCATGTGGACGAGATCACTGATGGTCTACATCAGCAACAGCATAGGCAAGGAGCCTGGTGTGGAAGAGAGGACCATTCTTTATAAATGTAGACAAGGTGATTAATTATGAAAATGGACATATTTTGAGTTATAATTTATAATTATAATCAGTAGTTTTGACTTTAATTTTGACAACTGTATCTGGGTAAGTAAGAAAAATAACTTTTTGAGAAACAATGATTGTAAGGTCAATATTTATCACTGAATTTAATTTGCATTCTTGATGATATACATTAAAATGTGAGCATACTGAAGACTATAAGATATCATTTTAAAAATCAATCACCTTATTACTGCAAGTAGAATATAAAATAAATAAAAATTATAACTATAATATTGGAATTAGTAATTTTGGTAACAAGATGGCTGGAAAAACTTTTTTATCAGAAGTCTATAATAGCAAGAGTTTTCATCATAACCTTGCTTATTTATGTATTGCTATTTTAATACCTAGTATAGAAGATAAAAATTAAATTCCGTTGCCTTTGACCTGATAACAAGTAACACAGGGAAAAACCTTTGCATACATGTATTTTTACACAATGAAAACATGTTTGCCCAAGTACGATAGCAGCTTGTTAGATGGACTTATGGCCCTTAATTTTAGACCTGTGTGATATTCTATCTATTCTTTTATCTTGGACACAGAAGGAAAGAGGACTTCTTGCCAAAGTTACAGTTTAGGGTGTGTATGTCCTGAGAAGTGACGATAGCCACAATCCAGAACGTATATCTTCTGGGTTGCTTCATACATTCATGTTCACTAAAACTTACTTTCAACATGAATAGTTCATCTTTATTATCTTTCTGTACATGCTGTGTCTGTGTGTACATGTTTGTATGTCTGTGGGAACATGTGTGGGAGCAGGTGTACGTGTGTGTGTGTGTGTGTGTGTGTGTGTGTGTGTGTGCTGTGCATGTGGAGACCAGAGGCTGATGTTCGATATCTTTGCTCACTCTCAACCTTATATACTGAGTTAAGGTCTCTCACTTGAACCCCTGGAGCTTGCCAGTTCTGGCAAGGCTAAGACAGCTAGTGTGCTGTGGGGATTCCCTGTCTCCATTTCTCAAGTGCTAGGCTCACAGGTTGGCTGCCATGCCTGTCTGGCACTTGTGTAGGTGCTGGGAATCTGAATTCAAGCCCTCATACTTCTAGATAGGACAGCTTTCTAACATCTCCCACCTCCAAAGCAGTTCCTTTACAGCTAAAATTTTGTTAGTATCGATTGACTTTTCCATTTAACCTAGACACAGTGAAAGGATTTGGGGTCGGGAGAACTTAGAATTCATTTCTGCACACATCAACTGGGAACACAGTTTGTACTTGTCCTGGGACTTACGAAGGCCCCGTTACCTGCTCTGTGGCTGACTCTCCGAATCAACCAGTCTGTCTCTTGTCAGAGCCTCTTCTCCTTAATTCTCCATTTGCGCTTCTGCCTTCTCTGTAACATCAAAATACCCCTCCCCTGTTTCCCAGCTCTCCTGGGTGTGTCCTTTCCCTGGCACAAAGGATTCCCCACACACTGAGTGACCTCATTGAGTCTCTTGCCTTGGTAGTGGTCAAGGTTGGTTGGATCAGCAGGTGGATGCCAATCTTGCCTTAGAGTGGAAAGACATTGGTTGCTCTAGACTTAGGAAATTAAGTACTCAGAGGTTTAAAAGTAGAGGCAGCCCATGCACCCGTTTCTTTCACATGAAAGTTGGGAAGAAGCGTTGAGTGCAGAGTGTAGGAATTCCCACTATGCATGGGTCCTTATTCTGTTACTGGGGCTACTCTGCAAAATGGTTTGCAGTTACACACACGCAGGGCTATTTCTGAATAGACTCGTGCTTTTCTCTGAAGCAATATGTTCTTCACTCATTCTAAACAAGCACATCATTCTTCTTTTTTCGTGCTAGGGAATTTTTAGTGCTGTAATAAGAAAATAGAAGGTGGTAGCTGTCGTTTTTCTTCTCCTTTTTGGTAAAAGCTTGAGCTGATGAGAATATGGATTCTATAAATACCTGGAGAGAGGGATTTTTGTTTCCCTCTTAGACTGAGAAGTAGATGGATGTTCACATTCTTAAGAGCATTGAGGGTAATGTTATTTTAAAAATCTATCTATCTATCTATCTATCTATCTATCTATCTATCTATCTATCTATCTATCTATGTATCCATGTATCTATCTATCATGTATAGTGTTCTGCCTGCATATGTGCTTGCATGCCAGAAGAGGGCACCAGATCCCATTATAGATGTTTGTGAGCCACCATGTGGTTGTTGGGAATTGAACTCAGGTCATTTGGAAGAGCAGTCCATGCTCTCAACCTCTGAGTCATCTCTCCAGCCTCATAATACCCTTCTTTAGAGACATTT
Organism: Mus pahari; assembly: GCF_900095145.1. Taxonomy (NCBI): domain Eukaryota; kingdom Metazoa; phylum Chordata; class Mammalia; order Rodentia; family Muridae; genus Mus; species Mus pahari. Next base: position 112,156,848 of record NC_034591.1, read on the forward strand.
CTTACAGATAGGTCCAGGACCTTCAGAGAGTCATTGCTTTATTTGCTTAAGAGAATTAAATTCAGGCACTAGAAATACAACTTTTTTTTTTTTTTTTTTTTTTTTGCCTAGCATGGACAAGTTTGTCTTCCCTTACTAGCATGCCCAAATGTATTCCCAGATAGAACAGCACAGTTGTTACTTTCAACAAACTTGTGGATATAAACATATCGTATTAGTAAAAAGGAAAAAAAGTGAATATAAAAACCAACAGACCAAGTGTCACGGCACATGGTACCAGTTTTCACTAATGACTGGGAGTCCATCTCCAGAGTTCAGGAGTATGACAACTCATGGCGCTCATACCAGCTCCAGCTAAGCCTGTTAACTTCAGAATAGTTTTTGAATTGCTGGAAAACTGCAGGAAAAAAAACATAGTGGGGAGAGCCCCATGTGCACATCACCAAACCTCCCAGTTACCCACTATTGCTCAGGAATACGTGCCAGAGTAAGAAACCTGCGCAGGCTCTTGGCTGGCTATTAAACCTGTGCAGGCGCATTGCTTCCTATTAAGCCTTGACTTCACTTTGATTTCTCCAGCTTTTCCTCTACTTCCTGTTCTGTTCTGGATGCAGTCCAGGCACAACCTTACACTTGGTTGTCACATCTCCCCAGGCTGCTTTATGACAATGTCTTAGCTCTTCCTTAGGCCTGACAGCTCAAATTTGGAAAAAATTCCCCTCGTGCATATTTTCTGCTGGTTTTTACCAGGTTAGACTAACTTGGGGGAACAAATAGCACTGAAGGAAGAGCCTTGCTCATTGAATAATGGCATGGTTCTTACACTGTCCTCTCTGTGTGCGTGCATGCACACTCGTGTGTGCATGCGTGTGTAAGTGCACTGGTACAACTAGACTAGCTGTCTAGAAAACCCCAGGGATCCTCCTCTCCCCCCCCCCCCCCCAGTGCTCAGGCTATAATCACATGCTACTGAGCCTAGTTTTTCTGTGTGTTCTGGGAATCAAAGCCAGGTCCCCGTGCTTGCATTGTCCAGCCCTATATCAACCATTGTTACACATTGACACAAGCCGTTTAGGATTCATGTTGCTTGGCTTAGCCTCATACACTAAAGGGTTTATGCTGCTGCTGCTCGAGAGATTCGTTGCTCTATTCAACTTAGCCCAGGAAGTTTCCAAGCCTCTCGCGAATCTTCTGGGCTGGTAAATAATTTCATCAAGAGTTCTAACTTATCTTCTTGTATCTGCCACCATGATCTCGCGACTGTTTAGATAAGGATCTATTGAGTACTTGGAGCCTATTGAAGTCTGCTAGATGTCCTTCTTTTCTTCATTATTCAAGACAAATGAAATCAGTTTTATTTCAGTTCTCAGGGGGAGAAGAATCAAGCTGGATAAACCCAAATTGTACTATGTATCAGCGGCTCAAGTATCCTTCCTTCCACGATGGTTCCTAGGAGACAGAACCTCAATCATAATAACATATCTAGACCCAGTTTTACTAGTGTGGAATAAATTTAGAGTTTGTGATAAGACCTAGAAGAAGGGAAGTGACCAAGGTTATTAAAACAATGATCGCTTACCTCATCCCCATCACACGTCCCAGCCCAGGTCACCGTGCAGGAATTAATCAAAATGTTTCCTCCAGCCTCGCTGGAAATTTTGACCCGTGGCTAATGATGGATGGTGTCTTCTTGGAGATTCGATGGCTGTCCCCCAGAGAAGCTGAGCAGGGCAGAGAGTGCTCGCCAGGCTGAGCATCTCTGCCGCAGCCGGTGCACAGCTGCTCTGGCAGGGAGACACTCTGCCAGTCTTTGTCAGACCCACTTACTTTTATGAAAGAGCTCCTGTGTGCTCGTGAACTTCTCTCTCCTCAGAAACCCGGGAATCCAGGGACTTTAACTGAAGAGGTGCTTATGTTAATAATACTATTTCATCTGTGAAAGATTAATTTTGTTCTTTAATGATGCGAATGAGGGTATGTGTACATGAGTGCAGGTGCCCATGCAGGCAGAAGAGGGCATCAGAGGGTTAGAGGTGGTCGTGAGATGCCGATTATGGGTGCTGGGAACCAAATTTGCATCTTCTGCAGGAGCAGTACGTACCCTTTACTACTGGGCCACTTTTTCAGCCTATTATTATTATTATTATTATTATTATCATTATTATTATTATTATTATTATTAATTTTATACCAAAAAGTGATCCTTCATGAAATGGGTAAATGAATTAAAAAAGACAGTCCTGGAAAGAAATACAAATATTCATAAATATATGAAAAATAAAGTTGTTGTCCTCAGCCATCAGGGAAATGCTCATCAAAACTACATTGAGACCCATTTCACCCTAGTCTGAATAGCCATCACCAAGAAAACATATAAAAATAAGTGTTACATGACGGTGGAAAAAGAAGGACCATTATACTCTTCCAGCGGAAATAGAAACAGATGCAACCTCTATGGAACTTAGTATGGGATTTTTTTTTTTTTT
>NC_034591.1:112159428-112163950 GCF_900095145.1 Mus pahari
TCACTCTGTAGACCAGGCTGGCCTCAAACTCAGAAATCCACCTGCCTCTGCCTCCCGAGTGCTGGGATTAAAGGCGTGCACCACCACTGCCCGGGTGGGATTTCTTTAAAAAGCTAAAACTAAGGGCTGGGCTGTGGTTCAGTGGTAAAGTGTTCTGTGCGTGCATCTAGCTCGAGGCACTAGGTTCAAGCTGTAGTCTTGTCAACAACAACAATAACAACAAAACCAACCAACCAAAAACTAAACAGAAGAAACTAATATAGACAAACCTCAAATAAATCAATAAATGAAACAAAACCCAAACCAAAGCCTAGCCAGGCTAAGTCTGGGCCTAGCTACATAAAGAGCAAATCTTAAGAACAGGGAGGAACAAGGAATGAACATGGAATGAAAATCCCGTGGTAGATGGAGCTAACTTGTACTAAGGAGTCTGCCTGGCACACTTGAGGTGGACTCCACAACACGAAATAGAAGATGAAAAATGCACATTTAATTTTGCTCTTCAAGGAAGTGGGAGGAACTGTCTGAACCATGTTCAGGCATGAGCCATACCTGTCCACAGTATCACCTGCATGCCAGGCAAGTGGGGAGATGAGCCTGGACCGTGTTATCTCAGTAGCGACAGCAAGACAGCTAGCTGTGTGATCTAGAGACCACGATTCTGACCTGGTGGGATCGTGTGTCTCTCCTCACTAGCTTGGCTACTGTGACATTTGGGGACAAGTCTCTGAAGCTAAGGATCAAAGTTTATTTGGCCACGTTTCTATCTATTCTTTTTTTCATATACATCTCTCCCTCTGTCCTTCCTTTCCTCTATGTGTGCGCATGTGTGTTGTGTCTGTGTGTGCTCACGTGTGAGACTCTAGAGGACAACTTCTATGTCTTTCATCCCACCTTATTTTTGTGCCTGAATCTCTCTTAAATGGAACTCCCTCAGTAGGCTGGACTGGATGGTCAGTGAGCACACCCAGGAATCTGTCTGTTTTCACCTCCTCACATCAGGAATAGCAAGTGCACATGGTGGCTTTTCAATGTGGCTTCTGTGGATTGAATTTAGGTCATCATGGCAGCAGGGCAAGTACATTACCAACAAAGCTTTCCCCACCAGCTCCTATAATCCAATAAAATGTTCTGAAGGAGCAAAACGAACAAGCTCCTCAGAGAAATGGGTAGATTATTCAAAAAGGTAGTATGTGCATTTTAAATACATAGTTTATACTACTTCTAGGCAACTTTTACAAAAATTGTAAACTTTATAAATTGCAAAGTGTGTGTGGGGGGGTCAGTTTCAAAGCTCTCTTAATGCTTCATCTTTTAACACTTTCAACAGCAGCTGGTCCACGCTGGGTTAACCTACATCACAAGTGGACTGCACGGCAGAGCAGGTTTACTGGCACAAAGCGAGTTGGTAGGTGGTAATGCCAGAACTCAAATGCAAGCTGTCTGGTGCTAGCACTCAATTGCATACTGTGGATCTGTCTTCCTATCTTTTTCTATCCCGAGGACTGCTGACTTAAAACGTGTGAGATAACTTAGGTTGGAATCAAAGAAAAAGAAAAAATAATGGCAAAGCACCCAGGTCTGAGGAAGAAGGGCCGTAAATGGCGTTGCTGGATCTGAACTGCGATTGAAATGTGTCACTCTGCTTAATAACTTACAGAACTCTAGGACAGGCAACAGCTTTCTCATTAGTCTAGCTGGCCTCAAAAGTACCCTGCCTTAGTCTTCTGGGTTCTGGGCCACTGAGTATATGGTGCCATGCCAGTCAGGATCTTATCATTCCACAATATACTAGCCTGGTTTTAGATGCCAGACATGTAGCCTCAACTTGGTTAGAGAAATCCTAGATCAGCCATATTAGAACCACTTAGAACCACAGTCTTAACTACCCAGGAGGAAAAATGACCTTTGCCCCCAAGCTGGCTTCAGTGTGTGTGAGAAAGGAGGGTGGGGTGGGGGACACTTGTGTTGCTCCTCTCTTTTCCATATTCCTTGACATTGTTAATTCTTGTTCCCTCCTTAGGATCATTATTTCTTTGTTTATGGTCTGGCTGTTCTACATGTGTCTTCTATATGGAATAAAAAAAGAGTTCCTGAGCTTAACACCATCCATCTGTCCATCCATTGACCTACCAATCTACTGCTAAGTGATTATGAAAAATCATATTTAATCTCATCCCACCATAAAGCATTCAATTAGAAAATTTCATACAAAATAAAGAGCTTCTTTACTGGTTTCCATTTTAAGCAGAGCCAGAGACCGCTTTGCTGATGGTCTTTCCAAGGCAACTAGATTATGTTCAGTGACACAGAACACTCTGTGACCATGGAAGACACGGTTTAGACTCCATTTCACAGCTTTCAGGTCATCATGACATTGTTTTTGGGGTACTCAGAGCCCAGCAGAGGATCTGGAGTTGAGCTTGACGTTTCAATGAATACCTTTTGCCCCAGTTGAGACTCATCACCATCTGTGGTGGTTTGAACGGGAAGGGGTCCTCCATAGACTCGGGTATTTGAACACTTGTTCTCCAGCTGGTGGCACTGTTTGGGACGGTTTAGGAGTTACAGCCTTGCTGACACTTACTGGCAGAAATAGATCACTGGTGGTGGGCTTTGGAATGCCAGTAGTTCTAGTCCTAAGATTATTGTGCATTGTGTAAAGATTATCCTTGTATTTATTCAAATGCTGATTTTTCTGCCCCCGTATCTGATTGCAACCCAGACAGGGCATTGTGATGCTTATTTTAAGTATCTCCTGTCTGAATATTCTGTAAACATTGTTCCCCATTCATTCTCTGACTTGTCAATAAAAGCTGATCAGCCAATGGCTGAGCAGAAGAGAAAACAGAGCTGGAGTTCTGATCCCAGCCAGGGGATGGTGAGAAGGAGAGAGAAGGGAGAATTTGCCACAAAGAGTGGGTCCAGGAGCCACTGTGGGAATAAACATGGAGCAGAGAGAGTCAGACCAATACCAAAATGCAAGTATCTCAGGGATTTTGGCTGAGAGAAAGACAGATGAACTTAGAGGAACAGAATAGATTAATAACTGCTCAGTTACTGTGCTATAAAGCCTATTAAACAAATCTTGTAACCTGTGTCTCATTTGTTTAGGACAGAGAACCCATTATCACTCTTAAAAGTGCAGTAGAGTCCTTCGTGTTTACTTGGCCCCACCCCCTTTCTCTGTGGAATCACCATGACAGCTGGGACCCTGAAAACTGGAGGGACTTCAAGACCCTCATCATTGCTCAGTACAGAAGGCTCAGTTCCACGGGCTTTCTGCACCACCCCACTTCCACTTTGGCCAATCCAACCACACCCCTGAATTTCTCTGAAAATTTTCTGCTGGCAAGGTTCCAGCATTTGAGGGCAATGACAGATTCTGTGTGTTTGAGAGCAATGCCATCTCCTATTATGTAAGCAAGGAGGGTCTGTGGGGAAGTACTCCAGAGGCAGCAGCTCAGGTGGTATAGTGGGTGAGATTGGCTGACAGTGACATCATTCCTCCAGCTAGCACCTGGGTGTTCCCCACAGTGGGTATTATGCACCACAACAAACAGGCCACTGAAAATGCAAAAGAGGAGGTAAGGTGTTGTGGATAGCCCTGGAGCTAATTATATTTGATGTTAAATCTGTTCTCTTGTGAGGGGCTGTGAACAAGGAATGAGTCAGCACTCAGGTGATTTCCTGTAAACCTGCTTCCCACCTTACTTTGTAAAATAAATGATAGCTGATGATTGGGCAGATAAAAGGGAAGGTGGAGCAGAAGGTGGGAAGAGAGAAGAAAGAAAATGGAAGAGGGAGAGGACACAGAGGAGAAGGAAGAAGAAAAGTGGAGTAGAAGCACATGGCCTGGAGAAACCCCAAGTTCTAAGGGGTCTCCTAGATGTGGAAGATGGTAGTCTAGCAGTAGAAGTGCCCAACCTAGGTGCACAGCATGTAATCATATTAACTGAGTTGTGTTTTCATTGCTGAGGCATATTTGGGTTGGAGATTTACTGCAACAAAATGATGCCCAATGTATTGATTTGAACTCAACTAACCTGAGATAAAAATTCACTGTCCCCCTAACCCCTGAATGGGGGATTGGGCAGTGATATAGGCTGTAGCACTGTGGATTTGAAGCTGACTCAGTTTGAGGGGGCCTACAGAGAAGGGCAGAGAGACATCTATGCCCAAGAGAACCTTTGTTTGCTTCCCTTATCCTTCGCTTCCCACCCTGCCTCCCCCTCCTCCAAACAGGGACACAGGCAATGAGGGTCTTTTTACACCCAGCTTCTCCCTGCTAATAAAGAATTGGGAGACAAAGGTACAAAGGGCTCTGGACCAGGTAATTCATTTACATAAAGGGAGAAATATAACCTTTTGATACTTAAAGATGGTATGAAGATATATTGCTCTAATAAGTCTTACAGGATACTCATATTTGTCTAATGTGGGCTCCACGGGAATTTTGGGTTTAAATCCTGGTTTGATAAGCTGCCTCTTATTAGCAGGTATGGCGAAGAGAGGGGAGGGG
>NC_034591.1:112164270-112203365 GCF_900095145.1 Mus pahari
GAAAGGGGAAAAGGGAAGGAAAAGGGGAAAAGGGAAGGGAAAGGGGAAAAGGGAAGGAGGGGGAAGGGGGAAGGGGAAGGGGGAAGGGAAGGAAAGGGAAGGGAAATAGAAGTGTGAATCAATTGTTTTAAAGATGGTATGGTAAAGTCTGCAAGAGACTCATATTCTGTCTAAATGTGGGCTCCACGGGAATTTTGGGTTAATATTCTAACATAACAAATTAGAAAGGCCTCAATAGGCTAAACTGTGTGTGATTTTTGAGTATTGTGGTTGTTTTATTGTTCCTTTGGGACAGAGGGGAAGCTACAGATTTTCCTGGTTACCAGCTAAAGGATATGCTGGTTTGGGGAAAAGGTGGTTAAGGCATTTACACCTTCCAGAGTTACATGGATCAGATTTGATAGAGGGAGACTCCCTGAGAACTAGATTTCAGAGAATCAAACAAAAAGGTTATCTTGATGATACTAAAATTTTGTTTTGAGATTTATATATTACAGAATATACAGCCTTGGAAAATTTCATCATTACACATGCTGAACTGACCTGCCTGAACTGCTGATGTCTTGGTTTTTCATCTGGATCCAGTCAGGACATAGACATCAGAGACTAATACAATAATTGGTGTGGCCTTCTTAAGGCCAACCAACTTCCCCATTTCCCTACTCTTTCCCCTCCCTTCAAAAACATCTCAATGCCAATATCCAGCTTGAAGTTATGAAGAACAGTTGTCCCAGTTCCCTAAGCTTTGGGGCTGGGGTGGTTATTTTAGGTTGTCTTTGATACTAAAAATTTTGAAGTACAGGGCTTGGACCCAGTCCTTCTATTGCTTTTATTATAAACAGATCTGAGATGTTTAAGCCTGTGAGTTAAGGGCCAAATAGGAAATTCATGGCTGAGTTTATTGTTAGAGTGTTTTCAGTTATTTTAATTAGAAATGGCTGAGAGTAGTTAACAGAGAACAGTCTAGATTACTTCACATAGACAGTTGGTTTTCAAAAACGTCAGAAGTCCACAGAATGTGACGTTTAATGTCATTTATGTTGTTGAGACTCCTCTGCTCCTGACAGCTTTCCCTGTCTTGGATTAAAAGAAGAAACTGAGCATCTTTGAGTTACTCCAGTTGTGGCAAAACAGCCACTAGGCAAGAATTGCCTCATTTCATCTACAGACATAGTACTGTCCAGAGAAAGGACACAATTACAGGTTAGGACAGCTTGGTTCTGCTGAGACAGAGTAGGCTAGTCCTTAATCTTCCTGTTTCTCTAAGTCTGTCAGATGACCCTGGCCAGTAGGCTGAAGACCGATGCTCCAACGTGTTGAAGTAAGGGACTGTCCAAGTGATCAGTGGTCTCTATAAATTGCCTAAGTTTTGGAAGCTGTGTTAGGCTTCCTATATATTTGTAGTTAATATCAGTCATTCTTGGATTTCTGATGAAGTTGAAAAACTACATAGTCTCCTAGCCAACTCAGGCTTTTTACTTTGAGAGGAACAGATTTGAGAAGACAGTTTTCAGATGGCATTTAATCTAAAGCCAAAACATAGCCAGGTTCATAACCATAGTCTTTTAAGTAAGGATAGATGACAGAGGGTCTATTTAATTAGCAAAGATGATGGACTGGGTGTTAGCTCTTGTACTTTATAAATTACAAAATAATTATGTTCAATTAAATCTGAGATAAAATAGTCTTTTAATTGGAGAGAAAGGGGGAAATGTGGATAGCTCTGGGGTTAATTATATTTGATGTTAATTCCATTCTCCTGTGAGGGGCTGTGAACAAGGAATGAGTTGGCACTCAGGTGCTTTCCTGTAAACCTGCTTCCCACCTTACTTTGTAAAATAAAGGAGAGCTGATGATTGGGCAGATAAAAGGGAAGGTGGAGCAGAAGGTGGGAAGAGAGAAGAAAGTGGAAGAGGGAGAGGATGCAGAGGAGAAGGAAGAAGAAAACTGGAGCAGAAGCACATGGCCTGGAGAAAACCCCAAGTTCTAAGGGGTCTCATAGATGTGGAAGATGATAGTGTAGCGGTAGATGTGCCCGATCTAGGAGCATAGCATGTAATCATATTAACTGAGTTGTGTTTTCATTGGCGGGGCATATTTGGGTTGGAAATTTACCACAACAGTGAAGCGAATCCTGGGGCTGCTGACACTCACTTGAAGACACAGACTTTTCTGGTGGGTGAGCAAGTGACACTGGCTGATAGCACAGTTGTCTGCACCCTTCTTTTCGCCAGGCCTTCCCCAAAACAAACCCCTGGTTCCTTATCTGCATTAACCAGCCCTAGTTCAGGGCTGTCTTGGGGGAGGTGAAGCTGTGTGAGAAAATGGCCCACTTTGATGCTAAGAAGTTTGCAGAGTGCCAGCCTAAAAAAGGTACCCCAAGGAAAGAAAAGGGTTCCCGAGAAGAGAAACAGAAGCCCCAGGCTGGGCAGAAAGAGGAAAAGAGGCAGCTGCCCACCTCCTGAGGAAGAGATGGATGAGTGTGAGCAGGCATTGGATGCTGAGCCCAAGGCCAAGGACTTTTTCGCTCTCCTGCCCAAGAGTCGCTTTGTGTTGGATGAGTTTAAGCTTAAGGACTCCAATGAGGATACCCTCTCTGTGGCACTGCCATACTTTTGGGAGCACTTTGAGAAAGATGGCTGGTGCCTGTGGTTTGCTGAGGATCGCTTCCCGGAAGAGCTCACCCAGACCGTCCTGAGTTGCAACCTCATCGCTGGAATGTTCCAGCGATTGGACAAGCCGAGGAAGGATGCCCTTGCTAGTGTAATCCTCTTTGGAACCAACATCAGCAGCTCCATTTTTGGCGTTTAGATCTTCCGAGGCCAAGAGCTTGCTTTTCCGCTGAGTCCGGATTGGCAGGTGGACTACGAGTCGTAGACATGGTGGAAACTGGATCCTGGGAGTGCGGAGACACAGACCCTGGTTCAAGAGTACTCTTCCTGGGAGTGGACTTTTCAGCACCTGAGCAAAGCCATCACTCAAGGCGGGATCTTCCAGTGAACATGTCTTGCCAGTCTCCTAGCTGCCTGCACCTACCCTTTAAGGGAAATGGTGGTCATTAAAGGAAACTGAACATTGGAAAAGTAACTGCAGTAGCAAATATTCTTGTCTTTCACTTCTCTCCCTCTGTTTCTTGCTTGTGGTTAAAGATGTGATCTCTCAGGTTCTTGATCCTGCCACCGTGCCTGTGTTTCCTGTCATGTCTCCTGATAAATTCTCATCTCCTGAAAGTGTAAACCAAAATAAAGTCTTTCTTCATTCATTTGTTTTGATCATGGTATTTTATCATAGCAACAGAGAAGTAACTAATACATATGTCTATTCTTGTCTTGGTGCCTGTGTCTACCAGGACCTGAACATAAGCGAACATCAACTCCTTATACTTATACATATTACACACAGGGCTATATATCCATATTTGATTCATTTTTTTTCAGCTGTACCCTACAACAACTTCTAAAGTGGTACCTCTAAACACATAATGACACTCAAATCGACCATAGCATGTTCTAGGTTCCCTCTAAAATGTACATGACCAAATTTGTTTGCCTAGCATCTTTACTCTGTCTTCATATTTAATATCTCATATCGAGCTAATACTTTACTTCAGCCATACTGGCTTCCTGATGTTTCCTAAAGTGCCAGAAATGTCTCTCATGTAGGAAATTTTCATTAGCACTTCTCACTGTATGGGTGACCCTTGCCTGATATTCCCATGACTTGCTTCTCTCCTTTAACCCCATCTCTACTTCAATACTATCTGTTCCAAGAAGCCTTCCCTACACTGACCACACTTCCTATAAGAGATCCAATTATGAAACCCTCTCTTCTCCTACCAAGTTATGCTCCCTTCATGGTATTATCATTAACTGACTGTTTTTTTCTTTTCTTTTCTTTTTTTCTTAGATATTTTCTTTATTTACATTTCAAATGTTATCCCCTTTCCTACTAGTTTCCCCTCCGAAAGTCCCCTATCCCCTCCCCCCTCTCTGTGCTCCCCAACCCACCCATTACCATTCCTGGACCTAGCATTCCCCTATACTGAGGCATAGAGCCTTCACAGGACCAAGGGTCTCTCTTCCCATTGATGACCGACTAGGCCATCCTCTGCTACATATGCAGCTAGAGACACGAGTCCCACCATGTGTTTTCTTTCATTGGTGATTTAGTCCCTGGGAGCTCTGGGAGTACTAGTTAGTTCATATAGTTGTTTCTCCTATGGGGCTTCAGTCCCTTCAGCTCCCTGGGTATTTCTCTGGCTCCTTCATTGGGGACCTTGTGCTCCATCCAATGGATGACTGTGAGCATCCACTTCTGTTTTTGCCAGGCACTGGTAGAGTCTTGCAGGAGACAGCTATATCAGGCTTCTGTCAGCAGGCTCTTGGCATCTGCCTAGATGTCAAAAAGCCTTCCCTACACTGACCACACTTCCTGTAAGAGATCCAATTACGAAACCCTCTCTTCTCCTACCAAGTTATGCTCCCTTCATGGTATTATCACTAACTGAATGGTTTTTTGTTGTTGTTGTTGTTTTGTTTTCAACCCAAAGTTAAAGCAATAAAGAAAAAGAAATGAAATATAAGTTCAAAACTGAATGTGTTGATAAGTTTTCACAGTGCTAATTAGGCTAATTTAGAACTTACAGCAGATCTGCGGTGCTAGGTAATAACTGGGGATTTTGGAGATCCAGAGGACACTGCCTGTCTATGCATCACCAATAAAAGGATCAGAGCAGTGATACTGCCAAGATTGGTTATTACAATGACATCTGAAATACAAGGAATGTGGATTGTTGATCAAATCCACAAAGTCGGGGCTAACACCCAAAGCAAGGTTGTATTTAAAAATATCCAGCTCAAACATTATTTAAATTTATTTTCCATACTACCTAAGTCATGTTGTCACTGATCCTCTTGAGGGATCAGAAGTAATGAACTGTTCCATGTCCCTGACATTATTCCCAGAACCTGTGTACAAAATAGAAATATAAAAATATGAAAAGTGTTCATATGCTTTGACATGTTGATTTTACCCATAGGTAAAACTTTTACTTATGACTAAGTATCTGTTTAGATAAGAAAACTGTATGCATATGAATGTCTTTTAGTCAAAGACTGGAAAATGTCTACCAATAAAGGATTGGCTAAATACATTGTAGTATTTAAACAAGAGAATTTACTACAGCAATTTAGAATTATGTAGATTTATACTTTTTAGTATAGAAACATGGGTATGATTTATTACATAAAATAGATATTACATTTTGAAGTACGTGCCTCTGTAAAACATGTACATAAAACATGCATAAGTATACAGACATAATTATTTGTGTTCAACATATAGAAAAAAATCTAAGAGAATGTTGCTTTGAATGTTAATAGGTTTTATAATTTTCTCTTTTCATTTTCTGTTTTGTAGGTATTTTATAACAATGGGATGATATTTTTTAAATAAAAAGATGAGAGTATATAGAAAGTTCAGAATTCTTGGAATGTTTCCTAGTCAAAGCAAGACACTGTTTTACAGAAGTCACAGAAGGGAAGCTGGCATGAGGGATGCAGATTAAGGACTCTTTCTCTAATCTCAACAGCCTCGTGGGAGCTTAATGAGTGTGTCGATTGATGTGACTGGCTGGAATTGATGTGGAGGAGTCTTAGGGTGACCTCACTGCACTGCTGAATCGGGACAGACAGTTCACAGCAGGAACAGAAGTTCAATGCCCCCTTTGTACCAATTACACAAGCCTGCTTTCCATTGATTCAGACATATCCCTGATCACCAAGCAGCTGATGGAAATTGCCCTCTGTGGGAATATGATAAGTTACTCCCTCACACCCACTGTCTAATTTCCAGCATTCATTGAGAGAAACATTCACCCTCAAACTCATTTTATTTAGACATTCTGAATTATTGATATAAATTATATTTTGAAAGAGAGGCCAGAGCTGCAATTAACAAGAAAAATATTCTAGAGTGAAATGTTATCATTCTAATATCATTAGAGTTGGTAGTGTTACGTCAAGTACTGTGGAGAAAATAGACTGATGATGAACAACGCAAAAATTATCTTTCTAGAAATTCAGGATTCTCAGATGCTAGTTGTAAGTTCACTGGGCTTACAAATCACTTTCTCATTTCTGAATGATAGGGTGGGGAAAGAGAGGTGGGTGGAAAGGAAAAGTGAGACTTTTGATGTCTCTTAATTATTAAAAGGCCATTAAAATTTAAATCTAAAATAGACCAGAATTCATACACTCTTGTCTATCTTCCCAATCCAGTGGCTCACCAAGTTAAGATAGCCAGCCACCAGCAGTGTCCTCTGTTGTCTTAGCCAAGAACAGAAAGTTATACAACCCTGTGTGTTTTATCAAAGAATCAGCAGAGACATACACATGCCATTACTACCTCAGCAGAACAGGACATCAGCAGAGCCGTTCGCTCACGATAAGGAAAAGGGAAAGAGTGTGGGCAGAAAGAAATCTCGCCATTTTCCTTGCCAACAATTTATTGCTTGCAAAACTATTACTTGGAGAGGGAAAGTTTTATATTTAATAGGTAAATCAGAGCCAACCCAGGTGGTGTGTGACAGGAGACATTTAATTTCCCCCTCAGTGGGACATCGCGTTCAATAGGTGGTGGCTTAGCTATGCTTTACCTGCTTCCTTCTGCAAGAGAGTGGTGTGAACTCGAGACTGATTGCTTTAGTATCCAGAGCTCTGAACTCTGCTGGCCTGCGTTTGTTTTTCTCTTCCTATTATTTATTTATTTATTTATTTATTTATTTATTTATTTATTAAACCTTCTGCAGAACACACTATCTCCTTAGTGGTGTGACTCAAAAGTTCTGCCTCTCAGGACATTATCTAACTAGCACAAAATATTTTACAGTGCAAAATAGTTGGACTAAAAATATGGTCTAAATGCTTTTTGCTCTGTGAAGATCATTTAAAATTGCTCCGTACATCTAAGTGTCTCAAAAAAAAATGTGGCCCTGATTTATACAGGAACGCGGCTACGCGTGAGCGAGAGAGCTGAAGGCAAGGTATTCAAATTGCCTGGCAAATATCCTCCCTACAGACATTATAATATAGTTCTTTAATCTTTCATAAGGATATAATTACACAATCATGAAACAGAAAGACTCTTGGAAATGTAGACAAAACCCCAAATCCTAGTTTGGGCTCCAATTCTAAGTAACTCTGTAATCTACCACTGTTCCACCCTGAACATGTCTGATTCCTGTAAATAACCATCACTCTGGACAAGGCACTCTATCGTTTTTCTCCTTTTAAAAAGTTAAATTTTCTAAGAGTAGTGTGACTGTTAAAGTGAACAATAAGATCGGACTATGAAGACTGCAATCCTTTCTTTCCCTTTCCCTCCTCCTCTCCCCTTTCTTCCTCATTTCTTTATCCTTCCTTCCCTTCCTCCTTTCCTTTTGAATGGATACAGAGCATATTTGGTAAAATAGTCCCAACAGAGCAGAACATCCATATATATCCATATACATACATGGGTGTATGTATGTATATGTATATATATACATATATGTATGAATATGTATGTATGTGTATACATACACATATACACACATATATACATATATACATATATACATATATACATATATACATACATATATACATACACATATACATACATATATAAATACATGTATACATATATATACACACATACATGCATACACACACACACACACACACACACACACACACACACACACGTGTATATGTGTGCTGCTGCCCTGGCTTCAGGCCATGGTTCCGAGGGCAGGAGTTTCCAAGAAAGAGCAGGAAAAAAGGGAGGGAGGGAGACAAGCAAAAGGAAGAGAAACCTCAGCCCCAGTTTGTCCTGTGTGTGGCTCAGATGTTTTCTGAGTGTTACTCTCGCAGATGCTCATCCTAGCCTGTGACAGCAAATACCACACCCACTGGATTTTCCCTGGGAATGCATTCTCTTCATCAAACCTCTCTACCCTGTGACTCCTATTTGTGACAGTAAACTATGGATTTCAACTTGACAGAATGAACTAAAATGCAGGCCGCTGGGCACTCATTCTTGAGAGATTTTCCTTGATCAGATTATCTGAAGCAAGAAAACTCTCCCTAAATGTGGCTGCACCTTCTGGTGGCAGCCCAACTAAAAGACTTGGAGGAAGCACACTTGGCTTTCTGCCTACTTGTCCTCACTCTCACAGGCAAATTCATCCATCCTGCTGCTGCGTTCCTTCACCAATGTTAGAACAAACGTCTTTGGATGTTTAACACAGATGGAAGCCTGGCAGCTCACTAATAATTCCCTAGTCCTTCATTGTTAGATTAGAAGTGATGAGAAGTCTAGTCTCAGGGACTGAGCAGCTATCTGGTCCTTAAGAGTCTCACCCTCATCAGTGTGAGGCAGCCATTGTTGGACTCCATCCTGTAATCCAATCTAATAAATCACACACACACACACACACACACACACACACACACACACAAATATATTCACTCTACCAGTTCTATTCCTTTAGAGAATCATGACTAATAGACTACTGGTTTGGGGTATTATTAAAGTATCAATAGATTAAGTATTGGATATGAAAGTACTCAATAACCAATTGAGAATAATGAAGCAGGCATGTAACTGTTCACATGTACCTGTTCACATTTACTTTCTTTGTTTATTTTCATCAAAGACATGTTTTCATCTAATCAAATTCAAGTACATTGGAACTTTAAACACTATAATAATTACCTGTAATGGTAGGTACAATGGTATATGCCTTTAATTCCAGAACTCAGGAGGCAGAGGGAGGCAAATCTTTGTGAGTTTAAGGTCATCCTAGTCTATATATGGTGAATTTCAGATAAGCTGGGGCTACATATCAAGAGTCTGTCTAAAAAAAAATTATATACTAATCTCTCTATTTGTAAATATTTCTGTATTATCTAAGGATAAAGAAGAACATTTCCACATTACCACCTAAACACTAACCTAAATGGTTCTAGATGCAAAAATTAAATTATCAAACCATAGGGTAAGGTTCCAGCTGTGCTTCTGCTCAGCATTTGACAGGAACTACAAATTTCCTATAATCTAGAGTTTCCATTATTTTCTTTGTTTAAATTGTGCTAGAAAAATTAATAATTAAACACTCTGCAGGATAAATTCATGGCTCTGCTGTACAAAGTCACAAAGTGGTATGTCAGTTTGCTGAGGCTATCACCATTACAAAATATTATCTCTCTGTAAATGACCATCCATTACACCCATAGGAATAGTGTTCTAAAGAAATCAACATTAGATTCTAAAACTACTTAATTATTTAGTAAAACTCTTTTATTGGGGTGCTTAAAAACCTTAAACCACTATGAAAATGAGTTCTATTTTAGCCTCAGAGAACTTCCAGTATTTGCTTAAAAACCTTATTTTTAGCTGTTTCATATTGTCTACAGTTATGTAACCAATTTCATCAACTCACTGAGCATTTCCTGTCCACACGTACATGGAGGGGGCTAGGAAGACAGCTCAGTCATCAATGTGCTTGCCTTGCAAGCACGAGGCTCGAGTGTGACCATCAGGTTCCCTGTTTTGTTTTGTTTGTTTTTGTTTTTGTTTTTTTTTAAATAGAGCAAATTGTGGTGCTATAATCTTGTAACCTTAGTACTGGGGAAGGAGAGGCAAGATGGTGGATCCCTGGGACTTTCTGGCTAGCTCAACCTACTTGAAAAGACAGGCCAGTGAGAGGCTTGGTCTTAAAACACAGGTAGATGATGGCACTTGAAGACTAATGCCCGAGATTGTCCTCTTATATGCATGTGCACCTGAACCCACATACTCATCCCCAATGCACATATATACATGGATGGATGGATGAAAAATAAATAAATAAATAAACAAATAAATAAATAAATAACAGGTAAGGGCAATGATCAAGCAGATGGCCGATCTAGAAAAGCATCAATGCTTATGCAGAGTGGATCATACAGTTTGCATGTTAGTTGAAAAGTGCTTGCATTCAATTATCCTTTAGATTTCTTTAAGTCAGACACCCAACATTGCTAATGTTTTTTGTACCACCTCATCCCTTAGTTTGTCAATGAAGCCAGTTTTCCATGTAGCATTAGAAATGATCACTCTTTAAGGGAAGTAAGATAACATGGGAGTGGAGCACATGTGTAAGTTAAGTGTGACTATAATTTAATTTTCATGGCTTAAAAACCTTGTGATGCTGTTTATTAAGTAATGGACTATTCACTTCTCTCTCTATGTTAGATTCGCTCTACAACATATCATTCCTTCTTGAATTCAGTTAAGCTTACATGTTTGTATTCAAAGTTACATAACATTCTTCTTTCTAGCAAGTGAAAGCCAAGTATGTCTGGCTTGACAGTCTATGTCATGACTCCAGCCAAGAAATCAGGCATCAGCTTGGATGGCTGGGCACTCTGGGAGTTAGGCCAGCGATTAATGAGTCTTTAAATGACTGCTGTGTAACTCTGAAACCCAGGACTGGCATGTTGATTTTTAAATGCATCTAAAAAAGGCCATACATCCTGCAGAGAGGCTTTGTAAAGAAAGAACATTTAGACTATTAATGAGCCCATCCCCATCCCAATATTCTCATAATAATAATTTAGTGGTGCTTTAAAGGCTACAGGATCATGTGTGCTTGGTAGACAGTGATTTTGGAAACATTTCAATGCACACAAGACCTGTAAGTTCTGTTTTCCTCAGGATCACATAGGTCGCACATTGGATGCTGGCCATAAAGCTAAAGCAACATTTCCTGCTCTTTTCTGGTCATGATGGGAGTACTTTTTTATATTTCTTTCTCACAGTCTGTTCTGACCTAAGGTTTCCTCCAAACAACAAGAGCACACTTTGTAGAACATGTGTAATTCCTCCAGACCATCCACAACTTCACATATTTTATCCTCTCAGCAGTCAAGATGATCATAATTTTTAAGGTTTACTTTTAGTTATGTATGTGTCTGTATGTCTGTATATATGTGTGTATATATGTATGTATCTGTATGTGTCTATCTGTATGTATCTGTGTGTATGTCTGTATGTGTCTATCTATATGCATGTCTCTGTCTGTATGTGTCTCTGTGTGTGTCTGTTTGTGCCTGTCTTCATGTGTGTGTGTGTGTGTGTGTGTGTATGTCTGTCTGTTTGTGTATGTTTGTCTCTATGTGTCTCTGTGTGTATGTCTTCATGTGTTTGTCTGTCTGTCTATATGTGTGTATATTTGTCTGATTTCATGTGTGTGTCTGTATGTTTCTGCATATATATATATATGCTGCATATATATGCTGCACACATATATATATACATATATATATATGTATATATATATATATGCTACACATATATGTGTCGTATCTCTATGTATGTGTCTGTCTGTGCACGTTTGTATATATCTGTGTGTCTATGTGTATGTATGTCTGTATGTGTATGCCACATGCGGATGCAAAGAGGAATCTGGATCTCCAGGTTGTAAGCTGTTCACCATGGGTGCTGGGACTTGAACTCTGGTCCTATGAGAGAGAAAAACCATTTATCCATAGAACCATCTCTCCATCCCTGATCTTCTCTATTTTACTGGCTCAAAATACAACCATCTTGATCCAGTAGCATATTTACATTTCTGCAGCTATGTGGCATCTGACAGGAACTAGAATTTAAATATTCTAACTTCTAATTCCTCACTCTAACTTCTAATTCCTCACTCATTTGGCCAAGCTGTGCCCTGCTACTGCTAACACTTGAAATTGTATCTTTCAAAATAGCTGAATGAGAGAATTCTGAATGAACAAGAGGTGGTGGTAGATATGTTAACCACCGATTTGATCACGGTACAATGTACATGCACACACATCAAAACATCACATTACTCCATGGGTGTGTAAACTAGTATGTGCCAATTCAAATAAACAACAAAGACAAGGACAAGGGTAGCCAAGCACTGTACCATGTACCTGAATTCTAACACTAGCTATCTGATCACAAGTTCAAGGACAGCGTGGACAGTGGAACAAGACCCTGGACTCAAAAACCAAAGCCAACACCACCAATAAAAAGTCTCTGAGTCACCTGAGTCATCACAGAACATCTCACAAGATGTTTCCATCTACCTCAGAGAGCCCTACTGCAGCATGTTGGTCAGCCACTGACCAAGATGCTAAACCCAGCATCTCTCTCTTCTATAAACGGTATCTATCAACTCTGAACCTTCCCACTTCTCTTAATCCCAGACCATGACCCTCAAGGGGCTATAGCTGTGTTGACACCCTTGAAGTATAGAATCCAAGCTTAATACAGTATGTATACTGACATGTTAAGATTGGCTTGTTAACTTCACAAACTAGAATCATCTAAGAAGAGAAACCTTATTTGAGAAAAAACATTTCTATTAGATCACCTGTAGGCAAGTCTGCAGCACATTTTTTTTTTTTAATTAATGATTGATGTGGAAGGGCCCAGCCCAGTGGTGAGTAGTGCCACCCCTAGAGAGATGGCCAAAAGCCACCTATTGGAAGTCAGTTCATCCCTGACTTGAGAAGGATATCTTATTAGCCATAATGTCTTCCTATGTGTTATGTTTTCTTATTTCAAATATACAAGAGGAATGTGTATGTGTGTGTGTGTGTGTGTGTGTGTGTACATATGCTCTAGTAGTGAGTATGTGCTAGAATAAATTTTAAAGTGAATTTTCACAGCCATATTTCAAATCTGCTAAATTGTATATAAGGAGGCTTATTTTATTAAGCACTATAGAGAACATTAAGAAGCGTCAGAAAGGGTTCTGCCCTCAGGGAGATTTGCTATAATTGGAAGACTTAAAGTAGAAGCAAAATAATTATATTATACAGAATAACAGACATCTCTAACATTTTCCAACCAATATACCAATTCTGAAAGACTGACCATTAGCCACATAGAGAACTGGGAAAGACTGCCCAGGAAAGCTGTGATTCGTATTATAAACAAATGACTTTAGCCAAAAGCAGTGAAATTTCCTTGGTGTGGCTCAATGTCTATTTTTATAGTTAAGAATTGAAAACATATACATAGATAAAGATGAGACATAGAAGGGTGCAGATCTGGGCTGGGGTGTGACTGAGAGGTTGAGTGCCTAGTCACATGACCTACATTCAAAGGTCAACTCATAGGATGTTCTCCATGGTGACAAAGTGACATTTCACTTCAAATCTTTGGTTTAAGACTGGCAAGGCTACTAGACTGCATTGTTTGCTATCTAAAAGATACATAATAAAGAGCTAATTATAACATGCTTTGCCCTGCTCTTGAATAATTAAATATTTTATTGTGGTGTTACAACTTGAATTTATTATCCTTTACTGGGGAACAAAATGAAGCCTAATGAGAGCTGTTAGCGTCTTCTCAGCTCTGTCATAACCTGTACCTTCTATCATTTTTACCACTTTGATTAATGGGTTTAATTTACTTTCACTAGGATATGCAGGAATTGAGGGGTGGGGGAGTAGGGACTGTTAAAGTCCTTTTAATTAGACTAATAATGCCGAATCTGCATGTGTTAGCAAGGGCGCCCTGTTAATTAGCTTTTGTTGGTGATTTCTGGCAAGGTGGCACAGTCACTGTGAAGTACTCCTGGTGACACTAGGAGATTCATTATGTGGACAAGTAGAGCTTCCTACTACACATCCCCTCAGTGAAGAACCTTAGCCTCTTGAGATACTGATAGCTGCATATTGTAGATGGATACATCCCTAACTGGAAGGGGCTGACTTCCCTTTTGTTTATCCATGCAGGCCCATGCTTGTTCTCTTGTTCAACCTGTTTTCTGCTTGAACCTTGTAGCCTGCCATTGGCTGATCTGGCTTGTGGCAGCCCCAACAACAAAGAAACCTGGAGATGGTCATCCACCCCTTATCTAAAGAGGATACCCTTTGGATCTCCTCTTTGGTATATGTCTGAACCCACACACAGTACAGGACCATGTAACTTAACCCCCTTTTCAATTCCACTGAGCACATATGTATGCTCTGAACTTGCCATCTGAGATCTGATAACAGAATTGGGACGACTTTCTCTACAGTTCTACAAGCAGAAGACTTCTTAACTACAGATCTTAGTAACTTCTGTTATAGTTTCTTCCCTTGGATAAACCCAAGTTGCCAGCCCCACCGTTCCTACCCTCCTGCTCTTTTATTACATAAAATAGTTGATTCTTGAAGACAAACACTGGCACCATGACAGTCCATCTGAAAACCAAGACAGACCCTGAGATACTCCTGAGAAGGTGGTGTGTACAGGGTTGACGCGCTGAATTAAGGGATGCTCTAAATATGGTGGCGCAGAATTGCCAAAGATATCGTTACGCTAATAAGACTTCCAAAACACATGAATGGGAAACTGATTTGGCTGAGAATGTCCCCATAGGCTCACATTTTGAATATTTGGTCCCCAGTTGTGGCATTGTTTGGGTACGTTTAGGAGGTATGACCTTGCTATAAAAAAGCAATGGGGGCAGACTGGGACGTTTCAGAACTTCTCAACATTCTTAATATAGGCTCCTTGCAACCTGCTTGCAGTTCAGGATGCGAGTCCTGGCTTGCTACTGCAGCTACCATGCCTGCTGCTTCCCTGCCATGCCTCTTGTCTGCCCTGAACTGTAAACCCAAATGAACCTTCCTTCTATAAAGTTCTTTGATCATACTGGTTTTTTATCACAGCCACAGAAAAGTGACTAATTCAAATGACTTCATTCCGGAATCTTCCATTTACTGTTTTGGAGTTATATTTGATAATAGGTCACTGAAACAGTGCAAACCAGTACTTCAGGTAAGGGGTGGGGTGAGTGCATTTATTATCTGGTTTTATACATTTTGAGGTCACCAGTTTACGTCTTTGAAACTAGCTGTGTCCTTTGTCCTAAAGTCACTGTTAATAGAGGCAAGTTTGTCTTCACAGACCGCTCCTGGATTTTGCTAATAACTCTACATTTTAAAGCAGAGACTGTACGTGTGCTCACACATGTGCATGCACACGTGTGAAGGTCATAGGGAAACTTTCAAAGGTTGGTTTCTTTATATAAAGGATGGTCGGTACAGGGTTTCTCTTGTTATTTTTACTTGCTGTGCCATGTGCGTTTGCAAGCTTCTAGTTGAGTCTTCAGTCTCTGCCTCTCATTCCTTCTCATCTCAGAAAGCTGGGGTTACAAACATGAGCCATTGCATCCAGCTTTTGTGCATGAGTTTTAGCGACAGAACTCAGGTGTCAGTGCACACAGCCAATGCTTCTACCTTTTGAACTCTCTTGCCAGCCATATCCCTTTACCTTTGTTTCCCTCAGGCTCTGAGAGTTGGCCCAGGTGGTAACACCTGCTCTGACTTTGTAGTTTCTGCTCTTGCTTCCATATACAGTTCCTTTGTGAGCAAACCCTTCTGGTGACAGAATTGAGTTATATTGTCTCCTGTTGTGATGCTGAAGGTTGTTGCCAGAATATCAACTTTCTATTTATTTCACTACATATTAATCTTAACACATTTCTCTAAAACCAACCACCCATTGACACAGGTTTTTATGAGATTTTGAGATGAAATTATACTTAAAGAGCTGTACATGTTCATATGTAAGTATTTTTTGCTACCAACATTTGTTTTAAGGAGAAACCCAAAGTATTTTTGGCAGAGGGCATGATGCAATCTTTTCACCCCTCTCTTGTTCCTTTCCAGTTCCTCCCTTGTCCCCACTTCCTCCTACATTCATGACCTTATCTTTAATTATTATTGTTACATCCATATGCACATACCCTTACACATATGTATCTATAATTAAATGTTATGAGTCCATTTAGTGTTGTTCTTATGTAATCTGTTATAGAGATGCTCAGCCCTGGGGAAAACTGATTCTCTTTCTATAGTTTTTCATGTAGGGATGGAAGCTTGTGAAACATCGCCCATCCATGTTGGTATAAAAACTGGTCTTGTCCTTACATACAACTTCTTTAAGCAACCGTAATGTTGAGATTCCATGGGTACAGATTAGTTACTATGTTTCGAAGACACTACCATGCAGTTGAAATCCTAGTCCTCTGCACCTTCTTCTTTGATGTTCCAAGTCTTAGGTATAGGGCCTGCGTTATAGACTTATCAATTGGAGTTAAGCACCTTGTGGTCACTTACTCTCTGCATTTTGACTGATTATAGATCTTTTTAATGTTTCTCCAAAGGTGAAAAATGAGAAAATGGGGAGGAAGGATTTAACTGGAAAAGGGAGGGGAGGTAATACAGAGGGAGGAGGAGGAAAAACAGGAGGAAGGGTGATAAACAACACTAAGGATAAAAAGCTACATGGAAACGTTTTCTTGTGTGTGTGTATGTGTGTGTGTGTGTGTGTGTGTGCTCACACAAGTGTGCACACTCATGTGCTCTCTTGCATGTGCTAGTTAAAATGTATTATGCCACCTAGCATGATAATGCACACTTCTATGGCCATAAACTATCTTATAAAATTTCCAGTGCTACTCATGGGAGACCTCCCTTTGGATTGTTGGTCAGGGGATCCAAGAGACTCCTCAAACAATGGAGGATAGTTTCATTGCCCTTGGTTGCCTTCCAGAACTTGAAGGTAAGATCTATTGCTGAAGACCCTACACACTTTCAGTACAGTGGCCACTGGAGAAACAGCGACCAACAGTCTTACACAGTTGTCAAAAATGACCACAGTGACAACTGCTACTCTTGCAGTGGTACAATCATGACATGTGTATCTTTGGGGTAACCAACACCTGTCTAATTGGTTTTAAGGTCTGCTCAATAGGAGAGAATTCATGCCTGGTGCTGTAAACCTAGCCAACTACCCATGGAGGAGTCATAGACCTGAGTGGAGAGCCTGCTACTGCTATTTTTCT
The DNA here is from genome assembly GCF_900095145.1 of Mus pahari. Classification (NCBI taxonomy): domain Eukaryota; kingdom Metazoa; phylum Chordata; class Mammalia; order Rodentia; family Muridae; genus Mus; species Mus pahari. The sequence goes on from NC_034591.1 coordinate 112,181,177, forward strand.
CAACCAACATGTTTTCTAACTGTACTCTAAACAATCACCCTTGTAGCCCCCACCCTCAGAGAAGTGTAATTCTTACCCTTTGTTAAATGGTGGTGTCTTTAAATGCTGAGCTTCCAAAACTAAACTGTTTTAAAGTAAAGCTTTCTCAAATGCATTTAATGAGTATCTCAATGCAGCCAACACATTGGGTCGCAGGTCACTGAATTCTACAAGCTGCACTAGGTGTTCCCTAAGGGAGGAATGTGCTCATATGGAACAGATGTTAGAAGTCCTTACTGATACAAAAGTTATACACTTTGTGTGTGCACATAAAGTGCAACTCAAGGCTTCTGAGTATACAACTGAGTAGAGCTCTGTTGGAACAGCTTAGAAGAAGTTTCCAGATGCCAGCCACACTCTGCTGTTAAGTGTCACAGTGAGGCCACATCAGAGGCTCTATGTGGAGAGTGATGAGGCATTCTCTTGCTGCCTTTGGACTTCCAGTCCCTCACACCTTCTTTTATCCCTAGAAGGTCTCCACATTTTCTGAGTGTCTCAGCCAGGACTCATGGAGCTCCCTAGTCTAGTCCTTACATAGTTTTCACTCAATTATTTCGACGGATTTCATTAGAAAGAGAAATATCAGATATAGGTTTGGCCACTAAGATATATACATGTTAATAGATGGGGTTTATGAAAAACATGCTTTTTAAATGTATCTTTCGTCCCTTGTATTAGTGACTTGTCATTGATAGGACAAAATACTAGATTAAAGCAACATAAAGGAGGGAGAGCTTGCTTTGACTCACAGTTTAAGAGTACAGTCCATCGTGGCGAGGAAAGCATGGCGGTAGGAACATTGGTCAGATTGCCTCCACAGACAGCAAGCAGAGAACAAGGAATGCGAGGCTCAGCTCACTTCTTGCTTTATATGCAGTCTGGGACTCCAGCCCATGCAATGATGCCTTGCACACTCAGAGTGGCTCTTCCCACCTCAGTTCACCTAATCTAGGTACTCCTCCATGAGCGTGCCCAGAGGCTGGCTAGCCCTTATTAGCTTATTAGCCAGATTAGCCTTGATTAGCTGATCTAGATTAGCCCTTACAGTGGTAGCCACAGGTTTATTCTTACACAGTTCTAGTGCCTGTCAAGTTGATAATCAATATTAACTATCATGTCCCTTATGTTCCCACTTCTGACATGAAAAGTGGATTTGATAGATAAATTCTAGGAGCCACACTATATTTGTGGTCTGGAAAATAAAAGCTAAATACTGAAACAGAAGGGGCTGAGAAAAAAAATATTGGGGTCCCTCTCATGTCTAGGGCCTGAGGCAGTAGCCACCTACTGGTCCCCTGTTATGGGAGAGAAAAACCAACTTTCCTGTTCAGCACACTCATTTATCACTAAGTGATATTTTAAAGAAATATCCAGGTTAAACTGCCCTGACACCTATTTGTGCCCGTCTTGAGAGGACACTGTTTTATTGAATGATAGAAGGAAAGTTCTGATGCCTCAGTCTAAGATTTTTTTTTCTTCTAAAATCTGAGGATGTAGACACGCCCTTCCTTTTAGGCCTCCACTCTTCTCTCAATCTAGATCAGCAGTTTTCAATCTTCCTAATGCTGAGACCCTTTAATACAGTTCCTCATGATGTGGGGACCCAACCAAAACATTATTTTTGTTGCTACTTCATAACTGTAATTTTGCTACTGTTATGAAATGTAATGGAAATATCTTATATGCAGGATGCCTGATATGCTACCCTTGTGAAATGGCCACTTAACTCTGAAAGGGGTAGTGAGCCATAGGTTGAGAACCACACTGGTCTAGACAATTTCTCAGTTCCAAGAAAGTTTCCTGTTGTCTAACCAGTGCCCACTTTCTCCTTAAACATTTAAAACAGACTTTTACTAGGAACCAAAATGAGGATGGGCACCGAGTGGGCTGCATTTCAATGTCTGGCTTATCCTTTCACTCCCTAATTTTTCTAGATTGGTGTTCTTGATAGAATTTTACATTCCTAAAGCTGGCCTCATCACATAGTGAAGGATGAATTTGAATCTACTTTCTGATCCCTCTGTGTCTACTTTCTTGTCCTGGGATAACAGATTGTCACCATGTCAGATTTTACGTCATTTGGGGGACTTCAGAGTTTGGTGCATGGCAGGCAAGTGCGACCCCTTGATTTCTTCTTTATGCTGATGGTTGTTTTTCAGAACCATAATTGTCAGTAGTCTTATTAAATTATATATTCTACTTTGAATTCTTTATAGACATATTTCATACCACTAATTCCACAATGGCAGTCTATACTTTATTTCCTAAATATCTAGTATAATAGATCAACTATAGAAAAACAATTTAACAAATACAAATTAACTGAAGCATAAGGATCTCATAAGTGTCGAAGGGATGAGAGAACAACCAACAGAGTTTAATTTTGAGGAAGAGGGGGGGGGAGCTGCGAGTGAGGAGCTTACAAATTGGACTCCTCCTGCATGAAAGACAGAGGGGAGGGATTTCAGACCTGGAGATCTGAAATCCCCTGATCTCTAGTCTTCCTTTTTTGCAGGAGCCAAACTCTGGCAAAGGAGTGGTTGCCTCAATGACCCAAAGCGATTCTGTAAAACTTAGGTATTTACTCCCTTGACGGCAAAAACATGATTCACATTTTGTGGCCCCTCTTCACCTAGCCAGTAGCTCCAGTCTGCATGCAACCGCAGAGGGAATCCGGGTGATGGTAATTCACTTCGCTGCCGCTGTACCTTCCACCTTGAGACCCCAGAGCTTCTCTGTTGGAAATTGAATGTTCTCTTCAATGTGGAAACTCCCAAAACCAGGGCTAGGGGGCGAATGGAGACCTCTGCCAGGCAAGAAACTTATGTAATCACCAGAATCTGTGCCAAGAATGGACCCGCCAAGACTCTGGGTACTATGACCAAAGCTTTCAGCTCTTGCTGAGGTCAGCAATTTCCTAGGTTTAGCGTTTCCCAACTCCATGAGGTTACATGTATTTCTGTCTTTCTTGGAGTTCTATGACACTTTATGATCTGTGTGGATGTATTTCACTATGAGATCATAATATGAATCTATGCATGGTCAAGGTTTCTCTCTTCTAGGAGTAAGTTTGCCTCCGTCCCGTCTTTCTGATGTTGCCTGGCAGCGGGATGGCTGCCTATGAAAGGCTTCAAGGGAAATGAATGCTATGAAGGGTACTGAGTTAGACTTGGGGGACAGACATTCTAGAGCTACCATCACTCAGGTCTTGGGGACAGATATTCTGGAGCTGCCATCACTCACATCCATGATGCTGAGTTCAGAATCAGCTACTTGTCTGTGAACCATCCCAGACCCCATAATTCAGTGCTATCCCCAGCTTCAGTGATAGTGAGTCACTCCATGACGTATATGGGACAAGGTCAAAGAACACTCACATTGAGAGGCAGAATGTGAGTATAAAGCAAGTTAATTTTCCAATTAAAAATATTCCTAATTACTTTCAGTTTAAAGTATCATCTCTCATGTCAATACCATCCCATTTAAATAATGATCTACTTGGTACTAATGCCTAAATGATTCAGGACTGCCTTTTCCTTTTGCACAACCATCCCAACACTGCTGAAGGGTATCCAGAATGCTTCTGGGTCTCACACTAGTCTTGCTTCTCACTGACTTCTAAGGAGATGTCCTATGCTCTGATGGTTCCTGGCCATCCTACACCAGTGTCTGGTGAGCTATTTCTTGCCTACCTCACTGCTAAAGCCTGCATTCCCCTCCTTAGTCTTTCCCTGGTATTATTCAACACTAGAAATTTCCATTAAACCTGTGAACATTAGTAGTAAATTTAGACACTGTCTTCTTCTGGCATAAAAATGCTTTTGACATTCAAAATAAAATGGTTCCTTACACATTCTGCCTTTTTAGTGGCCATTAACAATTCATGGCTACACATTCTGACTCATTTGCATAACAACACCTCAATCTGCTTACAGATTATGACTTTCAAACTTATGCACAAGAAAGAGTATGTTGTTCTGTCAAAATCTGGTCATTTATATTCATTAAGTGTGATTGGAAATAATAAAATTTATATATTTTAATAAAGTGCTTAAATATGTAAACATTACAAACAGCACAGTGTATTGATCTCTAGGTAGTAGAGATAATTACTATTATAGTCATTATCATTGTTGAACATAAATAGACTAAGACTTTAAGCAAAGAAAACTAGGGACTCTAAGTCCTGTGTATTAATCATCTTGGCTTACAAGATTTCATCCATGCAATCAATGATTTCATAGTTAACTATATTTTTCTACATTACAAAGACAGTATTCACCTGATTGCAGAGAAAAATAGAATGCCACCTTGAATTATATGGAACACCTACAGGCTGGATTGCAAATGGATGGAGATGTGCATTAGGTTACTTACATGGCTGGTGTGCTTGTGGTAGATGAATACTTTGAAGAGAGAATTCCAATAAGTCAAATCTTGACACACACACACACACACACACACACACACACACACACACACATACACACACCCTTTAAAGACAGAAAGCAGAGGGCTAAATTATCCAACCTAACAGAAACAAAACAAAACAAACAAACAAAAACCTCTGAAGTTTAACTATGGAATGCTAAACATCTGGGCCTCCTCCAGGTAACTTAAGATTTGTATTTAAATTGTTTTTGAATGCACAGTGAGGGAGCATGATAATGTAGGAAGGAGGCTGGAATAAAATACAGAGACAAATTAGATTGAAATATCCGCATGTAATTTCAGTTTTTGTTACTTTTAACTTCTAGGTCAATCTATTAAAAACAAAACACTTTCATCACATTATTCTTGATGAAATTTTTAGTTCAACGTGACTCATAAGCTAACAGCCACAAAACAGCAAACATCAGCACGGAGTTCCTCAGTCAATCCCCACAATCTCTGTACTAATTTAGTCTACATTTCCATCAGATTTGGTAACTTGAACTGGCCTCAAATGACCTATAGCATTTGTGCCACAGTTGTTTGTTTTCTAGAGACAAGTTCTCTGCCTTTGCCACCTGAACTATCAGAAGGGCATGGGACAAATGCCTTCTGGGGCTCAGTTAAAAGAAATGGTAAACTAACAAGCAACAATCCAAACCACAATATAATGCTCGCTGACAACTGAGCCTGATTGTTTCAGGATTGTCCCTGAGTTTGCTCCTATAAATTACCTTCTCACGTGCCATGCTGTTGCTGGGCTTGGATTGTGTCAGGAATAGTTAAGGCTGTGTGGGAGACGAAGAACTGTTACTGTCACAAACTCCCTATATTGTTATATTTTAGGATTTCAAAGACTTCGAGCAAGGCATAAAAAAAAAAAATAGAAATAGTGATTTTCAGAGAAAAAAACCCAGCCAGATCACTTACCTTAAGTAAATGAATAAGGTGTAAATTATGCCCCACCACTGTCTCCTGCCTTGGTCTTGTTTTACAACTCCACACAAAAAGTAAATGTGGTTCAGGAACCCTGCCGTCAATGCTAGATGGTGATTAAGGGTTACACACTTCAGATAGATGAAGCCTGGTGCTGCGGCCCACAATTTATTACCACTTCTTTTCCTCTATCTCAAAGGTTGGAAAACAAAATAGACTGGACCTATAACATCTAAGAAAACACAAACACCAGGTACACAGTTTTCCCAGAAACCACCACTTCTAGCATTCTTCATGAACTTCTAAGCTTACCTGCTGATTCTCCCATGCAATCCCTTTCTTCTCTAGACGTTATTATTTGTCTTGAGATCTCTATTAAAGTCTAAGCACTAGTCTAAGTTATGAAATTAGAGATGGATTCTTCTCTTTCATAAAACAATAGTGTTGCAGTGTAGCCCTGAGCCCATAGAGCCTGGGGGTCTTGATCGGATTACTTTTTACTGTCAGCTAAATAACTAAAATGTCAGAGAATACTCCAACATCAAACTCTTAGACAACAGCATACAGAATCCTCCAGTGCAGAAAGGCTTTTATTAAGTATAAGGAAATACACACAGCAAGGCTCAGAGAGGAAGAGGGTCCGTAGAACAGATGGCAACTTGGAAGCCCGAAATCTAGTATCTCTTTGAGTGTTTGTTAGTTTGAATACAGACAGGGAGGCTAATATGTCCACAACTTTGGAGTAAACATGTCCTGGTCTTGCTTTGAACTTGCCCAAGCAGTCCACAGGCTGGAAGGCCAAGTGGTGGGAGAAAATCCCTACCAAGCCTTTTGGCTTTAGCCTCCAGTCAAAAGTATGACGACGATGCTGCTATTATCTATTTGTGATCCTTCTTCCTTTCTGCCTGCCAATCAAGGGACCTGTCTAGCTCCTAGTCCTTCATATTCCCAACTGCATTTCAGTAATTTCTTGGAATTTAAACTTGCCTCCAATTCACATGGATGTAAACACACTTAACAGCCACTGAAAACACTTCTCATTTAAGATATTGGATAGCTAAATAGTCAATGAAGAACTGCCTTGGTTCAAAGCCTGGTTCTGCCACTAACTAGCTGTTTAAGTACTTGTTCGCATATTGTTTCTATATTCTATCTGTCCCCAATCCTAGCAATGAGATGAATTATGTTACTGTATATAAAATGACTCAAAGGTGCCTAATTACTACACACACTCAATACATTGTATTGCCTTTCACTGCTACCTAATTAAAGAAAATCAACTGCAAAACCTGCATTTGGTTGAGGTTCCAAGGTAATGAAAGATAATTAAAAGAACATCTGCCTTCCAAAGGATCGTTGTCTACTAGAGAGCACAGATGTGTGTCTACATTCTTAGGAATTCTCTTTCTGCCCAGGTGAGAAGTCCTGGCACAGAATGAGGCTCTCAGTTAGCTAGGGACTCACAAAGGATATCTTGGTGAGGAGTCGTGGAGGTGTCTGTGGGTGGGGCAGAGGGATGCTACAGCGCTGGATTCTAGCATTCGATTCCAAGTTTAGATGGTCCAGGTTAGCAGATCCCTAAGTTCCAGTTTCAGATGGAACTCACTCTGGTTTCTGTGGGTCTGAGGACTGAGTAAGAATTGTGAAATGTTCCAGTGGTGGCTAGTATGAGGTCTACACTTTCCTGTCAGCTCATTCCCCCTCCTTCAAGTCAGTGATCACAGTCCACAATGGAGCACTGTTGCCTCAACTAATTGCACATATTAGTAAAAGACTAACAAACAACCTGGGGGATATCTCAGTTACTAAAGTGCTTGCCTTGCCCATGCAGGCTGAGTTTGGTCACTAGAACCACGTTAAAAATGCCAGGCACGATGGTAGATACTTCTAACCTCAGCTCTAGCTAAACAGAGATAAGAAGATCCCTGGGGCTTACTGATCAGGCAGCCTAGTCTACTGGTGAGTCCCAGGCTGGTGAAATGGGATGACCACTGAGGAAGGACACTAGACCAAGCTCCACAGGCATATCACCACAATGGGAATCCATATACATGAACACACACACACACACACACACACACACACACACACACACACACCAGGTAGAAACAAAAGATGTGAGAGACCCAGGAGCCAGAAGGTTGTTACTAGGTTGTATGATGTTTTTTACCATACACACAACTCAGGACAAAACCTTGAAAGGTGTCATCTCACAGACTAAAGAAAGGGAACCCAACATAACCACAAAACAATGAGCAGAAGTCTGGAGATATTTTTCATGACAATAAACATATTTTCCTTCTGTCTTTAATAGAGCATTTCAGACTTGATATTTTTTTTTCTCTCCTTTAAGAATTGGAATTTTTTTCTTAGAATAAATGACTGGCATAGGTGACTCATGGACCAAAGGTCTAACACATTCTTGTCCATGTTTCTCTTTCCAAGCAGGGCCGGCAAGTCGGGCCTGGGAATGTTTTGTCTTTAAGTCTCTCTGCACAGCATACCCACTGGCTTCTTGAAGCATTTCTAAATGAGGTAATTTTATTTTACACAGCATTTCTTGTAAAAATTATTGTCTTTCTGTACATCTAATTAAAATAAAGATGTAATAAAGAATTTACTGTTTTAATTAGGGTGTAGATCTTAAAGCAATTATGCCATCATTAATAATTCTTTAACAGACTTTCTAGCAGAAGATGAACGAAAAGATTCTTAAGCTGTGAAAAATCAATACACATTACTCATTTACATTAACAAAGCCACACAAAGTAATCTGAGGCCTCATTAAATTATTTTGCCTGTAAACCAGAGGAGTGCAGAGTCATTAGCTATTTATAACTTAGTGGAACTTTACTTAAAATGCAGAAATCTCATCTATGACTGGGCACTTGGGTCAGTGTCATTTAGATGAAGAGCCAGATATTAGCAATAGATGAGTGAGTTCAATTAAAGGGAAGGATGGAGTGAGGGAGAGGGAGAGGGAGAGGGAGAGAGAGAGGGAGAAGGAGAGAACACTTATAAAGAACTAAGCGATAAAAGGCAGCAGCCTCCATTGTGGAAAAACATGCACATTTCAACACTCTTTGAAAGATGAGAACATTACAAGTTTTCTTTTTAGGTTATAGTTAAGGTTCCCCTCTTCACTGTACATGTAAACAAATGGGCTTTCAAGTGCATGAGTATCCAGGAGACAAGGGGACCAGTGACATCAAAAGTCAATCTCTGGCGTCTGTGATACCCTGCAGCCAGGCATTGCTGGATGTTTACAAGCCCCTGTGGAGTAGTGAGGGCAGTCAGGAGACCCTCACCTGGGGAGCTGTCGTCCCTACCACCTTTTCTATGCTAGTCTGAGTTAGTTGCATACAGTCTTGGGGAAGGGTTAGGGTATATAGGCCAAGGAGAACTAGAAGAAGTGTGTTCCATCTATGTGGCTGTGGGGAAGCCCTCATACCTGCTGGGTAAAAGCTTTGTAGGGGTGACCCATTAAATGGCATCCCCATAACTAGCCCCTCAACTAGGCTCTTTAAGGGAGCCCAATAAACTCATTGCTTCCTCAGACTGGACTTCAGTAGATTTGTGGCTTGTCTGTCCTTGAGACCTTAGAAAGAGACACTGCCCCCTGAACTAGCCATTCAGTGAACAGTGCGCAGATTGCCACGGCAACAAAGAACTTGCAAGAAGCATCATGATGACCAAGGCCTACAGAGGTAAGGATGTATTTTTTTACTTGGGATGCAATCTGGGATCTGTAGCCAAGTTTCTCCAGTTCTTTCTTTGGAGCTCCTGAGTATTGATTAGTAAGGCTTTCTTCTCTTTTTCAAATTTTTTTGAAAGAAAGAAAAACTATTTACATACTCTATTAGAACTGTTTGGTTTTAATTTTTATTCATGTGGCATGAGTGGCTTCAGAGCAGTTTCTCCAGTAGCTGAGGATGTCTGGCCACAACTTCTACTGAACACACTCTCCACAGGTGTGTGTGTGTGTGTGTGTATGTGTGTGTGGTCTCAGGTGTTTATTCACTACCCTCTGTGTCCTCATAACTACTGTAACAGAAACAGGTGACTTTACATTTCCCAGAAAATGCAAATAATCAATAAATGTATAGAGCTGTTTTAGAGTAATACAAGGAGAAAGAGATGCCTCAAGAGGGAAGAATACTTCCTTTGTAAGCATAAGGACCCAAGTTCAAATCCAAGGAACCACCAAAACAGTGAGTATCTGACTGAGTGATTCTTCTTCTCAAGGAATACACTATCTCCTCTTTTCGCATGCATATATATATATACTGAATACACATATACAGACATATACACACAAACATACATACATACACATACTCTTGATAAAACTGTTTTGCTTATAAATTGGTAAAAAATAAAAAAGTAAACCAAACTGACAGATAGAGTGAGACAGAGATTAGTATCTGGGTTTGGTGGCTGATGANGNGATNGATNCCCNGATGGGGTAGNCTCTGGATAGTCCANCCTTTCATCTTAGCTCTAAATTTTGTCTCTGTACCTATATCCTTTCATGGGTATTTTGTTCCTTATTCTAAGGAGGAATGAAGTATCCACACGATGGTCTTCCTTCTTGGTTTTCCTGTGTTTTGCACAATGTATCTTGGGTATTCTAAGTTTCTGGGCTAATATCCACTTATCAGTGAGACAGAGATTTTCTTAGTTTTAGGAACAAGTATGAATTACCATCTGGAAAGCAATTTAGCTATATGTTATTAAAAAAACATACAAACACAACAGTTTCTAATCTCCAGTCTAGTCATTTTGCCTTAAGAAATCTTAATGAAATTAGTTTCATGTTTTGAAGAAGGAGATCAAGGATATTCATTTCAGAAATACTGTTGTCAGTGAAATATAATTTTAAGAAGCATAGACATTTTTATTAGAAACCCTGATTAAATAAAGCCATGTTTTTCATCAGATAGTCCATAAAGATTACAACAGTGGCATTCAAGAATAAAATAAGCCATCATTTACAATGTAACAATGAATGAAAAATAATGCATATGTTTTAATTTCAAGTGGATATGAAAATCCCACTTGGAAATATATGATACTATAGTTACCTCCTTGAAAGTGGTGTTGTGGTTACTATTTCAATTTTGATACAACATGAGTGAATTTTTACTGCAGTCCTGAAAAGAGATTAGAAACATGAATGACTCCAGGTTCTGGACTGAATAAAACCAGAAGTATATTTACAAAAGTGTGTTTAGTCAAAATTACTATAGCAGAGAGGAAGGTATGGCAGAGTAGAAATAAGTTAGGCTCACTCTGTTGTGTCCCCACAAAGTTGAGGGAAGATGTTTTATCTGTGATTTCAAAGGGGAAGAGTGGTGAAAAAGCAAGGGGGAGGGGTGAGATAATGTCCTAGTTAGGGTTCTATTGCTGTGAATAAAGACACTGTGTCCATGGCAACTCTTATAAAGGGAAGCATTTCACTGAGGTCTGCTTACAGGTTCAGAGGTTTAGCCCAATTTTGTCATGGCAGGAAGCATGGTGGCATGCATGCTGACATGGTGTTGGAGAAAGAGCCTTGAGTTCTACATCTGGATCAGCAGGCAGCATGGAGAATTAGTGACACTGGGCATAGCTTGAACACTTGAAACCCCAAAGCCCACCCCAAGTGGCACACTTCTTCCAAAAAGGCCACACCCACCCCAACAAGGCCATACCTCTTAATCCTTGTCAAGTAGTGCCACTCCCTAAAGACTAAGCATTTGAATCTATGAACCTATGGGGGCTGTTCTTATTCAAACTGCCACAGATAAAATACAGATCATAAGCCATTAGGTCAATAAGAGAAAAAAACCCTGGCCTACAGCATTGAATAGTGTGTGAGGGAAATCGGTGAACCCATCTATTTTGTTCTGTGTCCCAAAGACAAGGAATCACACAAAACCAAACTTTGGTGTGACAGAGCATTGAGGTTCATGAAGTAGATGCTGGGGAATCCCAGTGCCAGACACCTGCTTTGCCATCTATTGTCCTCAGACATGTGAAAAATCAAGCTGCTCTGGATAGTGAAACGGGAAGAAGTACATTTCAACCCAACCCATGGTGAGATAAAGATCACTTCATAAGGGATCAAGTACAACAAGCAGATATAACAGTTCTAAACACATACACTCTGGATGTGTGTGCACCTAATTTCATAAGGCAAATACTACTGGATGTAAAGAACCAGGCTAATCTTAATACAACAGTGGGTGACAACAATATCCCATTTGTTGTGGATTTGGTCTAATGCTACTTATGTTAATTCGATTCTCCCAAATTACACAGGAATCTGCATGTCTGCATGTAAGATGCTGAGGGTCTCTGCCTCCAGTTGGTTTTGATTGGTCAATAAAATTGCCAGCAGACAATGGCTGGGTAGTGAGACAGAGGCAGGACTTTTAAGATTCCTGGACAAGGAACTCAGGAGGGAGGAAAAAGCAGAATTGCCATGCTATTAAAGGGATAAGATCTGGATTTGAGAGTGGCAGGAAGAGAGGCATACTAATCATGTAAGAGCCAGGGAAGAGCACACCCCCAAATTGGGTCTAGGATAGCAAAGGTGGAATATAGATTTTAGTAAATAATAACTCAGGAGTATTGGAGGGGAGGTGTTAGCAAAGTGGAAGTTTGGGAGTGGCCCAGCCAGTGAGCAGATTAAGACATATAAAATATAAGGCTGCGTGTGTGTGTGTGTGTGTGTGTGTGTGTGTGTGTGTGTGTGTGTGTTTTTCATTCAAGAATCCAGAGCATTGGGGCGGGAAGTGAGGAATATGAGCTGCTGCCACCATCAGGCGATTAGAGAAACGCCCATTCTCATCAATTGCCCATTCTCATCAATAGACTTGTTATCCAGGCCAAAACTGAAGAACAAGACAATCACAGTTGGAATGTAGAGCGATCAAATGAACTTTGGACATCTACCAAAGGTCGTAGAATACTCCATCTTCTCACATTGCCAGTCCAAAGGTCGTAGAATACTCCTTCTTCGTAGAATACTCCTTCTTCTCACATTCCCAGTCCAAAGGTCGTAGAATACTCCTTCTTCATAGAATACTCCTTCTTCTCACATTCCCAGTCCCTAGCCTTTTCTCTAAAACAGAGCACTTTTGTGNATAGGAAACAAGCCATAATAAATACAAGAACATTGTGTCTTGCGTGATTGATCACAATAAAGTAAAAGTAGAAATTAATAGGAAGAGAAACGAGAAAAAACATAAACAGGGACTGACAAGACACCACTGATGATGGATGAGTCATCAAAGAAATCAAATGGGGAATTTAAAAATTCTTAAAATCAAAAGAAAATGAAAGCCCAATATTCTAGAGTGTGTGGACTACAATGAATACAATTTTAAGAGGGAAATGCATATATTCAAATGGTTATGTTAATAACCAGTCAGTCCAAACTCTCAATCACCCAACGATGTACCTCAGTATCTTCAACAACAACAACAACAACAACAACAACAACAACAATCAACCAAACAAAACAAAACCAAGAATAAGCTAGAGGCAACATCAACACATTGAAAGAAATAGTAAAGATCAGGGAAGAAATTAATGAAACAGAAATGAAAAGAACAATAGAGAAATAATGAGACAAAGAGTTGGTTCTTTGAAAAGATAAATAAGATAGACAAACACAGCCAAACTAACCAAAAGAAAGAGATAAAAGACCCACATTAATAAACTATTACCACAGATATCAATGAAACGCATTATATTTTATATTCTGTATTAAATTTTACATTTCAATAAATTAGAAAAGTCAAAAGAAGTGAATTTGTAGCCATATAAGCCAAGGGAATACAAACATCAACAAAAAATTCATGATAAGTAGGACAGTGAAGCAATGAGAAAAGGTATCGTCGTAGCTGAAGACAAGCCCAGGCCAGGCCATTCATACTGAGCTCTACCAAACCCTTAAAGAGCCATCTCCAATACACCTCGAATTATTCCACAAAACAGAATGGAAGAATTATTACCAAACTCAGTTTACAAAGCCAGGATTACTCTGACACCAACATCAGACAAAAAAAGAAAAAACAAAAAACAAAAAACCAGTAAGTAAAAATTTTAAGCCAATTTGGTTTTTTTTTGAAGAACATAGATTGAAAAAGTTTTAGAAAAAAAATATTTATAAGCTGAAGTAAACAACAGTGTGACCATGCTCATACTGGCTTCATTCCAGGGATGGTTCAGCATACACAAAACAATAAATATAAAATATCACATAGATAGATTCAATGATTGAGATCACATGACTAAACCAATGGATACAGAAAAGATCCTTGAGAAAGCCTAATGTCTTCCTGTGAGAATAGTCTTGAAGAAATGAGAGTGTATACACCACAGTAGTAATGGCCTCTAAGTCAAGCTTACACCCAACATTATACTAAATGAGGGAAAATTGAGAGCACTTCCTGTAAAACTGGGATGAGGACAAAGGTGTCCATCCCTCTCCTCTTATTCAATATAGTATTTAAAGCCATGGCTAGAGAAATAGGAATGAGAAATGAAAAAAGGAATAAAATTAGGAAATAAAGAAATAAAACTTACCAGTATTTGCAGATGATATGAGCATATGTGTAAACATCACCAGAAACATCCTAGAGGTGATACCACAACAAAGTAGCAGGGTAAAAATCAAATAAAAAAAGTCCTAGACTCTTATATTCCCAAGAGTGAACAACAGTAATTGAAAAAACAATCTCAATTCCAATTCTTCAAAAGAATAATCCTAACCAAGGAAGCAAAGCACCTCCACAATGGATATGTTAAACTGGAAAATGATATCCCATGCTTATGGATTGGCAGGATCAATACTGTGTTAACTGCTATATTATTGAAAGCAATCTACAGATCCAAGATAATTAACATAACAATTCCAATGACATTATTCATAGAACTATTAAAAAACAATTCTAAAATTCAGATGGACGCATAGAAGATCCTCAGTAGCTAAAGCAATCCTGAACAAAAACAACAGTGCGAAGGACACAAACCACAATACCTGATTTCAAATTATACCGCAGAGCCCTCGTGATCAATAAAGTGTGGCAGTGGCACCCATACAGACAAATGTACCAGAAGAACAGACTAGAGGACTGAGGACCCACACAGCTACCACCACACTAGAAACAAGCTGGTGCAAGGGAAATTGGATATTCATAACTAGAAGAATAAAAGCAGATCTTTATTTCCCACTCAGTACAAAAATCAGTTCCAGGTGAATCAAAGATCATACTTAATGTAAGACCTGAAATTTTTGGATGAAAACACAGACAAAAACATTTCAAGTTAAAGAACTGGCTGCAGCTCTCTGAAGGGGGCTCTAATCACTCGGGAAATAAAACAAAGAACTGACAAATGGGGTTACAGGAAATCCATAATCTTCTGTACAGCAAGGCAACAAATGAGTGAAGAGACAAAGTACAGAACTGGAGAAAAACTTTACCACCTGTATATCTGACAGAGGATTACTATCTAGAATATATAAAGAGCTAAAAAACCAAAATACCATAGTTGACAATATGCCTCAGTGTGTAAAGGTTCCTCTCACCAAGTTGGATAATTTGAGTTCCATCTACAAAACCCACATAGTGAGAGCGAAAACTGATTCCTGAGTGCTATCATCTGACTTCCACATGCTCACTGTGACATACATGCATGTATACACATACACATATGCACACATATGTACACACATATGAGCATGTGTATGTGTGCACACACAAACTCATGTGCACAGAAATATAGACATGCTTGCTCACATGGATATATATTAAATAAATAAATAATTAAACCCTAATTAGCAAAAACCAAAATCAATCAAGAAATGAGCTAAAAAAAATTAAGAGATTGTTCTCAGAAGATCAAATATAAATGGTCAATAAACATATGGAAAATGTTCAATATTAATTACAGGGAAATGCTAATTAAACTACATTGATGTTCTAATTCATTCTAGATATAATGATTATCAGGAAAAGCAGAAATAAAAAAATAAAAAAGAAACCTGCACATGGCTAACTGTAATGTGAACTAGTCAATATGGAAGTTCCTCAAAAAAACTAAAAGCAGAACTACTATACGATACAGCTGTATTACTCTTGGGAATACACCCAAAGGACTCTAAGACAATGATTTACATTGATACTTGCATATATATTTTTTATAGAAACACTGTTGACAACCAGTTTGGAGTCAATTTGCTGTTCATCAACAGTTGAGTGGAAAAAGAAGACACACACACATATGTACACACACACACACACTTACAAACACACACACAAACACACAGAGTAGGATAGGAATGGGAATAGAAGTGAGACTGTGAGACTGTCTGTTGGGGGAATAAGTGAGACTAGCCAAGGGAACAAGAGTGGAAGGAAATGTATGAATCAAAATGGTCAAAGAACAGGGTACACTTGTGTGAAAATGTCTTCATAAAATCTATCACCATGAGCTAAGAATATATAACAATAAGTGTAAAATGGTTTTTAAATATTATAGCTTAAATTTTATAGAGAAACTTCAGAAGAAAACCACTGTATCTATTCAGATCTACAGTCTTTCCCCCTGAATTTTAGTTAGTACTTCTTTATAGTTTATTTATTTGAGATGGGGTATCACAGGCTAGCACATGGTTATCTGAGCACCAGGGCCAGCATGTAGTCATTTGGCAGCCAGGACTCACGGTGTTCTGAGTCCTAAAGAATAACTTGGGCTTATTAGTCTGGTTTTACCTAAAGTTTTACCCTAAAAGTTTAAAACTGCAGGAACACAGACATATTGACATCTTAAATAATTCAGATTGATGGCGTCAGTAAAGGGACACAACCTTGGGTAGAGTAACATGTTATTGATATGTGAGTTGAAGATAAAATACATTTATTCTTGTTAATTCCAGATTTCAGTAAGCTATAAACCTAAAAGAACTATTTTAAATGACTCTAAGGCATGCTCAATGGTTAATTCATAGAAACATTCCATGGAACAATATTTATGTTGAAAATAAAAACACTGAGGTCTATCAGCAGTTGAGAATTTTCATATAACTCATATTTCTGTATACCAAAACCTCCTGGTACTCTCTCAAAGCAGGATATTACAACATTTAATGAAGATATATTAACAACAAATGAAAATATGGGTGCATGACTGAACTCTTTTTACATTCACATTTCTAGTTATAAATGTGTACAACCTGGAAAACTTTTGCACTGAAATAATTAATTTTCTTCTTTTTTTCTCTGTAGTTTGTCAATTTCTTATCACACACGCACACACACACACACACAATGTTGTCAATTTACACAGCTATGAACCTATCAAACAAATTACATTAATAATAAAGTTGGCTTTTTTTTCTTTAAAAAGCATTTAAAAACACTGCAAAGGTTTTGGAGATGGGTCAGGGGTTAATGCATTTTCTGTGAAAGTCTGACAACCTGATTTTGGATCCTTGGAACCTCATAGAGGTCAGACCCTGTAGAACATGCCAGTAATCCCTTTGTACCCTAGGACGAAATGGGTGCCAAACAGGAGAATCTGGAAGCTCCAGCCTGAGGTTTGTAGCAAGCAACAATAAGAGACACAACCTCAGACAAGGTGGAAGGTAAGAAGGGGCACCAAAGTTGTCTTTTGGCTCTTAGATACATGCTATGGCACATATGTCCTCATACACACACACACACACACACACACACACACACACACACAGATATACATACATAATTTTTTTTACAAAGTATCATAACTGATATTAGGTTTCAAGGGCTACAAGTAGGGACAAAAATAGCACTGTATATTGACAAGCAGGGTTTGTTGTTTGTTTTTTGCTAATGGCTAGCTAGCTAGCTAGATAGATAGATAACTTCTAAGAAAGTTCACCCTTCAGTGGGAACTTACACTGGGCTCCACCACTGAGCAGCAGCAAAGGTGAGACCTCCATGGCTGGCCAGGGATTGAACTGTAATCTGTGGGAGTCGGTCTACTGAATGGGACCGCAAATGTGTATGGTACACTGTGTTGAGCTGCGTTCAGGCTTTGTTTAGTTGAGAAGTAAGGACAGAATCAGGGGAGGTGTCCTCTTTCTTCAAGGCTTAACTAGAAATGCCTTGGCAATTGAAGGATGCTTAGATTTCACATATGCTAAATAGAATTAAGGGTGCAAGGAGTGACATGGATGATCAGAAAATTCTTTGTATGTTCTTGGCCTTCCAAGATCCTGGTGCTTTGGATTTGCTTTGCAATTTCAAACATAGTAACTACAAACAAGATGGGCTATGTGTTCCTTGCCAACAGATATTAGGGAGCTAAGATTGCAGAGGCCTTTAATCATGTGGAGGGTTAAAATTCATTTAGACTTCACTTAGATCTAGAGGGCAGAATAGAAAACTGGATGTCCACTGACAGTGTTTCTTACCTCAGTTAGGCATGCATTTCTCTCTGATTAAAAAAAAAAAATCTGAACAATAGTGTCGGAGCTCTAGAACATATTCCAATAGGGACAGCAGGCAGTCTTGACCTTGGTTTGCCTGTCAACTATGCTGTCAGAGACCCAGTGTCTTGCTTCGTATTCTGCTACCCATAACTTACAAGGTTTTTCTTTGTGTTTGCTCCCTCATGACCACAGGTAGTTGCTAAATCCTAACACCATATTTGCCTTCAAAGGCAGAATGAGAAAGAACAGATAGGTGTAGTTGATGCTTTTAGAGAGAAATCAAACAACCTGTAATCCCATCATCAGCAATTTTATCCAAGATCTGAGATAAGGTCAACCTCTACTTAAAGAGTGGCTGGGTTATTGTTGTTATTGTTGTTGTTTTATTCTTAGGATTTTACTTCTGTAAACAGACACCATGACCAAGGCAATGCTTACAAAAAAAAAAAAACCTGAGACTGGCTTATTGGTTCAGAGTTTCAGTGCATTACCATCAAGGTGGTAACATGGCAGCACCCAAGCTGGCATGACGCAGTAGTAGCCAAGAGTTCAACATCTTGTTACGAAGGTAAACAGAAGATGACTGGCTCCTATGTGGTTAGGACAAGGGTCTCATTGCCCACCCCAACAGTGGCACACTTCCTCCAACAAAGCCATACCTCCTTGGGCCAATCATATTCAAACTCCCACAGTGAATCATACAGATAGAGAGGTTATAAGTGACTCTGTTTGACCAAACTTGCTCCTTCTTGTTTAGCTTGCCACTGGAGTGACAAATTTTCTCTTTTTTTCCTATTACTCCTTCACAATGGCTATAAGACATCTCTATATTGACTTAAATCTGAAATTTCCCCCATAGGCTCATGTTCTGAATTCTTGCTTTATAGTTGGTGGCACTGTTTTGGGAGGCTTTGGAGCCTTTAGCAAGGCCAGTGGAAGTAGTAGCAAGGATGTGGACTAGGAATGAACCAGTGCAGATATGAACTGGCCTCTGGTTTCCACCATGCTTGCTCTGCTTGATGGTCTGCTCTCGTGTATATAGTCATTGCCCCACATGCCCACTGCCACCATCTGAGCTGCTCCTCCATGATGGACAGAAAACCACAAGCCACAGTAAGTCTTTGCCCCTTCCATTTGGGTCTGTGAGGTGTTGTGGTCTCTGTGGCACAAAGGTATCAAACACCATCTCCATTTCCCACTTTTTTTTTTTTTTTTTTTTGCCATACAGATCTGGGCATGTGGACACCTGCAGTTTGGAAATCTACAATATTTATGTACAATAACAGGCACTGGTGGCTTTATAAATCAGGACACATGAAAGAGCAGATAGCCTGGACATGGCAACATCAATGACACTCTTCCATGGCAATGGGTGGACTAACACACTAGCTGCTTCCCACAGCATGGCCATGTCTGTCCTCGTTTGTCAAATCTCTCTTACTTGGTTTTCTGAGGATACTAAGAAGGCACAGATGCTAGAGGTATGTGCCTTGATGCTGGAAAAAGTGACTAGCCATGGAGTGGTCTATCTTGCTTCCTCTCAAACTTATCTAGGACTGTCCCTGTCAGTAACATTTGGAGACAGCTTCCCAATCACTTCCTCTATGAAAATATAATAGCTAAACATACCATAGTCTATGATTTTCCTCTCCCCCAACTTCTCGTGTGTATGTGTGTGTGTGTGTCTGTGTGTGTGTGTGTGTATGTAAAAAGATTATGTCTCAAATCTTATTATTGTTATTTGGAAATGATACTGCCCTCCCGACACTGAGAAGGTATGGTTTGCACCACAAATACTAATGGATGGATAAATGGAGAGAAATGGGAATGCATTCTGCAGCAACACTGGAAGAATGAAAGCAACTTCATACAGAGAGGGAGAAGGAAAGGCATCAAATATTCCAAGAGTGTGGAGATGAAGTTAGGGACATCAGTAAATGAAGAAGTGAGTGGCACAAATGGAGCCACAGGGGCAGGTAATGAAGAGATACGGTCCTCAACGGTGGTGGTCCCTAGCTGTACTCCTCGGGTACACTGCAGGCACAGAGGGTGCATGCTACAGTGGGAAATCCCCAACCAGTGGATACGATTATGGAGCTGTACTGATGTAAGGAATGATGCTCAACTCTACTGGTTCCCATCTTTTATTTTTTTACCTCTCTGTACCTATAACCTTTCATGAGAGTTATGTTCCTTATTCTAAGGAGGAATGAAGTATCCACAAATGGTCATCCTTCTTGATTTTCTTCTGTTTTCCTTAATGTGTCTTGGATATTCCAAGTTTCTGGGCTAATATCCGCTTATCAGTGAGTACATATCTAGTGACTTCTTTTGTGATTGGGTTACCTCACTAAGGATGATATCCTCCAAATACATCCATTTGCCCAAGAATTTCATAAATTCATTGTTTTTAATGGCTGAGTAGTACTCCATTGTGTAAATGTACCACAGTTTCTGTATCCATTCCTCTATTGAGGGACATCTGGGTTCTTTCCAGCTTCTGGCTATTATAAATAAGGCTGCTATGAACATAGTGGAGCATGTGTCCTTATTACCAGTTGGAAGATCTTCTGGGTATATGCCCAGAAGAGGTATAGCAGGATCCTCCGGTAGTACTATGTCTAATTTTCTGAGGAACCGCCAGACTGATTTCCAGAGTGGTTGTACAAGCTTGCAATCCCACCAGCAATGGAGGAGTGTTCCTATTTCTCCACAACCTCACCAGCATCTGCTGTCACCTGAATCTTTAATCTTGGCCATTCTGACTGGTGTGAGATGGAATCTCAGGGTTGTTTTGATTTGCATTTCCCTGATGGCTAAGGATGTTGAACATTTTTTCAGGTGTTTCTCAACCATTCGATATTCCTCAGTTGAGAGTTCTTTATTTAGCTCTGTACCCCATTTTTTAATGGGTTTATTTGAGTTTTTGGAGTCCAGTTTCTTGAGCTCTTTGTATATATTGGATATAAGTCCTCTATCAGATTTAGGATTGGTAAAAATCCTTTCCCAATCTGTTGGTGGCCTTTTTGTCTTGTTGACAGTGTCTTTTGCCTTACAAAAGCTTTGCAGTTTTATGAGGTCCCATTTGTCAATTCTTGATTTTACAGCACAAGCCATTGGTGTTCTGTTGAGGAATTTTTTCCCTGTGCCCATATCTTCGAGGTTTTTCCCCACTTTCTCCTCTATCAATTTCAGTGTCTCTGGTTTTATGTGGAGGTCTTTGATCTACCTCTCAAAAGTTAAAATAAGTCTAGCCAAGCAGCCTTTGCTGTTGCAGGCAAGAACCCCACTTAAGTTCCTGTTATAAAGAATAAGCTAAGTCACAAGGATAAAATGGATAGACACAGGCATATCAGAAATGGCCAGGGATGTAGCTCAATTAATAGAACACTCGCCCAGTTCAATGGGCTCTGAGTTCAACCCTCAGGCCTGTCTAAACCAGGCATTAGGGCTCATGCCTGTGATCCCAGCACTCAGAGGTGAGAGTGGGAAGACTGGAAGCCCAAAGCCATTCTCTACTATAGAGGGAGTTCAAGGCCAGCCTGGAACACAGAGATTCTGTCTTTAAAATAAAAGTAGAAGCCCTACTATTGTAATAAAAATTACCAAGTTGGGGAAAGACTGGGAATAATCAAATGATACCTGCTCCCTCTGTACACTTCTACTGCAAGAAAAACCACCTAGAACTTCAGCATGAATACAAGCTGCTTTGTGCTTTGCTTTCTCCCATAATGGTTGTAATTAGTTTTGTTGACACAAATCCACAAGAGTTTAAAGAGGAATAGCATCATGTGGGTGAGGAGACAAACCCAGGCTTGCTTAATACACAGGAGAAACGCACCTGGACCAGTCACCCATGTGAGAGCAGTATTTCTCGTGGCTCAAGGTCAGCCAAAGCTTCTAGTTTAAAACAAACTGAGAAGCCAGTGCAAAATAAGATGCAAACATCAAAAGGTCACATTATGCATCCAGTTCAGCCAATTTTGCAGACAAAAATCACATTTAAAAATGGATATGAAACACAAAGAACTGTTTCGTGTGATTTTTCTAGTTAGTACTACTTTATCGTCCTTGGAGAAACTACTGTTTAGAGAAAAGTACATGTATACACACACACACACACACACACACACACACACACACACACACACACAGGGGCTAGAGACATGGCACAGTGGTTTAAAGCATTTACTGTTCTTTTAGAGGCCCTAAGTTCAGTTTAGAGCAACCATATCAGATGGCTCACAAATAATCTGTAAAGTAGCTTCAGGGGTTCTGATGCCCTTTTCTGGCTTCTGTGGGTATTGTACTTACACA
>NC_034591.1:112203730-112209633 GCF_900095145.1 Mus pahari
CGAGGAGGACGAGGAGGAGGAGAGGAGAGATACAGATGCACACACACAAATTAAAGTTAACTACATCTTGTGAAGCCACAAATCAACACATTACAAATAAGTTTTTTGTAATAAAAGCTCAATAAATCAAAAAAGGAAGACATCTCAGCCAATATTTTCAGTGAATTTTCTGACCTTTTTATAGTTATAAAGAAATCTTGAGCAGCCTGACCTTCCTAAATAGACCAGGAAGACTAAGTAAACGACAGGTCGCATCTCTGTATCACAGGAAGAGAATTCAAGACGGGCAGATGGGGGCGGAGTATCCAATCTCCTCTAGAGGGATTCCCTAAAGTCATTTGGGGATGCAGGAGAACATCCTGATGAAGGCATCCATGGAAAAGCTGGTGGCCTGTGGGGACAGCCTGGAGTCCAGTTAATGATAAAGACAACTGTGTTCGTGTCTTTCTGATGAATGCACCTTGGCTATGTAGTATGTTTCTATTGTAAAGGAAATGATCAATGGCATGTGGGAGCCACTGTACCCCTCACAACTCTCCCTGTGAATCCAGCTAATGTCCAATGAAAAGCTTACTTGAAGGATAGTTTCACTTGGTCCAGCTTTAGAAGACATCTGTGGTATGCCCCGGAGAGAACCATATGTATCTTCATCCAACTGAATTCATCAGGGAAGTCCCCAATTTTAAGTATGTAAGTATATAATAAGTGCTGTTGAATTCAATTCTAAGAACAAGACAACATAGTTGCTCTAAACTTGAGCTGGAAACCTTGTAATTTGATTTGTTGCTGCTGAGATATTGATAAGTTGTTTGGCCCATTAGTATCTTGTTCTCTCTACTTCAAAGACTCCTTGGAGTGGGGCACCATCTTGCTCACCTTTGGTATTTTTGCTTAGGTATCCCAGAGGAATGTGGGAGGAGTGGGTGTGACTAGGCAGTGTTTGATGCTGCCTGTTTTAATCCCTCCATCTATAAGATGAACCATGGGATGATTAAAAGGGACAAGGCTGTAGCATACCCCATAGCACTGGGTACAAGCTGAGACCTTAGCGTGCATCTTCTATAGCCATGCCTCACATGGCTTTGTGTTCAATTTCAATCTTAAAATACTTTTCTAATTCTTGTCATGTGTCAGATCCTATTATAGACATTTCTAGAAACTCACTGAACTACTAGGACTCAAATGAATCAGTGTCATATCCTTTTATAGATGAGAAATGAAAACATAAGTAATTTACCAACGTGAAATATCTACGAAGTGGAAGAACCTGGGATTTGTACCCTTACCACCATGCTTCATGGTCTGCATTCTAGTAAAAAAAAAAAAAAAAACTGCACAAGGTCAGATACAATGCTGGCCTTGTCTACCAAGCGCTCCTTGGTATGTTTAGCACACAGAAGGTGCTCACTCACATTCTGAGTGCCATATATGTAAATGGCAGTTCCTTTCTGGGTATATGCTGACTTAAATACCTGCCATGCTATCTCCTAGCACCCAGGCAATGTAGAAAGGAACTAGCATTTTTCTGAAAGCTCCCTGTGTTTTAGTTCCTGTGTTCGAAACTTTTTACTCTTAGTCAAGCTCCAAAGCATCTTGTAAAGGGCACATGGGCGTTTCTTCACTCTGGAGCAAACAGAATAGAGAGGCTACTTGACTTCCCAAAGTCACAGAGCTGATCAGAAGTACAATAGGATCAGACTCCTGTTTCCAAAGCTCAGAAGTTTCCAGGCTATCTCTAGCCTGCCATGTGTGCTCAGTCCTGGGAATGTATTTTGTAATAGATGAGGGTCTCTCCTGCCTCTGACATGGGTCTCTGCGCAGGTGTCAACTAACAGAAAGTCTACCTGACCTCCTCTCTAGTCTGCACGATAGTTCCTGGCTAGCCTTTTCTTCTGTCATATTCTTTACACAACATTAATAATTTTTGACATAATATTACACTTGACTGCTTGCTGACTGCACATTTACCCATTGGTAAGTTCTATGAAGTGAGGGAGTGAATTCTGTCTTGCTGATCACTATACTGCAGGTATTACCACAAACTAACATGATCCATGACAACACAGGTATTCAAGAACCGTTGCTGCATAACTGAATTGGCAGGCAGGACCTTCCAGTAATAGTTTGGTATTATCAACCTTATAATGCATGGTAAATGAGAATGGCCCCCATAGGCTCATATGTTTGAATACTTGTTCACTAGTTGGTGGAGCTGTTTGGGAAGGGTAAGGAGATCTTGTCATGGAAGAGATGTGTCACTGGGGGGAAGACTTTTCAAAAGCCCATATCATTCTGTTACCTCGCTCTGCCTGTGCTTGTGAATAAAGATGCAAACTCTCCGCTACTGCTCCTATGCCTGTTTGCCTTCTGAGATGTTCCTCATCATGATGGCCATGGAAGTATGTGAGTTGGCACAAAGTTTTAGCTATTCACTAAAGTAAAATAAATAGGAAAGTTGAATAATAGTGGTTCCAATTAAAGCAAAGCATGATGTCTGAGGGCCAGGTACTAGAGATAAGATTGTTATTCAAGTAGACTAAATAGCAGCACCATCAAATGGCCAAACAGAGTCCTGGTACTCACTCCTAAATCGTCATGAGCTTCAAAAATATCCCCCTGCTCTTGATCACAGACTGTCATAATTTACCTCTCATTTTTCCATGAGGAAACAATTGACCTTGATTTATTTTTATCATTTTATTTATATACCTCCTGCAAGACCAAAACATTGATTTTTCCCGAGAGCTAATGTTAATAGGATCAATAAACCACAGCAAACATTCATCAAAGCGTCATTTTCCCACTGTAACCTGGGGCAGGCGGCACTACCTGCAGACAGACTGGTGAAACCCATCTAGTGTGGCTAACTGGGGAGGTGGTAGGAAGCATCTCTCCTTGTAAATCAGGAGTGAACCTGAGCCCAGTGGCTAGAGGGAAAACACACCAACCACAGCTCAGTGAGGACTCTGTAGAGTCAGGCTTGAAAGGTGTCTGCTTGAGTTTTTCCACATACGTGTACATGCTAGTGTTTTATGTGTGAGAGTGACAAGACTTAGTCAGGCTTGGGTATCATCCTCAATTGCTCTCCACTTCATTTTTTGGGGGGAGGTGCACAGTTGCTAACTGGCCTCAGACTCACCAAATCAACTAGGCTGGCTGCAAGTGAGTCCCAGGGATCTACTTGTCTCCACCTTCCCAGGACTGGGATCACAAGTGACAAAATAAAGTCAAGTACTTACTGACTGAGCCATCCCCTGGTCCTGAGAGGTATGTCGAATAAGAGCCACTAACGCCAGATCATGGAACAAAGGCACAGAGATGAGGGTCATTGGAAGAACTAGCTCCTCTGTTGAAGTCCTATTTTGAATGATGGAGAAAAATTGGAACACATAATTTCCCAGGTGGCCTTAGCTTTCATTTATTTTGGGGAGCTCCTGGTCCCAGTGTGTCTAACACAGACAAAAAAGGGGAACCAGAAAGTCTACCACCTACTAGTAAAGTGAAGTCAGTTTTGTAGACAGTATTCCCCCAAGTTTAAATATGTTTTCTTTCTTCTTCTCTCAAGACTAAAATGTTACCTAAGTTAACAAGCTTGCTATAATAAAGATATACAAAGCAAAAGCTTGCCACTAGATTTTTGGCAGAATATTTTAGGGTACCAAGCCCTTCAATACCAAGAAGAGCCTCAGATACAGAGGACACATACTTTCCTGTGTTGCACAGCAGTTTCTTTTGGAATTAAAACTTCCCTGGAGAGAAACTCTCTAACACATAGGGTATGAATAGGGAGGCTCTCTAACACATAGGGTATGAACAGTAGGAATGGTCCAAGGGAGATCTGAGATACAGCAGTCAAGACTGCTGAGAGTCATCACTCTCAGAGAAGCCAGGCTGCTTGGAAGAAGCAGAGAACGAGAGGCTGCCCAGAAGACTCTCAGATACGCTGACCTGCCCAGAAGAGGCTCAGACCAAATGAGCCAGCAGGAAGCTCCCAGACAGAAAAAAATGGAGAAAGAAGACTGAACATAGCATGTAACTTTCTCTGCTTTCTGACTGTGGGCACAGTGTGACCAGCCACTTCATGTTCCTGCCACCATTCTTTCCCTTCCATAATGGACCATGTCCTCTCAAACCATAACTCAAAACACGTAGCTGCCATTAAGTTACTTCTGTCTTTGGCCTCAATGTCAGTAAGGAAGGAATTTATTAAGACGGGCATCAGTGATCTCCGGGGGTGGCTACTACTAGTGTGACTGATAAGTTGTACTACTGTGAATAGGGAAACACAAGTCCATCTTTAAGACTCCAATTTCAATTTTTTTTAAAGATGATATCTGGCTGTAGTTTGGATATGAAATACCTCCAAACTGGTGGCACTGTTAAGAAGTGAGTGGATTATGAGGACTCTGATCTAATCCTTGAATTGATTAGGAATTAAAAGTCCAAGAGATCCCCAAAACATTATATGATATTGCTGCTGCCCTTGTTTTCCTCCCAGAGACTGAAAGTAAGTCCCAATTACCAAAGACACGGGACCTGGATCTGATCTAAAACCTTCCTCCCTGAGGACTAGCTCTCATAGTTCTAGAAGGTGCCATACAAGTATGGAAGGGAGGTAAGCAATCAATAGTTCTAGACAAAGACTACAAGGCTATGATGCTTATGGACTACAGCAAAGAGAATGGCACACTGTTCCTGAGGGTGCAATAGATATGTGCAACACATATCTTGGCAGTAACCAACAGATCTCTCACTGGACTTCAGGTCTGCTCAATAGGACAAATATCTTGTCCAGTACTGGAAATCTAGTCAAACAGCCAGAGCTAGTGAAGTTACCGGTCTTGGATGAGATGCTACAGCATCCCCTATACATGCCTTCAGCATGATTCCCAGCTACTTTATAAATATCAATAATTATGTTCACAGATAACTTATAGGCCTCACCTCTCAAAAAAGAAACACTTATTTTCTTATTTTCATTGGAGATCATTACAAAAAAACAAAACAAGAAACAAACAAACAAAAACCAAAAAAAAACCCTACAACTGATCAAATTCAGAGAACAAGTGATCTGTGATACCCAACCCCAACTGATAGAGCTACACCATATCACCTACACCTAAGGCTCAGGGATCATAACAGGGAAAGTGGCAGAAAGATTTTAAGATTCAGAGGACAGAGCATTTGCCGTGAGACTGTGTCTACTAGAAATGTCACAAAAGCTGTGCCCATGAAGTTTCACCTACATGACTGCTGAAAAAGACCTTAACAAAGATGACACTAACAGTCATATTAACATGGAGTTGGGGGGATGACATGGGGCACCAACCCTAAAGAACTACAGGCAACTAAGGAATGCTGAGATCTAGAAAAGTAGACCTTTCCAGGTTAGAGCACACCCAGTGGTTATTCAATACCAGCTGGTCACCTCTGAAAAGATATCCATGCAAGTAATATCATATAAACTAAGCAGTTTATACTAATATGTTTAGGTATATGCAATGAAATTAAAGAAGAAGAGATTATGAATTTGAAAGCAAGGTGGTTACATTGGAAGGGTTAGGGGCAGGAAAAAGAAAGGAGAAATGACAATAATGTTTTAATTTCATCTCTTTTCAATTTTGACGGCCTTAAAGGAAGATCATAGAAATTAGGAGATGGGATGTAACTTGTGGGGAGCCGCCCTCACATTCGCCATTACAAGATGGCGCTGATTGTCCTGTGCTCTAACAAACAAACAAGGCAGCTGCGCATGTGCTGGGTAGATTTCCATTCCCTTGTGCCCTGCCTTTCCCGTGGCGTCATCTGGGGTGACAGCAGGCCGCCAACCAGAGGGTTACACGTCCTAGGCGGCGATCTTGCCCTATATAAGCTGAGGGATTTGGTTCTTCGCTCTCTTCTCT
>NC_034591.1:112209644-112217149 GCF_900095145.1 Mus pahari
TCTTCGCTCTCTTCTCTCTTCTTCTCTTCTCTTCTCTTCGCCCTTTGCCTGTTGGAAGCTTATGCTCTCCCTCTCAAGAGCATTAAAGCTTTGCTGCAGAAGGATCCTGTTTGTGTGCCGCGTCGTTTCTTGCTGGCGAGAAGGTAGCGCGGGACATCAACTGGAGGGGGTAGGCCCAAAGGTATGTCACGCTCCTAGACACTTTTTTCTATTTACTCTCTGCTTCTTGGGCATCATGATGCAAGCAGATCTGCACCACCATGCCCCTGCTTTGCCATAGGTTCCTAAGCAATAGAACCAGCCAACCATGGTCTGAGAGCTGTGAAACCCAAGGATAAATAATTGTTTATTTATTTGAGCTGATTACATGAGTATTTTGTTATAGATTCAAAACTAGATATGATGTAAAAGAACCAGCTACTATGGTGGTTCTGTTTTAATTTTTCCAGGACCTAGCATATTATTTTCCACAGTAGCTGTATCACTAGAAACCAAGAGTGTAGAATGGTTTCAGAGTCTCCACACCCTTGCCAAGACTCATTACTTTCTAGGTTTTATTGTAGCTTGCTAATGTGTATGATGTAATAGCTCATTGTGATTTGCAGCTTTCTCTTATCTTCCTACTTTGTTTGAATGTCGTTTCTTTCCACAGATTGAACCTTTGTATACCTATGCTATTTGGACATTAAAATAACTAAATTTTTTAATGTCTTCATCTTCAGAAACAATCAAAGAAACAAAAGTCTCAAAAAAATCCAGTGTGTCTACCTGTCTGTAGGAATATAACAAAACAAAACAAAACAAATGACAACAAAATCCAGTGTGTCTCTACCTTTCCCAAATTCAGGAAGGAATATAATTAGTCAATGAAATACTGTTATAGTCTCATGAGTAAACTAGTTGTGTCTAAGTCTTTGCCCTTTTACTATTTAATTTTCTGACCCCAACTAGAAAAAGAGGGAAGGGGAAATAGCAACCAATGCTTGCCTATTCATTTGAGAAAGCTGTCGAATCAAAATGCCTCCTATATGAAAGGATGCTGTTGATAGCGAAGCTCTGCAATAGGATACCATTGATTCAGTCCGCTAGCATCTACATTAAATACGCTGTACTATCTGTACACCAGTGGACAGAAATGAAGTCCCAGGGTTGGAGTCCCTCACTGTTCAGGCTGTGCGATCTTGGATAACTCCTTAATCTCTTCATCTCATTTCCTGTGTGTATGACGCAGAGCGAGAACAGGTTGCCTATGATTATCATTCACTATTATTGTTTGACTTTTGTACATCTTGACTATCGACTCCCTGCAATGGACATCAGTGGAACGATAACAATAAGATGTCCAGAGAACAGTTGTTCAAAATTGGCCAGTTCCTGCCGCCTGAGAATCTTTTCTAGTTTCTATGAATCTATTGATCTCTCCTTCTGTGGTCAATATCTTGGAGGAGTGAAAAGGCCTTCTTCTCATCATTGATGACTGCCAGGCCTCTGAAATAAGACAGGAAGGTCAGACTTAGACCTAAGATCAGAACTAGTCAGTGACCAAGCTGAAGAGTGACATGTGCTGTCCCTCTGGAGATTAAAAAGGGCAAGGATCATGTATGTTCAGGGCAAGGATAGCCCTTTGGATATATTGCCTCCGTGTTCCTCAATTGGAAGGAGACGTGACATTAGCTGAGCTATTTCTCTGTCCCTCAAAAGTAAATAAATATTGTTTTCATTTTTGAATTAGAAACAAACACTGGAATATATATTCACTGTAAAAATTGAAATGTGTAGAATGTAGCCTATAGAAAATAATGAAAGCTTCCTTCACACATGTCTCCTGACTCTTAAGCCCCTCTACACCCCCCCCCCAGGTTAGCACAATCCTACCTCGCTGTGCCTTGTATTTATGCATATAAATATAGTTTAATGCATAAAACTGTCTGTAATATGCAACTGGTTCAATTTACTTATTTTAATCTAACACTAACACCCCCCTCCCCACACACACACTCTTTCTGTCTCTGCATCTGAAGATCCTGGCTGCAGCTGATATGGTAGCATGTTCAGGGAACATCAGTGTTTGATGTGAGCTAGTTAGTCTAATGCTCGAAATAAACAATGGAGCACGGTAATAAATGGTTGACCTCAGCACCTGCTGCGAGAGTTCTAGTGAATTCCTAAAGATTGAAAGTTATTTAAAATAAATAAATAATAAAAATAAATAAAACAATTTTTTTAAAAGAAAGTTATTTAAAAGTTTCACTTTGACTGTAGCTGGTGGCTTGGGATGACCTTGACCTTGGCAGTGACCTCCACTGGTCACTATCATCACTGTTTTATCGATTCTTACCTTGTCTGATAATATATACCAGTATTTTATATTCCTCTCCGGACTGCGAGGCTTACCCAGCTCGAATCTTCAGGTGCATCCTTTCTGACTGATACAGGAAGGGCCCTAATTCGAATATTCACATCTCTGATGCAATGTTCCCAAGGTGTTATGGAACTTTTGGGTGGGTTCATAAATACATAACATCATCCAGCCCCTTTTAAGTCCATTCGGTAACTCGTAAGTTAAATTATAATGTCTGTTTTAGAAGATATTTAAGACCTTACTTTCTAACTGGTATGAACTCTTTTCTTCATATGCAAAACAAACAGTAAATTTGTTGTTTCAAAAAATATATATAAAAATCAATGAGAAAGATTTAAAGGGGCAATTAATGAGCTAATGTCTAGAAAGCAGTTTGAACCCCTGGGAAGAAATGTTTTACATCCACAAGTGCTCTTCCCCTTCGGTTGACTCACAAGCCATAAATTTGCTTGAATTCATCTGTGAAAGGAGCACGTGGAGGTGGGGGAAAGGCAGAGTGACTATTTTGTCTTCAAGTGTCATGGAGTTATTTGTTCTTATCCATTTGAATATTTATCTATAATTACTGTTAGAGTATTTAGACTGTTAAGAGGTGTTTGAGAATTCCTGGGTTTAAGGGAAATAGCTTCAAGCTGTCACCTTCTTTGTTGTCCCTGAGACTAGAGACATTCCCATTGTTCTAAAATTGGATCGTCATACTTAGGTTGGCTTTAAGTCATTTCTCAAGAGTTCTTTAGTTGTCCATGAATTTCTTTACTGACTTTGTGATTTATTTTTTGGGCACAAGATTTCTTTATGCCATCTATCCTCCTGTCTAGGGCATTGTCCTTAAGTTACAGCAGATTCAGAAAAAAAAAAAAATCTAACAGGACACCAAATTCAGAACAAACCTGCCTAGTTCTTTATCTGTCCGAGACAAAGCAAAGACGGTGGAGGATTGCATAATAGCACCCTCTAACTGCAGAAACCGCTCATCTGTAGACATTCCTAATGATGCAGAGGTCGGACCCTGGTCTAAGTCAGGGATTCTCTGGTTTTAAGTGCACACCAGCCATCTGGAGAGCTCATTAAGCAGGTGAATGGGACTCCGTAGGCCAGAGTGGACAGGGAATATCACAATTCCACAGTTTCCTAACAGTCTCTCAGGGCAAGTCTTGAATTCATATGGCAAACTTCAAAATGCAAGCATCTAGAAATCTGTAAAATGTTTAGATGAAAAAACTCATTGCTTAAACTGAGCTCCATGGTTGGAAAAAGTGAAGGCATCTTTACTATACAAAGTTTATGTTAGAAGTTAGAACACGCTCCAGAGGAACTTTGTGGAGTGTGGAAATTAGAGCAGCGTGTTTGCCAGGTCATCCCTTTGAGCATGAAGTGTGGCAGTAGGTGGAGAATTCCACACTGCAGAACACAACGCAAAGATTTTAATGGCCTGCACAGACGGACAGTTTGTGAGCCATATCATGTGCTTTTCAGAGAATAAAAATAACTGCTGACTATGCAAATGTTTTGAATTTAAAAAAAAAAAAAAGCCTCTACCAACTCATTGTTATTGCTGTTTTGAAAAAAAGATTCCAGGTCTCCTCTCAGCAGGTAACAGGAGTGATGAGAAGTCTGAGGCAGTAGGTTTCAGTTTAAGTATCTAAAATCCCAAATTCTGAAATGCAAAATCTGAAGCTTTTTAAAGCGTATTTTGCTTTGAACTTACTAATTAAGGGATTTCAACCCAGGAAAGATCATGAATAAATTCCATACTTCCAAAAGCCTGAGACCTGAAACATTTCTAGTCCTTAGCATTTCAGACCAGGGATACTCAGCCTGTAGCAAGGAATTTAAAAATGAATTCACAAACATGAAAAACAAAGGGAAAAAAAAACATTCCTAATAAAAGGCACCTTCTATGTGATTGTTATCATTCTGTTAATTTTTATTTATTTATTTTCTTACTTATCAATTCTTACAAACAATAATCCAGAGGAAAAAATGGCAACTTTTAAAAGTTTACATTTTGAATATTCTATATATCTTATAACTTTGTATCTTAAATGTTTTTCATGACCAATATTATTTGAAAGTATTTGTGGTGTCAGGGTAGTTTACATAGCATTTTCCATATCTTTTTTGGTACAACAGTCACATTTTCTGAGATGCCCTGTAACTGTTAAATGATTGGCTGAAGTCGGCATGTTATATCCGTTGACATAGATTGACAAATTACTTTCCTAGAGGGCTAAACCAATTTTCATGTCACTAGCAGCATGTGACAGCCCCAGTTTTAAACTCAAATGTCATTTTACTGTGTTCTCCTAGGGGTCAGTAGGCTAGCCCTGCCCACTCACCACTATACACCACTTTAGGTCTTCCATGCTTCTTACGGCCCATAAAATCATCTTATTTGAGGTGTTAGCTTGCACTGTGTTTCTTTCTCCCCTTCTAGAAGTTTCCCTAGCAGCAGCAGTTCCTACCTGACATGTATATATAAATCAGAGGGACAGGGGTGAGCTTGATTCTCCTCCTGTGATTCGTTTTTTGGTTTCATTAGTCAGTTCGCATTGCCCTTTGTGAACTGTTTAGGTCCAGACAAGGCAAGTGCAGATCTTAGGGTGAACATGGGACACGACCCATCCAAGACTCCCTGTCTTGTGAGATGGGGACTTAAGTTTGTTCTTGAGGTGCAGTCTGACTATTGTGGTCCCACCCACAATAGTCAAGATGGCAAACTTTACACTAAAACCATTGTCTTAGTCAGGGTTTCTATTCCTGCACAAACATCATGACCAAGAAGCAAGTTGGGGAGGAAAGGGTTTATTCAGCTTACATTTCCAAATTGCTGTTCATCACTAAAGGAAGTCAGGACTGGAACTCAAGCAGGTCAGGAAGAAAATGAGAAAATGCCTTACAGCTGGATCTCATGGAGGCATTCCCCAACTGAAGCTCCTTTCTCTGTGATAACTCCAGCTTGTGTCAAAGTTGACACAAACTAGCTAGTACAACCATATTTTACCACAATTAACCAAAAAGAGAATGGGAGCACATGACTGAAAAAGACAGGCTAAAAGAAGACCACAAGCAAGTTTTTTTCTTGGTCTCTGATCCTGTGGTGGAATGATAAACGACATTAAGAAGACAGTAGTTTGAGTCTAGCCATCGAAAGTACAACTCCACCTTGCAGCAGGGTACCACTGAGTTCATGTTCCCAGGCTCCGGTACCAACGCCTAGCCTGCTGTTTCAGATGTGCTTTGTCTGTTAACTTGTAAAGAATATAACAAAAGTTGCCTGTTATCTAACAAATCGTAAGTGTCTTTAATGACCACGTGTCATGACCTCTTGCCCACTCCTTTGTTCTCTTATCATTTTGAGTGACACTCCAGATGTCCAGGAGGGGGCCTGACCACCAAGACTCTGAGTCAGGAATCTCGAAACCAGAGATTACTCAAGCGTATAGATTCAGTGAACAACAAAATAAGGTGATTTTCTTGCTCCTCGTTTACATAAACTACAAATAGGTTTTCCTGCAGCAAGTGGAAGATTTTCTACATCAATTAGATAGTAAATCATACTGTGGAATCATTGTGAATTATACAGAAGGGATAAGGGCATTTTAATTCTATTTAACTGTGTATAGTTTAAATGTGTCCAGTACAATTGAAAGATGAAGAATGATGGTATCTTGGATCTGTACATCCAATTTGGGTTTGGTAGCTACCTCCATGAAGCAAATATGTCAAAACCTTGATGATGTCGGAATTTAACCATTTGTGTAGTATATGCTATGACAAAATATCTGAGCTAATTAACTTACAAGGAGGAAAGGTTTGTTTAGACTCTTCCTTTCAGAGGTCAAAGGTCATGGTTATTTGACTCTTCATTTTGGACCTGTGGTAAGCCGGAACATCACAGTGGAAAGCATGTTCTAGGCTGTGTTCTATTTATAGAACTAGCCAGTATGATCTATTTAGCTCATGCTATTTAGCTATGTGCACTGTCATGCCGAGAGAATCCACTGAGGGGAGACAGCAAGAATTTGCTTTCAATGCAGGATTCATGAGATCTAAAAATTCTTTTAGGTTTCTGTAAAGAAAGAATGATTCTTTAATATAGTCTATTTCATTAATTATGGCATAATTGTACACCCATTCTGCTATCTCTTCCAGAAAAAGAAAGTGTGTGTGTGTGTGTGTGTGTGTGTGTGTGTGTGTGTGGTTATGAGGGATAAAGGACAAGTGTACTAATTTAAACTAAATAAAATCAAATTAAGATTGGTTTTCTCATTAATTTTAGGAATGGCTAAAAAATCATGCTATTAATTTGGAGGACAATCTCTTTACATGTGTTAATTTTTAACATCATCTTTTATTATTTGTGAAGGCAAAATATAAAACGTGTCACAATTTATAAAAGAAGTTAAGTTTCTAGAGGGAAAAATGTGATTTTAGCAAAGACCCTTTCCTACTTTGACATACAACAACATTAATTGAATATTGCCTATTTATTTATCACCACCATCTTTTTAGTTTCAATCTCTTAAAGATCTTAACCTTTCAAAAGATAAACTGCAAGGGACAGGGGAGATGGCTTATTGGATAAAGCACTTATTGTGCAAGCCTGAGGACCTGATTTACAATCCTTGGAGTCCACATACAGCCAAGAGGAGTATACATGTGTGTCTTAGTTAGGGTTTTGCTGCTGTGAACAGACACCATGACCAAGGCAAGTCTTATAAGGACAACATTTAATTGGGGCTGACTTACAGGTTCAGTCCATTATTGTCAAGGCAAGAGCATGGCAGCAACCAGGCAGACATGGTACAGGCAGAGGTGAGAGTTCTACATCTTCATCTGAAGGCTGCTAGTGGAAGACTGACTTCCAGGCAGCTGGGATAAGGGTCTTAAAGCCCACACCCACAGTGATAATCCTACCCCAACAAGGCCACGCCTTCAAATAGTGCCACTTCCTGGGCCAAACATATTTAACCATGACAATGTGCAATCCCAGTGCTATTATGGGAGGTGGAGAAAAGAGAACCTCACAAGCTCACTGCCCAGGTAACCTAACACATGCAGCAATGAATGATAAAAGCGAGACTATGTCTCAAATTATATATATATATATATATATATATATATATATATATATATATAT